>NW_027480730.1:0-330097 GCF_051401765.1 Calliopsis andreniformis | reverse complement strand
TATTGAGCATTGAGAATTGAGGATTGATGGTTGAGTATTGAGGATTGAGGATTGATGATTGAGGATTGAGTATTGACGATTGAGGATTGATGATTGAGGATTGAGGATTGAGGATTGAGGATTGAGGATTGAGGATTGAGGAATGAAGATTGTGTATTGAGGATTGAGGATTGAGGATTGAGGATTGAGGATTGAGGATTGGGTATTGAGGATTGACGGTTGAGGTTTGAGTGTTGAGGATGTAGGATTGAAGAGAGAGGCCTGAGTGTTGAGGATTGAGTGTTGAGAATTGATGCTTGAGGTTTGAGATTTGATTATTGAATATTCTGAATTGAGTATTGAACCTTGGGAATTCAGGATGTTCTATTGAGTATTCAGAATTGAGGATTGATGGTTGAGTATTGAGGATTGATGGTTGAGCGTTGAGTGTTGGATATTGAGCATTGAGGATTGAGGATTGAAGTTTCGTGATTGAGGATTGAAGATTGATTATTGATGATCTGAAGATTGAGGATTGAGGATTGAGGGTTGAGGATTGAGGACGAGGACTGACGGTTGAGGTTTGAGGTTTGAGGATTGAGGATTGAGGATTGAGGACTGAGGCTGAGGATTGAGGATTGAGCATAGAGGATAATGAAGATTGAGGACTGGCGATTGAGGATTGAAGAGTGAGGATTAAGGATTGATGATTGGGGATTGAGGATCTAGGATTGGAGATTGATTATTGTGGATTGAAGATTGAGGGTTGAGGAATGAGGATTGAGGATGGAGAATGAAGACTTACGGTTGAGGATTGAGGTTTGAGGATTGAGGATCGATGATTGAGGACTGAGGATTGAGGATTGACGATTGAGCATTGAGGATTGAAGATTGAGGACTGGGGATTGAGGATTGAAGATTGAGGATTAAGGATTGAAGATTGGGGATTGAGGATCTAGGATTGGAGATTGAATATTGAGATTGAAGATTGAGGATTGAGGATTGAGGATAGAGAATTGAGAATTGAGTATGAAGACTGGGGGTTGATGATTGAGGTTTGAAGGATGAGGATAGAGGGTTGAGGATTAAGGATTGAGGATTGAGGATTGAGGATTGAGGATTGAGTAATGAAAATTGAGTATTGATTCCTGAGGATTGAGGATTGAAGATTGAGGATTGATGATTGAGGATTGAGAATTGAGAATTGAGAATTGAGGATGAGGACTGAGGGTTGAGGATTGAGGGTTGAGTATAGAATCCTGAGAATTCAGGATATTGTGTTGAGCATTGAGAATTGAGGATTGATGGTTGAGTATTGAGGATTGAGGATTGATGGTTGAGGATTGAGTATTGACGATTGAGGATTGATGATTGAGGATTGAGTATTGAGGATTGAGGATTGAGGATTGAGGATTGAGAATTGACGATTGAGGATTGAGGATTGAGGATTGAGGATTGAGGATTGAGGATTGAGGATTGAGGATTGAGGATTGAGGATTGAAGATTGAAGACTGAGTATTGAAGATTAAGGATTTATGACTAAGGATTGAGGATTGAGGATTGAGGATTGAGGATTGAGGAATGAAGATTGAGTACTGAGGATTGAATATTGAGGATTGAGGATTGAGGATTCAGGATTGAGAATGAGGGCTGAGGGTTGAGGATTGAGGGTTGAGTATAGAATCCTGAGAATTCAGGATATTGTATTGAGCATTGAGAATTGAGGATTGATGGTTGAGTATTGAGGATTGAGGATTGATGATTGAGGATTGAGTATTGACGATTGAGGATTGATGATTGAGGATTGAGGATTGAGGATTGAGGATTGAGGATTGAGGAATGAGGATTGAAGATTGTGTATTGAGGATTGAGGATTGAGGGTTGAAGATTGAAAATTGATGATTGAATATTGAGGACTGAGGATTGAGGTTTGTGGATTGAGGACGAGGACTGAGGGTTGAATATAAATGTTTGAGGTCTGAGGATTGAGGATTGAGGATTGAGAATTGAGGATTGAGGATTGAGGATTGGAGATTTAGTATTGAGGATTGAAGATTGAAGATTGAGTATTGAGGATTGAGGATTGAGGATTGAGGATTGAGGATTGAGGATTGAGGATTGAGGATTGAGAATTGAGGGTTGAGGATAGAGGATTGAAGATTGAGGATCGGGTATTGAGGATTGAAGGATGAGGATTGAGGATTGAGGTTTGAGGATTGGGGATTGCAGATTGAGTATTGAGGATTGAAGATTGATAGTTGAGGATTGAGGATTGAAGTTTGAGAATTGAGGATTGAGGATTGAGGATTGAGAATTGAAGATTGAGTATTGAGGATTGAAGATTGTGGATTGAGGATCGAGTACTGAGGATTGAGGAATGAGGATTGAAGATTGAGGATTGGGGATTGAGGATTGACGATTGAGGATTGAGTACTGAGGATTGAGGATTGAGGATTGAGGATTGAAGGTTGAGAATTGAAGATTGAGTATTGAGGACGAAGATTGCCGATTGAAGATTGAAGTTTGAGGATTGAGGATTGAGGATTGAGGATTGAGCATTGAAGATTGAGTACTGGGTATTGAGGATTGACGATTGAAAATTGATGATTGAATATTGAGGACTGAGGATTGAGGGTTGTGGATTGAGGACGAGGACTGAGGCTTGAATATTGATGTTTGAGGTCTGAGGATTGAGGATTGAGCATTGAGAATTGAGGATTGAGGATTGAGGATTGAGGATAGAGCATTGAAGACTGAGGATTGGGGATTGAGGATTGACGATTGAGGATTGAGTATTGAGGATTGAAGATTGAGTATTGATGATTGAAGATTGAGTATTGAGGATTGAGGATAGAGGATTGAGGATTGAGGATTGAAGATTGAGTATTGGGGATTGAAGATTGAGGATTGAGGATTGGGTATTGAGCATTGACGGTTGAGGTTTGAGTGTTGAGGATGTAGGATTGAAGAGAGAGGCCTTAGTGTTGAGGATTGAGTGTTGAGAATTGATGCTTGAGGTTTGAGATTTGATTATTGAATATTCTGAATTGAGTATTGAACCATGGGAATTCAGGATGTTCTATTGAGTATTCAGAATTGAGGATTGATGGTTGAGTATTGAGGATTGATTGTTGAGCGTTGAGTGTTGGATATTGAGCATTGAGGATTGAGGATTGAAGTTTGATGATTGAGGATTGAAGATTGATTATTGATGATTGAAGAGTGAGGATTAAGGATTGATGATTGGGAATTGAGGATCTAGGATTGGAGATTGATTATTGTGGATTGAAGATTGAGGGTTGAGGAATGAGGATTGAGGATGGAGAATGAAGACTTACGGTTGAGGATTGAGGTTTGAGGATTGAGGATCGATGATTGAGGACTGAGGATTGAGGATCGACGATTGAGCATTGAGGATTGAAGATTGAGGACTGGGGATTGAGGATTGAAGATTGAGGATTAAGGATTGAGGATAGAGAATTGAGAATTGAGTATGAAGACTGGGGGTTGAGGATTGAGGTTTGACGGATGAGGATAGAGGGTTGAGGATTAAGGATTGAGGATTGAGGATTGAGGATTGAGGATTGAGTAATGAAAATTGAGTATTGATGCCTGAGGATTGAGGATTGAAGATTGAGGATTGATGATTGAGGATTGAGAATTGAGAATTGAGGATGAGGACTGAGGATTGAGGATGGAGGATTAGGGCTGAGGGTTGAGGACTGATGTTTGAGGACTGAGGACTGAGGATAGAGGATTGAGAATTGACGATTGAGGATTGAGGATTGAAGATTGTGGATTGGGTATTGAGGATTGAAGAATGAGGATTGAGGATTGAGGATTGGGGGTTGAGGATTGAGGATTGAAGATTGAGGATTGGGTACTGAGGATTGAAGAATGAGGACTGAGGATTGAGGTTTGAGAACTGAGGATTGAAGATTGAGTATTGAGGATTAAAGATTGAGGATTGAGGATTGAGGAATGAGGATTGAGCATTGAAGATTGAGTATTGGGTATTGAAGATTGAAGATTGAGTATTGAAGATTGAGGATTTATGACTGAGGATTGAGGATTGAGGATTGAGGATAGAGAATTGAGGATTGAAGGTTGAGTACTGAGGATTGAATATTGAGGATTGAGGATTGAGGATTGAGGATTGAGTATGAGGGCTGAGGGTTGAGGATTGAGGTTTGAGTATAGAATCCTGAGAATTCAGGATATTGTATTGAGCATTGATAATTGAGGGTTGATGGTTGAGTATTGAGGATTGAGGACTGAGGATTGAGGATTGAGTATTGAAGATTGAGGATTGAAGATTGAGGATTGAGGTTTGAGGATTGAGGATTGAGGATTGAGGATTGAAGATTGAGTATTGAGGATTGAGGATTGAGGATTGAGGACCGAGGATTGAGGATTGGGTATTGAGGATTGACGCTTGAGGTTTGAGTGTTGAGGATGTAGGATTGAAGAGAGAGGCCTGAGTGTTGAGGATTGAGTGTTGAGAGTTGATGCTTGAGGTTTGAGATTTGATTATTGAATATTCTGAATTGAGTATTGGACCATGAGAATTCAGGATGTTCTATTGAGTATTGAGAATTGAGCGTTGATGGTTGAGTATTGAGGATTGATGGTTGAGGGTTGAGTGTTGAATATTGAGCATTGAGGATTGAGGATTGAGGTTTCATGATTGAGGATTGAGGATTGATTATTGATGATTGAAGATTGAGGATTGAGGATTGAGAGTTGAGGATTGAGGATTGAGGATTGATGATTGAGGATTGAGGATTGAAGATTGAAGACTTAGTATTGAAGATTGAGGATTTATGACTGAGGATTGAGGATTGAGGATTGAGGATTGAGGATTGAGGAATGAAGATTGAGTACTGAGGATTGAATATTGAGGATTGAGGATTGAGGATTCAGGATTGAGAATGAGGGCTGAGGGTTGAGGATTGAGGGTTGAGTATAGAATCCTGAGAATTCAGGATATTGTATTGAGCATTGAGAATTGAGGATTGATGGTTGAGTATTGAGGATTGAGGATTGATGATTGAGGATTGAGTATTGACGATTGAGGATTGATGATTGAGGATTGAGGATTGAGGATTGAGGATTGAGGATTGAGGATTGAGGAATGAAGATTGTGTATTGAGGATTGAGGATTGAGGATTGAGGATTGAGGATTGAGGATTGGGTATTGAGGATTGACGGTTGAGGTTTGAGTGTTGAGGATGTAGGATTGAAGAGAGAGGCCTGAGTGTTGAGGATTGAGTGTTGAGAATTGATGCTTGAGGTTTGAGATTTGATTATTGAATATTCTGAATTGAGTATTGAACCTTGGGAATTCAGGATGTTCTATTGAGTATTCAGAATTGAGGATTGATGGTTGAGTATTGAGGATTGATGGTTGAGCGTTGAGTGTTGGATATTGAGCATTGAGGATTGAGGATTGAAGTTTCATGATTGAGGATTGAAGATTGATTATTGATGATTGAAGATTGAGGATTGAGGATTGAGGGTTGAGGATTGAGGACGAGGACTGACGGTTGAGGTTTGAGGTTTGAGGATTGAGGATTGAGGATTGAGGACTGAGGCTGAGGATTGAGGATTGAGCATAGAGGATAATGAAGATTGAGGACTGGCGATTGAGGATTGAAGAGTGAGGATTAAGGATTGATGATTGGGGATTGAGGATCTAGGATTGGAGATTGATTATTGTGGATTGAAGATTGAGGGTTGAGGAATGAGGATTGAGGATGGAGAATGAAGACTTACGGTTGAGGATTGAGGTTTGAGGATTGAGGATCGATGATTGAGGACTGAGGATTGAGGATTGACGATTGAGCATTGAGGATTGAAGATTGAGGACTGGGAATTGAGGATTGAAGACTGAGGATTAAGGATTGAAGATTGGGGATTGAGGATCTAGGATTGGAGATTGAATATTGAGATTGAAGATTGAGGATTGAGGATTGAGGATAGAGAATTGAGAATTGAGTATGAAGACTGGGGGTTGATGATTGAGGTTTGAAGGATGAGGATAGAGGGTTGAGGATTAAGGATTGAGGATTGAGGATTGAGGATTGAGGATTGAGTAATGAAAATTGAGTATTGATTCCTGAGGATTGAGGATTGAAGATTGAGGATTGATGATTGAGGATTGAGAATTGAGAATTGAGAATTGAGGATGAGGACTGAGGGTTGAGGATTGAGGGTTGAGTATAGAATCCTGAGAATTCAGGATATTGTGTTGAGCATTGAGAATTGAGGATTGATGGTTGAGTATTGAGGATTGAGGATTGATGGTTGAGGATTGAGTATTGACGATTGAGGATTGATGATTGAGGATTGAGTATTGAGGATTGAGGATTGAGGATTGAGGATTGAGAATTGACGATTGAGGATTGAGGATTGAGGATTGAGGATTGAGGATTGAGGATTGAGGATTGAGGATTGAGGATTGAGGATTGAAGATTGAAGGCTGAGTATTGAAGATTGAGGATTTATGACTGAGGATTGAGGATTGAGGATTGAGGATTGAGGATTGAGGAATGAAGATTGAGTACTGAGGATTGAATATTGAGGATTGAGGATTGAGGATTCAGGATTGAGAATGAGGGCTGAGGGTTGAGGATTGAGGGTTGAGTATAGAATCCTGAGAATTCAGGATATTGTATTGAGCATTGAGAATTGAGGATTGATGGTTGAGTATTGAGGATTGAGGATTGATGATTGAGGATTGAGTATTGACGATTGAGGATTGATGATTGAGGATTGAGGATTGAGGATTGAGGATTGAGGATTGAGGAATGAGGATTGAAGATTGTGTATTGAGGATTGAGGATTGAGGATTGAGGATTGAGGATTGAGGATTGGGTATTGAGGATTGACGGTTGAGGTTTGAGTGTTGAGGATGTAGGATTGAAGAGAGAGGCCTTAGTGTTGAGGATTGAGTGTTGAGAATTGATGCTTGAGGTTTGAGGTTTGATTATTGAATATTCTGAATTGAGTATTGAACCATGGGAATTCAGGATGTTCTATTGAGTATTCAGAATTGAGGATTGATGGTTGAGTATTGAGGATTGATGGTTGAGCGTTGAGTGTTGGATATTGAGCATTGAGGATTGAGGATTGAAGTTTGATGATTGAGGATTGAAGATTGATTATTGATGATTGAAGAGTGAGGATTAAGGATTGATGATTGGGAATTGAGGATCTAGGATTGGAGATTGATTATTGTGGATTGAAGATTGAGGGTTGAGGAATGAGGATTGAGGATGGAGAATGAAGACTTACGGTTGAGGATTGAGGTATGAGGATTGAGGATCGATGATTGAGGACTGAGGATTGAGGATCGACGATTGAGCATTGAGGATTGAAGATTGAGGACTGGGGATTGAGGATTGAAGATTGAGGATTAAGGATTGAGGATAGAGAATTGAGAATTGAGTATGAAGACTGGGGGTTGAGGATTGAGGTTTGACGGATGAGGATAGAGGGTTGAGGATTAAGGATTGAGGATTGAGGATTGAGGATTGAGGATTGAGTAATGAAAATTGAGTATTGATGCCTGAGGATTGAGGATTGAAGATTGAGGATTGATGATTGAGGATTGAGAATTGAGAATTGAGGATGAGGACTGAGGATTGAGGATGGAGGGTTAGGGCTGAGGGTTGAGGACTGATGTTTGAGGACTGAGGACTGAGGATAGAGGATTGAGAATTGACGATTGAGGATTGAGGATTGAAGATTGAGGATTGGGTATTGAGGATTGAAGAATGAGGATTGAGGATTGAGGATTGAGGATTGAGGATTGAGGATTGAGGATTGAGGATTGAGGATTGAGGATTGAGGATTGAGGATTGAGGATTGAGGATTGAGGGTTGAAGATTGAAAATTGATGATTGAATATTGAGGACTGAGGATTGAGGTTTGTGGATTGAGGACGAGGACTGAGGGTTGAATATAAATGTTTGAGGTCTGAGGATTGAGGATTGAGGATTGAGAATTGAGGATTGAGGATTGAGGATTGGAGATTGAGTATTGAGGATTGAAGATTGAAGATTGAGTATTGAGGATTGAGGATTGAGGATTGAGGATTGAGGATTGAGGATTGAGGATTGAGAATTGAGGGTTGAGGATAGAGGATTGAAGATTGAGGATCGGGTATTGAGGATTGAAGGATGAGGATTGAGGATTGAGGTTTGAGGATTGGGGATTGCAGATTGAGTATTGAGGATTGAAGATTGATAGTTGAGGATTGAGGATTGAAGTTTGAGAATTGAGGATTGAGGATTGAGGATTGAGAATTGAAGATTGAGTATTGAGGATTGAAGATTGTGGATTGAGGATCGAGTACTGAGGATTGAGGAATGAGGATTGAAGATTGAGGATTGGGGATTGAGGATTGACGATTGAGGATTGAGTACTGAGGATTGAGGATTGAGGATTGAGGATTGAAGGTTGAGAATTGAAGATTGAGTATTGAGGACGAAGATTGCCGATTGAAGATTGAAGTTTGAGGATTGAGGATTGAGGATTGAGGATTGAGCATTGAAGATTGAGTACTGGGTATTGAGGATTGACGATTGAAAATTGATGATTGAATATTGAGGACTGAGGATTGAGGGTTGTGGATTGAGGACGAGGACTGAGGCTTGAATATTGATGTTTGAGGTCTGAGGATTGAGGATTGAGCATTGAGAATTGAGGATTGAGGATTGAGGATTGAGGATAGAGCATTGAAGACTGAGGATTGGGGATTGAGGATTGACGATTGAGGATTGAGTATTGAGGATTGAAGATTGAGTATTGATGATTGAAGATTGAGTATTGAGGATTGAGGATAGAGGATTGAGGATTGAGGATTGAAGATTGAGTATTGGGGATTGAAGATTGAGGATTGAGGATTGGGTATTGAGGATTGACGGTTGAGGTTTGAGTGTTGAGGATGTAGGATTGAAGAGAGAGGCCTTAGTGTTGAGGATTGAGTGTTGAGAATTGATGCTTGAGGTTTGAGATTTGATTATTGAATATTCTGAATTGAGTATTGAACCATGGGAATTCAGGATGTTCTATTGAGTATTCAGAATTGAGGATTGATGGTTGAGTATTGAGGATTGATTGTTGAGCGTTGAGTGTTGGATATTGAGCATTGATGATTGAGGATTGAAGTTTGATGATTGAGGATTGAAGATTGATTATTGATGATTGAAGAGTGAGGATTAAGGATTGATGATTGGGAATTGAGGATCTAGGATTGGAGATTGATTATTGTGGATTGAAGATTGAGGGTTGAGGAATGAGGATTGAGGATGGAGAATGAAGACTTACGGTTGAGGATTGAGGTTTGAGGATTGAGGATCGATGATTGAGGACTGAGGATTGAGGATCGACGATTGAGCATTGAGGATTGAAGATTGAGGACTGGGGATTGAGGATTGAAGATTGAGGATTAAGGATTGAGGATAGAGAATTGAGAATTGAGTATGAAGACTGGGGGTTGAGGATTGAGGTTTGACGGATGAGGATAGAGGGTTGAGGATTAAGGATTGAGGATTGAGGATTGAGGATTGAGGATTGAGTAATGAAAATTGAGTATTGATGCCTGAGGATTGAGGATTGAAGATTGAGGATTGATGATTGAGGATTGAGAATTGAGAATTGAGGATGAGGACTGAGGATTGAGGATGGAGGGTTAGGGCTGAGGGTTGAGGACTGATGTTTGAGGACTGAGGACTGAGGATAGAGGATTGAGAATTGACGATTGAGGATTGAGGATTGAAGATTGAGGATTGGGTATTGAGGATTGAAGAATGAGGATTGAGGATTGAGGATTGAGAATTGACGATTGAGGATTGAGGATTGAGGATTGAGGATTGAGGATTGAGGATTGAATATTGAGGATTGAGGATTGAGGATTGAGGATTGAGAATGAGGGCTGAGGGTTGAGGATTGAGGGTTGAGTATAGAATCCTGAGAATTCAGGATATTGTATTGAGCATTGAGAATTGAGGATTGATGGTTGAGTATTGAGGATTGAGGATTGATGATTGAGGATTGAGTATTGACGATTGAGGATTGATGATTGAAGGTTGAGGATTGAGGGTTGAGGATTGAGGATTGAGGATTGAAGATTGTGTATTGAGGATTGACGATTGAGGATTGAGGATTGAGGATTGAGGATTGGGTATTGAGTATTGACGGTTGAGGTTTGAGTGTTGAGAATGTAGGATTGAAGAGAGAGGCCTGAATGTTGAGGATTGAGTGTTGAGAATTGATGCTTGAGGTTTGAGATTTGATTATTGAATATTCTGAATTGAGTATTGAACCATGGGAATTCAGGATGTTCTATTGAGTATTGAGAATTGAGGATTGATGGTTGAGTATTGAGGATCGATGGTTGAGCGTTGAGTGTTGGATATTGAGCATTGATGATTGAGGATTGAGGTTTCATGATTGAGGATTGAGGATTGATTATTGATGATTGAAGATTGAGGATTGAGGATTGAGAGTTGAGGATTGAAGATTGAGTATTGAGGATTAAAGATTGAGGATTGAGGATTGAGGAATGAGGATTGAGCATTGAAGATTGAGTATTGAGTATTGAAGACTGAAGATTCAGTATTGAAGATTGAGGATCTATGACTGAGGATTGAGGATTGAGGATTGAGGATTGAGAATTGAGGATTGAAGGTTGAGTACTGAGGATTGAATATTGAGGATTGAGGATTGAGGATTGAGGATTGAGTATGAGGGCTGAGGGTTTAGGATTGAGGTTTGAGTATAGAATCCTGAGAATTCAGGATATTGTATTGAGCATTGATAATTGAGTGTTGATGGTTGAGTATTGAGGATTGAGGATTGAGGATTGAGGATTGAGTATTGAAGATTGAGGATTGATGATTGAGGATTGAGGATTGAGGATTGAGGATTGAGGATTGAGGATTGAAGATTGAGTATTGAGGATTGAGGATTGAGGATTGAGGACTGAGGATTGAGGATTGGGTATTGAGGATTGACGCTTGAGGTTTGAGGGTTCAGGATGTAGGATTGAAGAGAGAGGCCTGAGTGTTGAGGATTGAGTGTTGAGAATTGATGCTTGAGGTTTGAGATTTGATTATTGCATATTCTGAATTGAGTATTGAACCATGAGAATTCAGGATGTTCTATTGAGTATTGAGAATTGAGGGTTGATGGTTGAGTATTGAGGATTGATGGTTGAGGGTTGAGTGTTGAATATTGAGCATTGAGGATTGAGGATTGAGGTTTCATGATTGAGGATTGAGGATTGATTATTGATGATTGAAGATTGAGGATTGAGGATTGAGAGTTGAGGATTGAGGATTGAGGATTGAGGATTGAGGATTGAGGATTGAAGATTGAAGACTGAGTATTGAAGATTGAGGATTTATGACTGAGGATTGAGGATTGAGGTTTGAGGATTGAGGATTGAGGAATGAAGATTGAGTACTGAGGATTGAATATTGAGGATTGAGGATTGAGGATTGAGGATTGAGAATGAGGGCTGAGGGTTGAGGATTGAGGGTTGAGTATTGAATCCTGAGAATTCAGGATATTGTATTGAGCATTGAGAATTGAGGATTGATGGTTGAGTATTGAGGATTGAGGATTGATGGTTGAGGATTGAGTATTGACGATTGAGGATTGATGATTGAGGATTGAGGATTGAGGATTGAGGATTGAGGATTGAGGATTGAAGATTGTGTATTGAGGATTGAGGATTGAGGATTGAAGATTGAGGATTGAGGATTGGGTATTGAGGATTGACGGTTGAGGTTTGAGTGTTGAGGATGTAGGATTGAAGAGAGAGGCCTGAGTGTTGAGGATTGAGTGTTGAGAATTGATGCTTGAGGTTTGAGATTTGATTATTGAATATTCTGAATTGAGTATTGAACCATGGGAATTCAGGATGTTCTATTGAGTATTCAGAATTGAGGATTGATGGTTGAGTATTGAGGATTGATGGTTGAGCGTTGAGTGTTGGATATTGAGCATTGAGGATTGAGGATTGAAGTTTGATGATTGAGGATTGAAGATTGATTATTGATGATTGAAGATTGAGGATTGAGGATTGAGGGTTGAGGATTGAGGACGAGGACTGACGGTTGAGGTTTGAGGTTTGAGGATTGAGGATTGAGGATTGAGGACTGAGGCTGAGGATTGAGGATTGAGCATAGAGGATAATGAAGATTGAGGACTGGCGATTGAGGATTGAAGAGTGAGGATTAAGGATTGATGATTGGGGATTGAGGATCTAGGATTGGAGATTGATTATTGTGGATTGAAGATTGAGGGTTGAGGAATGAGGATTGAGGATGGAGAATGAAGACTTACGGTTGAGGATTGAGGTTTGAGGATTGAGGATCGATGATTGAGGACTGAGGATTGAGGATTGACGATTGAGCATTGAGGATTGAAGATTGAGGACTGGGGATTGAGGATTGAAGATTGAGGATTAAGGATTGAGGATAGAGAATTGAGAATTGAGTATGAAGACTGGGGGTTGAGGATTGAGGTTTGACGGATGAGGATAGAGGGTTGAGGATTAAGGATTGAGGATTGAGGATTGAGGATTGAGGATTGAGTAATGAAAATTGAGTATTGATGCCTGAGGACTGAGGATTGAAGATTGAGGATTGATGATTGAGGATTGAGAATTGAGAATTGAGGATGAGGACTGAGGATTGAGGATGGAGGATTAGGGCTGAGGGTTGAGGACTGATGTTTGAGGACTGAGGACTGAGGATAGAGGATTGAGAATTGACGATTGAGGATTGAGGATTGAAGATTGAGGATTGGGTATTGAGGATTGAAGAATGAGGATTGAGGATTGAGGATTGGGGGTTGAGGATAGAGGATTGAAGATTGAGGATTGGGTACTGAGGATTGAAGAATGAGTCCTGAGGATTGAGGTTTGAGAACTGAGGATTGAAGATTGAGTATTGGGGATTAAAGATTGAGGATTGAGGATTGAGGATTATGGATTGAGGATTGAAGATTGAGTATTGAGGATTGAGGATTGAGGTTTGAGGCCTGAGGATTGAGGATTGGGTATTGAGGATTGACGCTTGAGGTTTGAGGGTTGAGGATGTAGGATTGAAGAGAGAGACCTGAGTGTTGAGGATTGAGTGTTGAGAATTGATGCTTGAGGTTTGAGATTTGATTATTGAATATTCTGAATTGAGTATTGAACCATGAGAATTCAGGATGTTCTATTGAGTATTGAGAATTGAGCGTTGATGGTTGAGTATTGAGGATTGATGGTTGAGGGTTGAGTGTTGAATACTGAGCATTGAGAATTGAGGATTGATGGTTGAGTATTGAGGATTGAGGATTGAGGATTGAAGATTGTGTATTGAGGATTGAGGATTGAGGACTGAGGATTGAGGATTGAGGATTGGGTATTGAGGATTGACGGTTGAGGTTTGAGTGTTGAGGATGTAGGATTGAAGAGAGAGGCCTGAGTGTTGAGGATTGAGTGTTGAGAATTGATGCTTGAGGTTTGAGATTTGATTATTGAATATTCTGAATTGAGTATTGAACCATGGGAATTCAGGATGTTCTATTGAGTATTGAGAATTGATGATTGATGGCTGAGTATTGAGGATTGATCGTTGAGCGTTGAGTGTTGGATATTGAGCATTGAGGATTGAGGATTGAAGTTTGATGATTGAGGATTGAAGATTGATTATTGATGATTGAAGATTGAGGATTGAGGATTGAGGGTTGAGGACTGAGGATTGAGGACTGAGGATTGACGAATGAGTATTGAAGATTGAGGATCTATGACTGAGAATTGAATATTGAGGATTGTGGATTGAGGATTGAGGATTGAGGATTGAGGATTGAGTATTGAAGATTGAGTATTGATGCCTGAGGATTGAGGATTGAAGATTGAGGATTGATGATTGAGGATTGAGAATTGAGATTTGAGGATGAGGGCTGAGGATTGAGGATTGAGGATTAGGGCTGAGGGTTGAGGACTGAGGTTTGAGGACTGAGGACTGAGGATTGAGGATTGAGAATTGACGATTGAGGATTGAGGATTGAGGATTGAAGATTGAGGATTGAGGATTGAGGATTGAGGACGAGGACTGACGGCTGAGGATTGAGGGTTGAGGATTGAGGATTGCGGATTGAGGATTGAGAATTAAGAATTGAGTATGAGGACTGAGGGTTGAGGATTGAGGTTTGAGGAATGGGGATTGAGGGTTGAGGATTGAGTATTGAGGATTGAGGATTGAGGATTGAGTATTGAAGATTGAGTATTGATGCCTTAGGATTGAGGATTGAGGATTGAGGATTGAGGATCGTGGATTGAAGAATGAGTATTGAGGATTGAAGATTGAGGATTGAGGATTGAGGATTGAGGATTGAGGATGGAGGATTAGGGCTGAGGGTTGAAGATTGAGGTTTGAGGACTGAGGACTGAGGATTGAGGATTGAGAATTGAGGATTGAGGATTGAGGATTGAAGATTGAGGATTGGGTATTGAGGATTGAAGAATGAGGATTGAGGATTGAGGATTGAGGATTGAGTATTGAGAATTGAAGATTCTGGATTGGGTATTGAGGATTGAAGAATGAGGATTGAGGATTGAGGATTGAGTATAGAATCCTGAGAATTCAGGATATTGTATTGAGCATTGAGAATTGAGGATTGATGGTTGAGTATTGAGGATTGAGGATTGAGGATTGAAGATTGTGTATTGAGGATTGAGGATTGAGGATTGAGGATTGAGGATTGAGGATTGGGTATTGAGGATTGACGGTTGAGGTTTGAGTGTTGAGGATGTAGGATTGAAGAGAGAGGCCTGAGTGTTGAGGATTGAGTGTTGAGAATTGATGCTTGAGGTTTGAGATTTGATTATTGAATATTCTGAATTGAGTATTGAACCATGGGAATTCAGGATGTTCTATTGAGTATTGAGAATTGAGGATTGATGGTTGAGTATTGAGGACTGATGGCTGAGCGTTGAGTGTTGGATATTGAGCATTGAGGATTGGAGATTGAGTATTGAGGATTGAAGATTGAAGATTGAGTATTGAGGATTGAGGATTGAGGATTGAGGATTGAGGATTGAGGATTGAGGATTGAGGATTGAGGATTGAGGATTGAGGTTGAGGATTGAGAATTAAGAATTGAGTATGAGGTCTGCGGATTGAGGATTGAGGATTGAGAATTGAGGATTGAGGATTGAGGATTGAAGATTGAAGACTGGGTATTGAGGATTGAAGAATGAGGATTGAGGATTGGGGTTTGAGGATTGAGGATTGCAGATTGAGTATTGAGGATTGAAGATTGAGGATTGAGGATTGAGGATTGAGGATTGAACATTGAGGATTGAGGATTGAGAATTGAGGATTGGGGATTGAAGATTGAGTGTTGAGGATTGAAGATTGAGGATTGAGGATTAGCGATTGAGGATTGAGTATTGAGTATTGAGAATTGAGGAATGAGGATTGAAGATTGAGTATTGAGGATTGAAGATTGAGGATTGAGGATTAAGGATTGAGGATTGAGGGTTGAAGATTGAGGATTGAGAATTGAGGATTGAGGATTGAGTATTGAGGATTGAAGATTAAATATTGATGATTGAAGATTGATTATTGAGTATTGAGGGTTGTGGATTGAGGACGAGGACTGAGGGTTGAATATTGATGTTTGAGGTCTGAGGATTGGGGATTGAAGATTCAGTATTGAGGGTTGAAGATTGAGGATTGAGGATTGAGGATTAAGGATTGAAGATTGAGTATTGAGGATTGAAGATTGAAGATTGAGTATTGAGGATTGAAGAATGAGGATTGAGGATTGAGGTTTGGGGATTGAGGATTGCAGATTGAGTATTGAGGATTGAAGATTGAGGATTGAGGATTGAGAATTGAAGATTGAGGATTGAGGATTGAGGATTGAGGATTGAGGATTGAGGATTGAAGATTGAATACTGATGATTGAATATTGAGGACTGAGGATTGAGGGTGTGGATTGAGGACGAGGACTGAGGGTTGGATATTGATGTTTGAGGTCTGAGGATTAAGGATTGAGGATTGAGAATTGAGGATTGAGGATTGAGGATTTACGATTGAGGATTGAGTATTGAGGATTGAAGATTGAGTATTGATGATTGAAGATTGAGGATTGAGGATTGAGGGTTGAGGATTGAGGACGAGGACTGACGGTTGAGGATTGAGGGTTGACGATTGAGGATTGAGGGTTGAGGATTGAGAATTAAGAATTGAGTATGAGGACTGAGGGTTGAGGATTGAGGTTTGAGGAATGAGGATTGAGGGCTGAGGATTGAGTATTGAGGATTGAGGATTGAGGATTGAGTACTGAAGATTGAGTATTGATGCCTTAGGATTGAGGATTGAGGATTGAGGATTGAGGATCGAGGATTGAAGAATGAGTATTGAGGATTGAAGATTGAGGATTGAGGATTGAGTATTGAGGATTGAGAATGGAGGATTAGGGCTGAGGGTTGAGGATAGAGGTTTGAGGACTGAGGACTGAGGATTGAGGATTGAGAATTGAGGATTGAGGATTGAGGATTGAAGATTGAGGATTGGGTATTGAGGATTGAAGAATGAGGATTGAGGATTGAGGGTTGAGGATTGAGGATTGAGGATTGAGGATTGAGGATTGAGGGTTGAGGATTGAGGACGAGGACTGACGGTTGAGGACTGAGGGTTGAGGATTGAGGATTGAGGATTGAGGATTGAGGATTGAGTATTGAAGATTGAGTATTGATGCCTGAGGATTGAGGATTGAGGATTGAGGATTGAGGATTGAGGATTGATAATTGAAGATTGAGTATTGGGGATTGAAGATTGAGGATTGAGGATTGAGGATTGAGGATGGAGAATGAGGACTGACGGTTGAGGATTGAGGTTTGAGTAATAAGGATTGAGGATTGAGGTCTGAGGATTGAGGATTGATTATTGAGCTTTGAGGATTGAAGATTGAGGATTGAGGATTGAGGATTGAGGATTGAGGATTGAGGATTGAGGATTGAAGATTGAATATTGGTGACTGAAGATTGAAGATTCAGTATTGAGGGTTGAAGATTGAGGATTGAGGATTGAGGATTGATGACTGAGGATTGAAGATTGAGTATTGAGGATTGAAGAATGAGGATTGAGGATCGAGGTTTGAGGATTGAGAATTGCAGATTGAGTATTGAGGATCGAAGATTGAGGATTGAGGATTGAGGATTGAAGATTGAGGATTGAGGATTGAGGTTTGAGGATTGAGGATTGAAGATTGAATATTGATGATTGAAGATTGATTATTGAGTATTGAGGGTTGTAGATTGAGGACGAGGACTGAGGGTTGAATATTGATGTTTGAGGTCTGAGGATTGAGGATTGAAGATTCAGTATTGAGGGTTGAAGATTGAGGATTGAGGATTGAGGATTAAGGATTGAAGATTGAGTATTGAGGATTGAAGATTGAGGATTGAGTATTGAGGATTGAAGAATGAGGATTGAGGATTGAGGTATGGGGATTGAGGATTGCAGATTGAGTGTTGAGGATTGAAGATTGAGGATTGAGGATTGAGGATTGAGGATTGAACATTGAGGATTGAGGATTGAGAATTGAGGATTGGGGATTGAAGATTGAGTGTCGAGGATTGAAGATTGAGGATTGAGGATTAGCGATTGAGGATTGAGTATTGAGTATTGAGAATTGAGGATTGAGGATTGAAGATTTAGTATTGAGGATTGAAGATTGAGGATTGAGGATTGAGGATTGAGGATTGAGGGTTGAAGATTGAGGATTGAGGGTTGAGGATTGAGGATTGAGTATTGAGGATTGAAGATTGAATATTGGTGACTGAAGATTGAAGATTCAGTATTGAGGGTTGAAGATTGAGGATTGAGGATTGAGGATTGATGACTGAGGATTGAAGATTGAGTATTGAGGATTGAAGATTGAGGATTGAGTATTGAGGATTGAAGAATGAGGATTGAGGATCGAGGTTTGAGGATTGAGGATTGCAGATTGAGTATTGAGGATCGAAGATTGAGGATTGAGGATTGAGGATTGAAGATTGAGGATTGAGGATTGAGGATTGAGTATTGAGGATTGAAGATTGAATAGTGATGATTGAATATTGAGGACTGAGGATTGAGGGTTGTGGATTGAGGACGAGGACTGAGGGTTGGATATTGATGCTTGAGGACTGAGGATTAAGGATTGAGGATTGAGAATTGAGGATTGCGTATTGAGGATTGAAGATTGAGTATTGGGTATTGAGGATTGAAGAATGAGGATTGAGTATTGAGGTTTGAGGATTGAGGATTGCAGATTGAGTATTGAGGATTGAAGATTGAGGATTGAGGATTGAGGATTGAAGATTGAGGATTGAGGATTGAGGATTGAGGACGAGGACTGACGGTTGAGGATTGAGGGTTGAGGATTGAGGATTGAGGATTGAGGATTGAGAATTCAGAATTGAGTATGAGGACTGAGGGTTGAGGATTGAGGTTTGAGGAATGAGGATTGAGGGTTGAGGATTGAGTATTGAGGATTGAGGATTGAGGATTGGGTATTGAAGATTGAGTATTGATGCCTTAGGATTGAGGATTGAGGATTGAGGATAGAGGATCGAGGATTGAAGAATGAGTATTGAGGATTGAAGATTGAGGATTGAGGATTGAGGATTGAGGATTGAGGATTGAGGAAGGAGGATTAGGGCTGAGGGTTGAGGATTGAGGTTTGAGAACTGAGGACTGAGGATTGAGGATTGAGAATTGAGGATTGAGGATTGAGGATTGAGTATTGAGGATTGAGGATTGAGGGTTGAAGATTGAGGATTGAGGATTGAGGATTGAGGATTGAGGATTGAGTGTTGAAGATTGAATATTGATGATTGAAGATTGATTATTGAGTATTGAGGGTTGTGGATTGAGGACGAGGACTGAGGGTTGAATATTGATGTTTGAGGTCTGAGAATTGAGGATTGAAGATTCAGTATTGAGGGTTGAAGATTGAGGACTGAGGATTGAGGATTAAGGATTGAAGATTGAGTATTGAGGTTTGAAGATTGAAGATTGAGGATTGAGTATTGAGGATTGAAGAATGAGGATTGAGGATTGAGGTTTTGGGATTGAGGATTGCAGATTGAGTATTGAGGATTGAAGATTGAGGATTGAGGATTGAGGATTGAAGATTGAGGATTGAGGATTGAGGATTGAGGATTGAGGATTGAAGATTGAATACTGATGATTGAATATTGAGGACTGAGGATTGAGGGTTGTGGATTGAGGACGAGGACTGAGGGTTGGATATTGATGTTTGAGGTCCGAGGATTAAGGATTGAGGATTGAGAATTGAGGATTGAGGATTGAGGATTTACGATTGAGGATTGAGTATTGAGAATTGAAGATTGAGTATTGATGATTGAAGATTGAGGATTGAGGATTGAGGGTTGAGGATTGAGGACGAGGACTGACGGTTGAGGATTGAGGGTTGAGGATTGAGGATTGAGGATTGAGGATTGAGAATTAAGAATTGAGTATGAGGACTGAGGGTTGAGGATTGAGGGTTGAGGAATGAGGATTGAGGGTTGAGGATTGAGTATTGAGGATTGAGGATTGAGGATTGAGTATTGAAGATTGAGTATTGATGCCTTAGGATTGAGGATTGAGGATTGAGGATTGAGGATTGAGGATTGAGTATTGAAGATTGAGTATTGATGCCTGAGGATTGAGGATTGAAGATTGAGGATTGATGATTGAGGATTGAGAATTGAGAATTGAGGATGAGGGCTGAGGATTGAGGATTGAGGATTAGGGCTGAGGGTTGAGGACTGAGGTTTGAGGACTGAGGACTGAGAATTGAGGATTGAGAATTGACGATTGAGGATTGAGGATTGAGGATTGAAGATTGAGGATTGAGGATTGAGGATTGAGGACGAGGACTGACGGCTGAGGATTGAGGGTTGAGGATTGAGGGTTGCGGATTGAGGATTGAGAATTAAGAATTGAGTATGAGGACTGAGGGTTGAGAATTGAGATTTGAGGAATGGGGATTGAGGGTTGAGGATTGAGTATTGGGGATTGAGGATTGAGGATTGAGTATTGAAGATTGAGTATTGATGCCTTAGGATTGAGGATTGAGGATTGAGGATAGAGGATCGTGGATTGAAGAATGAGTATTGAGGATTGAAGATTGAGGATTGAGGATTGAGGATTGAGGATTGAGGATGGAGGATTAGGGCTGAGGGTTGAGGATTGAGGTTTGAGGACTGAGGACTGAGGATTGAGGATTGAGAATTGAGGATTGAGGATTGAGGATTGAAGATTGAGGATTGGGTATTGAGGATTGAAGAATGAGGATTGAGGATTGAGGATTGAGGATTGAGGATTGAGAATTGAAGATTCTGGATTGGGTATTGAGGATTGAAGAATGAGGATTGAGGATTGAGGATTGAGTATAGAATCCTGAGAATTCAGGATATTGTATTGAGCATTGAGAATTGAGGATTGATGGTTGAGTATTGAGGATTGAGGATTGAGGATTGAAGATTGTGTATTGAGGATTGAGGATTGAGGATTGAGAATTGAGGATTGAGGATTGAGGATTTACGATTGAGGATTGAGTATTGAGAATTGAAGATTGAGTATTGATGATTGAAGATTGAGTATTGAGGATTGAGGGTTGAGGATTGAGGACGAGGACTGACGGTTGAGGATTGAGGGTTGAGGATTGAGGATTGAGGGTTGAGGATTGAGGATTGAGGATTGAGGATTGAGAATTAAGAATTGAGTATGAGGACTGAGGGTTGAGGATTGAGGGTTGAGGAATGAGGATTGAGGGTTGAGGATTGAGTATTGAGGATTGAGGATTGAGGATTGAGTATTGAAGATTGAGTATTGATGCCTTAGGATTGAGGATTGAGGATTGAGGATTGAGGATTGAGGATTGAGTATTGAAGATTGAGTATTGATGCCTGAGGATTGAGGATTGAAGATTGAGGATTGATGATTGAGGATTGAGAATTGAGAATTGAGGATGAGGGCTGAGGATTGAGGATTGAGGATTAGGGCTGAGGGTTGAGGACTGAGGTTTGAGGACTGAGGACTGAGGATTGAGGATTGAGAATTGACGATTGAGGATTGAGGATTGAGGATTGAAGATTGAGGATTGAGGATTGAGGATTGAGGACGAGGACTGACGGCTGAGGATTGAGGGTTGAGGATTGAGGGTTGCGGATTGAGGATTGAGAATTAAGAATTGAGTATGAGGACTGAGGGTTGAGAATTGAGATTTGAGGAATGGGGATTGAGGGTTGAGGATTGAGTATTGGGGATTGAGGATTGAGGATTGAGTATTGAAGATTGAGTATTGATGCCTTAGGATTGAGGATTGAGGATTGAGGATAGAGGATCGTGGATTGAAGAATGAGTATTGAGGATTGAAGATTGAGGATTGAGGATTGAGGATTGAGGATTGAGGATGGAGGATTAGGGCTGAGGGTTGAGGATTGAGGTTTGAGGACTGAGGACTGAGGATTGAGGATTGAGAATTGAGGATTGAGGATTGAGGATTGAAGATTGAGGATTGGGTATTGAGGATTGAAGAATGAGGATTGAGGATTGAGGATTGAGGATTGAGGATTGAGAATTGAAGATTCTGGATTGGGTATTGAGGATTGAAGAATGAGGATTGAGGATTGAGGATCGAGGTTTGAGGATTGAGGATTGCAGATTGAGTATTGAGGATCGAAGATTGAGGATTGAGGATTGAGGATTGAAGATTGAGGATTGAGGATTGAGGATTGAGTATTGAGGATTGAAGATTGAATAGTGATGATTGAATATTGAGGACTGAGGATTGAGGGTTGTGGATTGAGGACGAGGACTGAGGGTTGGATATTGATGCTTGAGGACTGAGGATTAAGGATTGAGGATTGAGAATTGAGGATTGCGTATTGAGGATTGAAGATTGAGTATTGGGTATTGAGGATTGAAGAATGAGGATTGAGTATTGAGGTTTGAGGATTGAGGATTGCAGATTGAGTATTGAGGATTGAAGATTGAGGATTGAGGATTGAGGATTGAAGATTGAGGATTGAGGATTGAGGATTGAGGACGAGGACTGACGGTTGAGGATTGAGGGTTGAGGATTGAGGATTGAGGATTGAGGATTGAGAATTCAGAATTGAGTATGAGGACTGAGGGTTGAGGATTGAGGTTTGAGGAATGAGGATTGAGGGTTGAGGATTGAGTATTGAGGATTGAGGATTGAGGATTGGGTATTGAAGATTGAGTATTGATGCCTTAGGATTGAGGATTGAGGATTGAGGATAGAGGATCGAGGATTGAAGAATGAGTATTGAGGATTGAAGATTGAGGATTGAGGATTGAGGATTGAGGATTGAGGATTGAGGAAGTTGGATTAGGGCTGAGGGTTGAGGATTGAGGTTTGAGAACTGAGGACTGAGGATTGAGGATTGAGAATTGAGGATTGAGGATTGAGGATTGAGTATTGAGGATTGAGGATTGAGGGTTGAAGATTGAGGATTGAGGATTGAGGATTGAGGATTGAGGATTGAGTGTTGAAGATTGAATATTGATGATTGAAGATTGATTATTGAGTATTGAGGGTTGTGGATTGAGGACGAGGACTGAGGGTTGAATATTGATGTTTGAGGTCTGAGGATTGAGGATTGAAGATTCAGTATTGAGGGTTGAAGATTGAGGACTGAGGATTGAGGATTAAGGATTGAAGATTGAGTATTGAGGTTTGAAGATTGAGGATTGAGTATTGAGGATTGAAGAATGAGGATTGAGGATTGAGGTTTTGGGATTGAGGATTGCAGATTGAGTATTGAGGATTGAAGATTGAGGATTGAGGATTGAGGATTGAAGATTGAGGATTGAGGATTGAGGATTGACGATTGAGGATTGAAGATTGAATACTGATGATTGAATATTGAGGACTGAGGATTGAGGGTTGTGGATTGAGGACGAGGACTGAGGGTTGGATATTGATGTTTGAGGTCTGAGGATTAAGGATTGAGGATTGAGAATTGAGGATTGAGGATTGAGGATTTACGATTGAGGATTGAGTATTGAGAATTGAAGATTGAGTATTGATGATTGAAGATTGAGGATTGAGGATTGAGGGTTGAGGATTGAGGACGAGGACTGACGGTTGAGGATTGAGGGTTGAGGATTGAGGATTGAGGATTGAGGATTGAGAATTAAGAATTGAGTATGAGGACTGAGGGTTGAGGATTGAGGGTTGAGGAATGAGGATTGAGGGTTGAGGATTGAGTATTGAGGATTGAGGATTGAGGATTGAGTATTGAAGATTGAGTATTGATGCCTTAGGATTGAGGATTGAGGATTGAGGATTGAGGATTGAGGATTGAGTATTGAAGATTGAGTATTGATGCCTGAGGATTGAGGATTGAAGATTGAGGATTGATGATTGAGGATTGAGAATTGAGAATTGAGGATGAGGGCTGAGGATTGAGGATTGAGGATTAGGGCTGAGGGTTGAGGACTGAGGTTTGAGGACTGAGGACTGAGGATTGAGGATTGAGAATTGACGATTGAGGATTGAGGATTGAGGATTGAAGATTGAGGATTGAGGATTGAGGATTGAGGACGAGGACTGACGGCTGAGGATTGAGGGTTGAGGATTGAGGGTTGCGGATTGAGGATTGAGAATTAAGAATTGAGTATGAGGACTGAGGGTTGAGAATTGAGATTTGAGGAATGGGGATTGAGGGTTGAGGATTGAGTATTGGGGATTGAGGATTGAGGATTGAGTATTGAAGATTGAGTATTGATGCCTTAGGATTGAGGATTGAGGATTGAGGATAGAGGATCGTGGATTGAAGAATGAGTATTGAGGATTGAAGATTGAGGATTGAGGATTGAGGATTGAGGATTGAGGATGGAGGATTAGGGCTGAGGGTTGAGGATTGAGGTTTGAGGACTGAGGACTGAGGATTGAGGATTGAGAATTGAGGATTGAGGATTGAGGATTGAAGATTGAGGATTGGGTATTGAGGATTGAAGAATGAGGATTGAGGATTGAGGATTGAGGATTGAGGATTGAGAGTTGAAGATTCTGGATTGGGTATTGAGGATTGAAGAATGAGGATTGAGGATTGAGGATTGAGTATAGAATCCTGAGAATTCAGGATATTGTATTGAGCATTGAGAATTGAGGATTGATGGTTGAGTATTGAGGATTGAGGATTGAGGATTGAAGATTGTGTATTGAGGATTGAGGATTGAGGATTGAGGATTGAGGATTGAGGATTGGGTATTGAGGATTGACGGTTGAGGTTTGAGTGTTGAGGATGTAGGATTGAAGAGAGAGGCCTGAGTGTTGAGGATTGAGTGTTGAGAATTGATGCTTGAGGTTTGAGATTTGATTATTGAATATTCTGAATTGAGTATTGAACCATGAGAATTCAGGATGTTCTATTGAGTATTGAGAATTGAGGGTTGATGGTTGAGTATTGAGGATTGATGGTTGAGGCTTGAGTGTTGAATATTGAGCATTGAGGATTGAGGATTGAGGTTTCATGATTGAGGATTGAGGATTGATTATTGATGATTGAAGATTGAGGATTGAGGATTGAGAGTTGAGGATTGAGGATTGAGGATTGAGGATTGAGGATTGAGGATTGAAGATTGAAGACTGAGTATTGAAGATTGAGGATTTATGACTGAGGATTGAGGATTGAGGATTGAGGATTGAGGATTGAGGATGAGGGCTGAGGGTTGAGGATTGAGGGTTGAGTATAGAATCCTGAGAATTCAGGATATTGTATCGAGCATTGAGAATTGAGGATTGGTGGTTGAGTATTGAGGATTGAGGATTGATGATTGAGAATTGAGTATTGACGATTGAGGATTGATGATTGAGGATTGAGGATTGAGGATTGAGGATTGAGGATTGAGAATTGACGATTGAGGATTGAGGATTGAGGATTGAGGATTGAGGATTGAGGATTGAGGATTGAAGATTGAGGATTGAGGATTGAAGATTGAAGACTGAGTATTGAAGATTGAGGATTTATGACTGAGGATTGAGGATTGAGGATTGAGGATTGAGGATTGAGGAATGAAGATTGAGTACTGAGGATTGAATATTGAGGATTGAGGATTGAGGATTGAGGATTGAGAATGAGGGCTGAGGGTTGAGGATTGAGGGTTGAGTATAGAATCCTGAGAATTCAGGATATTGTATTGAGCATTGAGAATTGAGGATTGATGGTTGAGTATTGAGGATTGAGGATTGATGATTGAGGATTGAGTATTGACGATTGAGGATTGATGATTGAGGATTGAGGATTGAGGATTGAGGATTGAGCATTGAGGATTGAAGATTGTGTATTGTGGATTGAGGATTGAGGATTGAGGATTGAGGATTGAGGATTGGGTATTGAGGATTGACGGTTGAGGTTTGAGTGTTGAGGATGTAGGATTGAAGAGAGAGGCCTGAGTGTTGAGGATTGAGTGTTGAGAATTGATGCTTGAGGTTTGAGACTTGATAATTGAATATTCTGAATTGAGTATTGAACCATGCGAATTCAGGATGTTCTATTGAGTATTCAGAATTGAGGATTGATGGTTGAGTATTGAGGATTGATGGTTGAGCGTTGAGTGTTGGATATTGAGCATTGAGGATTGAGGATTGAAGTTTGATGATTTAGGATTGAAGATTGATTATTGATGATTGAAGATTGAGGATTGAGGATTGAGGGTTGAGGATTGAGGACGAGGACTGACGGTTGAGGTTTGAGGTTTGAGGATTGAGGATTGAGGACTGAGTCTGAGGATTGAGGATTGAGCATAGAGGATAATGAAGATTGAGGACTGGCGATTGAGGATTGAAGAGTGAGGATTAAGGATTGATGATTGGGGATTGAGGATCTAGGATTGGAGATTGATTATTGTGGATTGAAGATTGAGGGTTGAGGAATGAGGATTGAGGATGGAGAATGAAGACTTACGGTCGAGGATTGAGGTTTGAGGATTGAGGATCGATGATTGAGGACTGAGGATTGAGGATTGACGATTGAGCATTGAGGATTGAAGATTGAGGACTGGGGATTGAGGATTGAAGATTGAGGATTAAGGATTGAAGATTGGGGATTGAGGATCTAGGATTGGAGATTGAATATTGAGATTGAAGGTTGAGGATTGAGGATTGAGGATAGAGAATTGAGAATTGAGTATGAAGACTGGGGGTTGAGGATTGAGGTTTGAAGGATGAGGATAGAGGGTTGAGGATTAAGGATTGAGGATTGAGGATTGAGGATTGAGGATTGAGTAATGAAAATTGAGAATTGATTCCTGAGGATTGAGGATTGAAGATTGAGGATTGATGATTGAGGATTGAGAATTGAGAATTGAGGATGAGGACTGAGGATTGAGGATGGAGGATTAGGGCTGAGGGTTGAGGACTGATGTTTGAGGACTGAGGACTGAGGATAGAGGATTGAGAATTGACGATTGAGGATTGAGGATTGAAGATTGAGGATTGGGTATTGAGGATTGAAGAATGAGGATTGAGGATTGAGGATTGGGGGTTGAGGATTGAGGATTGAAGATTGAGGATTGGGTACTGAGGATTGAATATTGAGGATTGAGGATTGAGGATTGAGGATTGAGTATGAGGGCTGAGGGTTGAGGATTGAGGTTTGAGTATAGAATCCTGAGAATTCAGGATATTGTATTGAGCATTGATAATTGAGGGTTGATGGTTGAGTATTGAGGATTGAGGACTGAGGATTGAGGATTGAGTATTGAAGATTGAGGATTGATGATTGAGGATTGAGGTTTGAGGATTGAGGATTGAGGATTGAGGATTGAAGATTGAGTATTGAGGATTGAGGATTGAGGATTGAGGACTGAGGATTGAGGATTGGGTATTGAGGATTGACGCTTGAGGTTTGAGGGTTGAGGATGTAGGATTGAAGAGAGAGGCCTGAGTGTTGAGGATTGAGTGTTGAGAATTGATGCTTGAGGTTTGAGATTTGATTATTGAATATTCTGAATTGAGTATTGAACCATGAGGATTCAGGATGTTCTATTGAGTATTGAGAATTGAGCGTTGATGGTTGAGTATTGAGGATTGATGGTTGAGGGTTGAGTGTTGAATATTGAGCATTGAGGATTGAGGATTGAGGTTTCATAATTGAGGATTGAGGATTGAGGATTGAGGATTGAGGATTGAGGAATGAAGATTGAGTACTGAGGATTGAATATTGAGGATTGAGGATTGAGGGTTGAGGATTGAGAATGAGGGGTGAGGGTTGAGGATTGAGGGTTGAGTATAGAATCCTGAGAATTCAGGATATTGTATTGAGCATTGAGAATTGAGGATTGATGGTTGAGTATTGAGGATTGAGGATTGATGATTGAGGATTGAGTATTGACGATTGAGGATTGATGATTGAGGATTGAGGATTGAGGATTGAGGATTGAGGATTGAGGATTGAGAATTGACGATTGAGGATTGAGGATTGAGGATTGAGGATTGAGGATTGAGGATTGAATATTGAGGATTGAGGATTGAGGATTGAGGATTGAGAATGAGGGCTGAGGGTTGAGGATTGAGGGTTGAGTATAGAATCCTGAGAATTCAGGATATTGTATTGAGCATTGAGAATTGAGGATTGATGGTTGACTATTGAGGATTGAGGATTGATGATTGAGGATTGAGTATTGACGATTGAGGGTTGATGATTGAGGATTGAGGATTGAGGATTGAGGATTGAGGATTGAGGATTGAGAATTGACGATTGAGGATTGAGGATTGAGGATTGAGGATTGAGGATTGAGGATTGAATATTGAGGATTGAGGATTGAGGATTGATGATTGAGAATGAGGGCTGAGGGTTGAGGATTGAGGGTTGAGTATAGAATCCTGAGAATGCAGGAAATTGTATTGAGCATTGAGAATTGAGGATTGATGGTTGAGTATTGAGGATTGAGGATTGAGGATTGAAGATTGTGTATTGAGGATTGAGGATTGAGGATTGAGGATTGAGGATTGAAGATTGGGTATTGAGGATTGACGGTTGAGGTTTGAGTGTTGAGGATGTAGGATTGAAGAGAGAGGCCTGAGTGTTGGGGATTGAGTGTTGAGAATTGATGCTTGAGGTTTGAGATTTGATTATTGAATATTCTGAATTGAGTATTGAACCATGGGAATTCAGGATGTTCTATTGAGTATTGAGAATTGAGGATTGATGGTTGAGTATTGAGGATTGATGGTTGAGCGTTGAGTGTTGGATATTGAGCATTGAGGATTGAGGATTGAAGTTTGATGATTGAGGATTGAAGATTGATTATTGATGATTGAAGGTTGAGGATTGAGGATTGAGGGTTGAGGATTGAGGACGAGGACTGACGGTTGAGGTTTGAGGTTTGAGGATTGAGGATTGAGGATTGAGGACTGAGGCTGAGGATTGAGGATTGAGCATAGAAGATAATGAAGATTGAGGACTGGCGATTGAGGATTGAAGAGTGAGGATTAAGGATTGATGATTGGGGATTGAGGATCTAGGATTGGAGATTGATTATTGTGGATTCAAGATTGAGGGTTGAGGATTGAGGATTGAGAATTGAGAATTGAGGATGAGGACTGAGGGTTGAGGATTGAGGTTTGAGGAACGAGAATTAAGGATTGAGGATTGAGGACTGAGGATTGACGACTGAGTATTGAAGATTGAGGATTTATGACTGAGAATTGAATATTGAGGATTGTGGATTGAGGACTGAGGATTGAGGACTGAGGATTGACGAATGAGTATTGAAGATTGAGGATCTATGACTGAGGATTGAGGATTAAGGATTGAAAATTGGGGATTGAGGATCAAGGATTGGATATTGATTATTGAGGATTGAAGATTGAGGATTGAGTATGAAGACTGAGGGTTGAGAATTGAGGTTTGAGGAATGAGGATTGAGGGTTGGGGATTGAGGATTGAGGATTGAGGATTGAGGATTGAGTATTGAAGATTGAGTATTGATGCCTGAGGATTGAGGATTGAAGATTGAGGATTGATGATTGAGGATTGAGAATTGAGAATTGAGGATGAGGGCTGAGGATTGAGGATTGAGGATTAGGGCTGAGGGTTGAGGACTGAGGTTTGAGGACTGAGGACTGAGGATTGAGGATTGAGAATTGACGATTGAGGATTGAGGATTGAGGATTGAAGATTGAGGATTGAGGATTGAGGATTGAGGACGAGGACTGACGGCTGAGGATTGAGGGTTGAGGATTGAGGGTTGCGGATTGAGGATTGAGAATTAAGAATTGAGTATGAGGACTGAGGGTTGAGAATTGAGGTTTGAGGAATGGGGATTGAGGGTTGAGGATTGAGTATTGAGGATTGAGGATTGAGGATTGAGTATTGAAGATTGAGTATTGATGCCTTAGGATTGAGGATTGAGGATTGAGGATAGAGGATCGTGGATTGAAGAATGAGTATTGAGGATTGAAGATTGAGGATTGAGGATTGAGGATTGTGGATTGAGGATGGAGGATTAGGGCTGAGGGTTGAGGATTGAGGTTTGAGGACTGAGGACTGTGAATTGAGGATTGAGAATTGAGGATTGAGGATTGAGGATTGAAGATTGAGGATTGGGTATTGAGGATTGAAGAATGAGGATTGAGGATTGAGGATTGAGGATTGAGGATTGAGAATTGAAGATTCTGGATTGGGTATTGAGGATTGAAGAATGAGGATTGAGGATTGAGGATTGAGTATAGAATCCTGAGAATTCAGGATATTGTATTGAGCATTGAGAATTGAGGATTGATGGTTGAGTATTGAGGATTGAGGATTGAGGATTGAAGATTGTGTATTGAGGATTGAGGATTGAGGATTGAGGATTGAGGATTGAGGATTGGGTATTGAGGATTGACGGTTGAGGTTTGAGTGTTGAGGATGTAGGATTGAAGAGAGAGGCCTGAGTGTTGAGGATTGAGTGTTGAGAATTGATGCTTGAGGTTTGAGATTTGATTATTGAATATTCTGAATTGAGTATTGAACCATGGGAATTCAGGATGTTCTATTGAGTATTGAGAATTGAGGATTGATGGTTGAGTATTGAGGATTGATGGTTGAGCGTTGAGTGTTGGATATTGAGCATTGAGGATTGAGGATTGAAGTTTGATGATTGAGGATTGAAGATTGATTATTGATGATTGAATATTGAGGATTGAGGATTGAGGGTTGAGGATTGAGGACGAGGACTGACGGTTGAGGTTTGAGGTTTGAGGATTGAGGATTGAGGATTGAGGACTGAGGCTGAGGATTGAGGATTGAGCATAGAGGATAATATAGATTGAGGACTGGCGATTGAGGATTGAAGAGTGAGGATTAAGGATTGATGATTGGGGATTGAGGATCTAGGATTGGAGATTGATTATTGTGGATTGAAGATTGAGGGTTGAGGAATGAGGATTGAGGATGGAGAATGAAGACTTACGGTTGAGGATTGAGGTTTGAGGATTGAGGATCGATGATTGAGGACTGAGGATTGAGGATTGACGATTGAGCATTGAGGATTGAAGATTGAGGACTGGGGATTGAGGACTGAAGATTGAGGATTAAGGATTGAAGATTGGGGATTGAGGATCTAGGATTGGAGATTGAATATTGAGATTGAAGGTTGAGGATTGAGGATTGAGGATAGAGAATTGAGAATTGAGTATGAAGACTGGGGGTTGAGGATTGAGGTTTGAAGGATGAGGATAGAGGGTTGAGGATTAAGGATTGAGGATTGAGGATTGAGGATTGAGGATTGAGTAATGAAAATTGAGAATTGATTCCTGAGGATTGAGGATTGAAGATTGAGGACTGATGATTGAGGACTGAGAATTGAGAATTGAGGATGGGGTCTGAGGATTGAGGATGGAGGATTAGGGCTGAGGGTTGAGGACTGATGTTTGAGGACTGAGGACTGAGGATAGAGGATTGAGAATTGACGATTGAGGATTGAGGATTGAAGATTGAGGATTGGGTATTGAGGATTGAAGAATGAGGATTGAGGATTGAGGATTGGGGGTTGAGGATTGAGGATTGAAGGTTGAGGATTGGGTACTGAGGATTGAAGAATGAGGACTGAGGATTGAGGTTTGAGAACTGAGGATTGAAGATTGAGTATTGAGGATTAAAGATTGAGGATTGAGGATTGAGGAATGAGGATTGAGCATTGAAGATTGAGTATTGGGTATTGAGGATTGAGGATTGAGGATTGAGGACTGAGGATTGAGGATTGGGTATTGAGGATTGACGCTTGAGGTTTGAGGGTTGAGGATGTAGGATTGAAGAGAGAGGCCTGAGTGTTGAGGATTGAGTGTTGAGAATTGATGCTTGAGGTTTGAGATTTGATTATTGAATATTCTGAATTGAGTATTGAACCATGAGGATTCAGGATGTTCTATTGAGTATTGAGAATTGAGCGTTGATGGTTGAGTATTGAGGATTGATGGTTGAGGGTTGAGTGTTGAATATTGAGCATTGAGGATTGAGGATTGAGGTTTCATGATTGAGGATTGAGGATTGAGGATTGAGGATTGAGGATTAAGGAATGAAGATTGAGTACTGAGGATTGAATATTGAGGATTGAGGATTGAGGGTTGAGGATTGAGAATGAGGGGTGAGGGTTGAGGATTGAGGGTTGAGTATAGAATCCTGAGAATTCAGGATATTGTATTGAGCATTGAGAATTGAGGATTGATGGTTGAGTATTGAGGATTGAGGATTGATGATTGAGGATTGAGTATTGACGATTGAGGATTGATGATTGAGGATTGAGGATTGAGGATTGAGGATTGAGGATTGAGGATTGAGAATTGACGATTGAGGATTGAGGATTGAGGATTGAGGATTGAGGATTGAGGATTGAGGATTGAGAATTGACGATTGAGGATTGAGGATTGAGGATTGAGGATTGAGGATTGAGGATTGAGGATTGAAGATTGAGGATTGAGGATTGAAGATTGAAGACTGAGTATTGAAGATTGAGGATTTATGACTGAGGATTGAGGATTGAGGATTGAGGATTGAGGATTGAGGAATGAAGATTGAGTACTGAGGATTGAATATTGAGGATTGAGGATTGAGGATTGAGGATTGAGTATGAGGGCTGAGGGTTGAGGATTGAGGTTTGAGTATAGAATCCTGAGAATTCAGGATATTGTATTGAGCATTGAGAATTGAGGGTTGATGGTTGAGTATTGAGGATTGAGGACTGAGGATTGAGGATTGAGTATTGAAGATTGAGGATTGATGATTGAGGATTGAGGTTTGAGGATTGAGGATTGAGGATTGAGGATTGAAGATTGAGTATCGAGGATTGAGGATTGAGGATTGAGGACTGAGGATTGAGGATTGGGTATTGAGGATTGAGGCTTGAGGTTTGAGGGTTGAGGATGTAGGATTGAAGAGAGAGGCCTGAGTGTTGAGGATTGAGTGTTGAGAATTGATGCTTGAGGTTTGAGATTTGATTATTGAATATTCTGAATTGAGTATTGAACCATGAGGATTCAGGATGTTCTATTGAGTATTGAGAATTGAGCGTTGATGGTTGAGTATTGAGGATTGATGGTTGAGGGTTGAGTGTTGAATATTGAGCATTGAGGATTGAGGATTGAGGTTTCATAATTGAGGATTGAGGATTGAGGATTGAGGATTGAGGATTGAGGAATGAAGGTTGAGTACTGAGGATTGAATATTGAGGATTGAGGATTGAGGGTTGAGGATTGAGAATGAGGGGTGAGGGTTGAGGATTGAGGGTTGAGTATAGAATCCTGAGAATTCAGGATATTGTATTGAGCATTGAGAATTGAGGATTGATGGTTGAGTATTGAGGATTGAGGATTGATGATTGAGGATTGAGTATTGACGATTGAGGATTGATGATTGAGGATTGAGGATTGAGGATTGAGGATTGAGGATTGAGGATTGAGGATTGGGTATTGAGGATTGACGGTTGAGGTTTGAATATTGAGGATTGAGGATTGATGATTGAGAATGAGGGCTGAGGGTTGAGGATTGAGGGTTGAGTATAGAATCCTGAGAATGCAGGATATTGTATTGAGCATTGAGAATTGAGGATTGATGGTTGAGTATTGAGGATTGAGGATTGAGGATTGAAGATTGTGTATTGAGGATTGAGGATTGAGGATTGAGGATTGAGGATTGAGGATTGGGTATTGAGGATTGACGGTTGAGGTTTGAGTGTTGAGGATGTAGGATTGAAGAGAGAGGCCTGAGTGTTGAGGATTGAGTGTTGAGAATTGATGCTTGAGGTTTGAGATTTGATTATTGAATATTCTGAATTGAGTATTGAACCATGGGAATTCAGGATGTTCTATTGAGTATTGAGAATTGAGGATTGATGGTTGAGTATTGAGGATTGATGGTTGAGCGTTGAGTGTTGGATATTGAGCATTGAGGATTGAGGATTGAAGTTTGATGATTGAGGATTGAAGATTGATTATTGATGATTGAATATTAAGGATTGAGGATTGAGGGTTGAGGATTGAGGACGAGGACTGACGGTTGAGGTTTGAGGTTTCAGGATTGAGGATTGAGGATTGAGGACTGAGGCTGAGGATTGAGGATTGAGCATAGAGGATAATATAGATTGAGGACTGGCGATTGAGGATTGAAGAGTGAGGATTAAGGATTGATGATTGGGGATTGAGGATCTAGGATTGGAGATTGATTATTGTGGATTGAAGATTGAGGGTTGAGGAATGAGGATTGAGGATGGAGAATGAAGACTTACGGTTGAGGATTGAGGTTTGAGGATTGAGGATCGATGATTGAGGACTGAGGATTGAGGATTGACGATTGAGCATTGAGGATTGAAGATTGAGGACTGGGGATTGAGGACTGAAGATTGAGGATTAAGGATTGAAGATTGGGGATTGAGGATCTAGGATTGGAGATTGAATATTGAGATTGAAGGTTGAGGATTGAGGATTGAGGATAGAGAATTGAGAATTGAGTATGAAGACTGGGGGTTGAGGATTGAGGTTTGAAGGATGAGGATAGAGGGTTGAGGATTAAGGATTGAGGATTGAGGATTGAGGATTGAGGATTGAGTAATGAAAATTGAGAATTGATTCCTGAGGATTGAGGATTGAAGATTGAGGACTGAGGATTGTGGTTTGAGAACTGAGGATTGAAGATTGAGTATTGAGGATTAAAGATTGAGGATCGAGGATTGAGGAATGAGGATTGAGCATTGAAGATAGAGTATTGGGTATTGAGGATTGAGGATTGAGGATTGAGGACTGAGGATTGAGGATTGGGTATTGAGGATTGACGCTTGAGGTTTGAGGGTTGAGGATGTAGGATTGAAGAGAGAGGCCTGAGTGTTGAGGATTGAGTGTTGAGAATTGATGCTTGAGGTTTGAGATTTGATTATTGAATATTCTGAATTGAGTATTGAACCATGAGGATTCAGGATGTTCTATTGAGTATTGAGAATTGAGCGTTGATGGTTGAGTATTGAGGATTGATGGTTGAGGGTTGAGTGTTGAATATTGAGCATTGAGGATTGAGGATTGAGGTTTCATGATTGAGGATTGAGGATTGAGGATTGAGGATTGAGGATTGAGGAATGAAGATTGAGTACTGAGGATTGAATATTGAGGATTGAGGATTGAGGGTTTAGGATTGAGAATGAGGGGTGAGGGTTGAGGATTGAGGGTTGAGTATAGAATCCTGAGAATTCAGAATATTGTATTGAGCATTGAGAATTGAGGATTGATGGTTGAGTATTGAGGATTGAGGATTGATGATTGAGGATTGAGTATTGACGATTGAGGATTGATGATTGAGGATTGAGGATTGAGGATTGAGGATTGAGGATTGAGGATTGAGAATTGACGATTGAGGATTGAGGATTGAGGATTGAGGATTGAGGATTGAGGATTGAATATTGAGGATTGAGGATTGAGGATTGAGGATTGAGAATGAGGGCTGAGGGTTGAGGATTGAGGGTTGAGTATAGAATCCTGAGAATTCAGGATATTGTATTGAGCATTGAGAATTGGGGATTGATGGTTGACTATTGAGGATTGAGGATTGATGATTGAGGATTGAGTATTGACGATTGAGGATTGATGATTGAGGATTGAGGATTGAGGATTGAGGATTGAGGATTGAGGATTGAGAATTGACGATTGAGGATTGAGGATTGAGGATTGAGGATTGAGGATTGAGGATTGAATATTGAGGATTGAGGATTGAGGATTGATGATTGAGAATGAGGGCTGAGGGTTGAGGATTGAGGGTTGAGTATAGAATCCTGAGAATGCAGGAAATTGTATCGAGCATTGAGAATTGAGGATTGATGGTTGAGTATTGAGGATTGAGGATTGAGGATTGAAGATTGTGTATTGAGGATTGAGGATTGAGGATTGAGGATTGAGGATTGAAGATTGGGTATTGAGGATTGACGGTTGAGGTTTGAGTGTTGAGGATGTAGGATTGAAGAGAGAGGCCTGAGTGTTGGGGATTGAGTGTTGAGAATTGATGCTTGAGGTTTGAGATTTGATTATTGAATATTCTGAATTGAGTATTGAACCATGGGAATTCAGGATGTTCTATTGAGTATTGAGAATTGAGGATTGATGGTTGAGTATTGAGGATTGATGGTTGAGCGTTGAGTGTTGGATATTGAGCATTGAGGATTGAGGATTGAAGTTTGATGATTGAGGATTGAAGATTGATTATTGATGATTGAAGGTTGAGGATTGAGGATTGAGGGTTGAGGATTGAGGACGAGGACTGACGGTTGAGGTTTGAGGATAGAGGATCGTGGATTGAAGAATGAGTATTGAGGATTGAAGATTGAGGATTGAGGATTGAGGATTGAGGATTGAGGATGGAGGATTAGGGCTGAGGGTTGAGGATTGAGGTTTGAGGACTGAGGACTGAGGATTGAGGATTGAGAATTGAGGATTGAGGATTGAGGATTGAAGATTGAGGATTGGGTATTGAGGATTGAAGAATGAGGATTGAGGATTGAGGATTGAGGATTGAGGATTGAGAATTGAAGATTCTGGATTGGGTATTGAGGATTGAAGAATGAGGATTGAGGATTGAGGATTGAGTATAGAATCCTGAGAATTCAGGATATTGTATTGAGCATTGAGAATTGAGGATTGATGGTTGAGTATTGAGGATTGAGGATTGAGGATTGAGCATAGAGGATAATATAGATTGAGGACTGGCGATTGAGGATTGAAGAGTGAGGATTAAGGATTGATGATTGGGGATTGAGGATCTAGGATTGGAGATTGATTATTGTGGATTGAAGATTGAGGGTTGAGGATTGAGGATTGAGAATTGAGAATTGAGGATGAGGACTGAGGGTTGAGGATTGAGGTTTGAGGAACGAGAATTAAGGATTGAGGATTGAGGACTGAGGATTGACGATTGAGTATTGAAGATTGAGGATTTATGACTGAGAATTGAATATTGAGGATTGTGGATTGAGGACTGAGGATTGAGGACTGAGTATTGACGAATGAGTATTGAAGATTGAGGATCTATGACTGAGGATTGAGGATTAAGGATTGAAGATTGGGGATTGAGGATCAAGTATTGGATATTGATTATTGAGGATTGAAGATTGAGGATTGAGTATGAAGACTGAGGGTTGAGGATTGAGGTTTGAGGAATGAGGATTGAGGGTTGAGGATTGAGGATTGAGGATTGAGGATTGAGGATTGAGTATCGAAGATTGAGTATTGATGCCTGAGGATTGAGGATTGAAGATTGAGGATTGATGATTGAGGATTGAGAATTGAGAATTGAGTATGAAGACTGGGGGTTGAGGATTGAGGTTTGAAGGATGAGGGTAGAGGGTTGAGGATTAAGGATTGAGGATAGAGGATTGAGGATTGAGGATTGTGTAATGAAAATTGAGTATTGATGCGTGAGGATTGAGGATTGAAGATTGAGGATTGATGATTGAGGATTGAGAATTGAGAATTGAGGATGAGGACTGAGGATTGAGGATGGAGGATTAGGGCTGAGGGTTGAGAACTGATGTTTGACGACTGAGGACTGAGGATAGAGGATTGAGAATTGACGATTGAGGATTGAGGATTGAAGATTGAGGATTGGGTATTGAGGATTGAAGAATGAGGATTGAGGATTGAGGATTGAGTATAGAAGATTGAGTATTGATGCCTTAGGATTGAGGATTGAGGATTGAGGATAGAGGATCGTGGATTGAAGAATGAGTATTGAGGATTGAAGATTGAGGATTGAGGATTCAGGATTGAGGATTGAGGATGGAGGATTAGGGCTGAGGGTTGAGGATTGAGGTTGGAGGACTGAGGACTGAGGATTGAGGATTGAGAATTGAGGATTGAGGATTGAGGATTGAAGATTGAGGATTGGGTATTGAGGATTGAAGAATGAGGATTGAGGATTGAGGATTGAGGATCAAGGATTGGATATTGATTATTGAGGATTGAAGATTGAGGATTGAGTGTGAAGACTGAGGGTTGAGGATTGAGGTTTGAGGAATGAGGATTGAGGGTTGAGGATTGAGGATTGAGGATTGAGGATTGAGGATTGAGTATTGAAGATTGAGTATTGATGCCTGAGGATTGAGGATTGAGTACTGAGGATTGAGGATTGGGGATTGAAGATTGAGGATTTGGGATTGAGGATTGATGATTGAGGATTGGGTATTGACGATTGAGAATTGAGGATTGAGGATTGAGGTTTGAAATTGAGTATTGAGGATTGAGGATTGAGGATTGAGGATTGAAGATTGAGTATTGAGGATTGATGATTGAGGATTGAAGAATGAAGATTGAGGATTGAGGACTGAGGATTGAGGATTGACGATTGAGCATTGAGGATTGAAGATTGAGGACTGGGGATTGAGGATTGAAGGTTGAGGATTAAGGATTGAAGATTGAGGATTGAGGATTGATGATAGAGAATTGAGAATTGAGTATGAAGACTGGGGGTTGAGGATTGAGGTTTGAAGGATGAGGATATAGGGTTGAGGATTAAGGATTGAGGATTGAGGATTGAGGATTGAGGATTGAGTAATGAAAATTGAGTATTGATGCCTGAGGGTTGAGGATTGAAGATTGAGGATTGATGATTGAGGATTGAGAATTGAGAATTGAGGATGAGGACTGAGGATTGAGGATGGAGGATTAGGGCTGAGGGTTGAGGACTGATGTTTGAGGACTGAGGACTGAGGATAGAGGATTGAGAATTGACGATTGAGGATTGAGGATTGAAGATTGAGGATTGGGTATTGAGGATTGAAGAATGAGGATTGAGGATTGAGGATTGAGGGTTGAGGATTGAGGAGTGAAGATTGAGGATTGGGTACTGAGGATTGAAGAATGAGGACTGAGGATTGAGGATTGAGGACTGAGGATTGAAGATTGAGTATTGAGGATTAAAGATTGAGGATTGAGGATTGAGGAATGAGGATTGAGCATTGAAGATTGAGTATTGAGTATTGAAGACTGAAGATTGAGTATTGAAGATTGAGGATTTATGACTGAGGATTGAGGATTGAGGATTGAGGATAGAGAATTGAGGATTGAAGGTTGAGTACTGAGGATTGAATATTGAGGATTGAGGATTGAGGATTGAGGATTGAGTATGAGGGCTGAGGGTTGAGGATTGATGTTTGAGTATAGAATCCAGAGAATTCAGGATATTGTATTGAGCATTGATAATTGAGGGTTGATGGTTGAGTATTGAGGATTGAGGACTGAGGATTGAGGATTGAGTATTGAAGATTGAGGATTGATGATTGAGGATTGAGGTTTGAGGATTGAGGATTGAGGATTGAGGATTGAAGATTGAGTATTGAGGACTGAGGATTGAGGATTGAGGACTGAGGATTGAGGATTGGGTATTGAGGATTGACGCTTGAGGTTTGAGGGTTGAGGATGTAGGATTGAAGAGAGAGGCCTGAGTGTTGAGGATTGAGTGTTGAGAATTGATGCTTGAGGTTTGAGATTTGATTATTGAATATTCTGAATTGAGTATTGAACCATGAGAATTCAGGATGTTCTATTGAGTATTGAGAATTGAGCGTTGATGGTTGAGTATTGAGGATTGATGGTTGAGGGTTGAGTGTTGAATATTGAGCATTGAGGATTGAGGATTGAGGTTTCATGATTGAGGATTGAGGATTGATTATTGATGATTGAAGATTGAGGATTGAGGATTGAGAGTTGAGGATTGAGGATTGAGGATTGAGGATTGAGGATTGAAGATTGAAGACTTAGTATTGAAGATTGAGGATTTATGACTGAGGATTGAGGATTGAGGATTGAGGATTGAGTATTGACGATTGAGGATTGATGATTGAGGATTGAGGATTGAGGATTGAGGATTGAGGATTGAGTATTGACGATTGAGGATTGATGATTGAGGATTGAGGATTGAGGATTGAGGATTGAGGATTGAGGATTGAGAATTGACGATTGAGGATTGAGGATTGAGGATTGAGAATGAGGGCTGAGAGTTGAGGATTGAGGGTTGAGTATAGAATCCTGAGAATTCAGGATATTGTATTGAGCATTGAGAATTGAGGATTGATGGTTGAGTATTGAGGATTGAGGATTGATGATTGAGGATTGAGTATTGACGATTGAGGATTGATGATTGAGGATTGAGGACTGAGGATTGAGGATTGAGGATTGAGGATTGAGAATTGACGATTGAGGATTGAGGATTGAGGGTTGAGGATTGAGGATTGAGGATTGAATATTGAGGATTGAGGATTGAGGATTGATGATTGAGAATGAGGGCTGAGGGTTGAGGATTGAGGGTTGAGTATAGAATCCTGAGAATGCAGGATATTGTATTGAGCATTGAGAATTGAGGATTGATGGTTGAGTATTGAGGATTGAGGATTGAGGATTGAAGATTGTGTATTGAGGATTGAGGATTGAGGATTGAGGATTGAGGATTGAGGCTTGGGTATTGAGGATTGACGGTTGAGGTTTGAGTGTTGAGGATGTAGGATTGAAGAGAGAGGCCTGAGTGTTGGGGATTGAGTGTTGAGAATTGATGCTTGAGGTTTGAGATTTGATTATTGAATATTCTGAATTGAGTATTGAACCATGGGAATTCAGGATGTTCTATTGAGTATTGAGAATTGAGGATTGATGGTTGAGTATTGAGGATTGATGGTTGAGCGTTGAGTGTTGGATATTGAGCATTGAGGGTTGAGGATTGAAGTTTGATGATTGAGGATTGAAGATTGATTATTGATGATTGAAGGTTGAGGATTGAGGATTGAGGGTTGAGGATTGAGGACGAGGACTGACGGTTGAGGTTTGAGGTTTGAGGATTGATGATTGAGGATTGAGGACTGAGGCTGAGGATTGAGGATTGAGCATAGAAGATAATGAAGATTGAGGACTGGCGATTGAGGATTGAAGAGTGAGGATTAAGGATTGATGATTGGGGATTGAGGATCTAGGATTGGAGATTGATTATTGTGGATTGAAGTTTGAGGGTTGAGGATTGAGGATTGAGAATTGAGAATTGAGGATGAGGACTGAGGGTGGAGGATTGAGGTTTGAGGAACGAGAATTAAGGATTGAGGATTGAGGAATGAGGATTGACGATTGAGTATTGAAGATTGAGGATTTATGACTGAGAATTGAATATTGAGGATTGTGGATTGAGGACTGAGGATTGAGGACTGAGGATTGACGAATGAGTATTGAAGATTGAGGACCTATGACTGAGGATTGAGGATTAAGGATTGAAGATTGGGGATTGAGGATCAAGGATTGGATATTGATTATTGAGGATTGAAGATTGAGGATTGAGTATGAAGACTGAGGGTTGAGAATTGAGGTTTGAGGAATGAGGATTGAGTGTTGGGGATTGAGGATTGAGGATTGAGGATTGAGGATTGAGTATTGAAGATTGAGTATTGATGCCTGAGGATTGAGGATTGAAGATTGAGGATTGATGATTGAGGATTGAGAATTGAGAATTGAGGATGAGGGCTGAGGATTGAGGATTGAGGATTAGGGCTGAGGGTTGAGGACTGAGGTTTGAGGACTGAGGACTGAGGATTGAGGATTGAGAATTGACGATTGAGGATTGAGGATTGAGGATTGAAGATTGAGGATTGAGGATTGAGGATTGAGGACGAGGACTGACGGCTGAGGATTGAGGGTTGAGGATTGAGGGTTGCGGATTGAGGATTGAGAATTAAGAATTGAGTATGAGGACTGAGGGTTGAGGATTGAGGTTTGAGGAATGGGGATTGAGGGTTGAGGATTGTGTATTGAGGATCGAGGATTGAGGATTGAGTATAGAGGATTGAAGATTGAGGATAGAGGATTGAGGATTGAGGATGGAGGATTAGGGCTGAGGGTTGAGGATTGAGGTTTGAGGACTGAGGACTGAGGATTGAGGATTGAGAATTGAGGATTGAGGATTGAGGATTGAAGATTGAGGATTGGGTATTGATGATTGAAGAATGAGGATTGAGGATTGAGGATTGAGGATTGAGGATTGAGAATTGAAGATTCTGGATTGGGTATTGAGGATTGAAGAATGAGGATTGAGGATTGAGGATTGAGTATAGAACCCTGAGAATTCAGGATATTGTATTGAGCATTGAGAATTGAGGATTGATGGTTGAGTATTGAGGATTGAGGTTTGAGGATTGAAGATTGTGTATTGAGGATTGAGGATTGAGGATTGAGGATTGAGGATTGATGATTGAGGATTGAGAATTGAGAATTGAGGATGAGGACTGAGGATTGAGGATGGAGGATTAGGGCTGAGGGTTGAGAACTGATGTTTGACGACTGAGGACTGAGGATAGAGGATTGAGAATTGACGATTGAGGATTGAGGATTGAAGATTGAGGATTGGGTATTGAGGATTGAAGAATGAGGATTGAGGATTGAGGATTGAGGATTGAGGATTGAGAATTGAAGATTCTGGATTGGGTATTGAGGATTGAAGAATGAGGATTGAGGATTGAGGATTGAGTATAGAATCCTGAGAATTCAGGATATTGTATTGAGCATTGAGAATTGAGGATTGATGGTTGAGTATTGAGGATTGAGGATTGAGGATTGAAGATTGTGTATTGAGGATTGAGGATTGAGGATTGAGGATTGAGGATTGAGGATTGGGTATTGAGGATTGACGGTTGAGGTTTGAGTGTTGAGGATGTAGGATTGAAGAGAGAGGCCTGAGTGTTGAGGATTGAGTGTTTCAGAATTGATGCTTGAGGTTTGAGATTTGATTATTGAATATTCTGAATTGAGTATTGAACCATGGGAATTCAGGATGTTCTATTGAGTATTGAGAATTGAGGATTGATGGTTGAGTATTGAGGATTGATGGTTGAGCGTTGAGTGTTGGATATTGTGCATTGAGGATTGAGGATTGAAGTTTGATGATTGAGGATTGAAGATTGATTATTGATGATTGAATATTGAGGATTGAGGATTGAGGGTTGAGGATTGAGGATTGAGAATTAAGAATTGAGTATGAGGACTGAGGGTTGAGGATTGAGGTTTGAGGAATGAGGATTGAGGGTTGAGGATTGAGTATTGAGGATTGAGGATTGAGGATTGAGTATTGAAGATTGAGTATTGATGCCTTAGGATTGAGGATTGAGGATTGAGTATAGAGGATCGAGGATTGAAGAATGAGTATTGAGGATTGAAGATTGAGGATTGAGGATTGAGGATTGAGGATTGAGGATGGAGGATTAGGGCTGAGGATTGAGGATTGAGGTTTGAGGACTGAGGACTGAGGACTGAGGATTGAGGATTGAGAATTGAGGATTGAGGATTGAGGATTGAAGATTGAGGATTGGGTATTGAGGATTGAAGAATGAGGATTGAGGATTGAGGATTGAGGATTGAGGATTGAGGATTGACGATTCAGGATTGGGTATTGAGGATTGAGGATTGAGGATTGAGGATTGAGGATTGAGGATTGAATATTGAGGATTGAGGATTGAGGATTGAGGATTGAGAATGAGGGCTGAGGGTTGAGGATTGAGGGTTGAGTATAGAATCCTGAGAATTCAGGATATTGTATTGAGCATTGAGAATTGAGGATTGATGGTTGACTATTGAGGATTGAAGATTGATGATTGAGGATTGAGTATTGACGATTGAGGGTTGATGATTGAGGATTGAGGATTGAGGATTGAGGATTGAGGATTGAGGATTGAGAATTGACGATTGAGGATTGAGGATTGAGGATTGAGGATTGAGGATTGAGGATTGAATATTGAGGATTGAGGATTGAGGATTGATGATTGAGAATGAGGGCTGAGGGTTGAGGATTGAGGGTTGAGTATAGAATCCTGAGAATGCAGGAAATTGTATTGAGCATTGAGAATTGAGGATTGATGGTTGAGTATTGAGGATTGAGGATTGAGGATTGAAGATTGTGTATTGAGGATTGAGGATTGAGGATTGAGGATTGAGGATTGAAGATTGGGTATTGAGGATTGACTGTTGAGGTTTGAGTGTTGAGGATGTAGGATTGAAGAGAGAGGCCTGAGTGTTGGGGATTGAGTGTTGAGAATTGATGCTTGAGGTTTGAGATTTGATTATTGAATATTCTGAATTGAGTATTGAACCATGGGAATTCAGGATGTTCTATTGAGTATTGAGAATTGAGGATTGATGGTTGAGTATTGAGGATTGATGGTTGAGCGTTGAGTGTTGGATATTGAGCATTGAGGATTGAGGATTGAAGTTTGATGATTGAGGATTGAAGATTGATTATTGATGATTGAAGGTTGAGGATTGAGGATTGAGGGTTGAGGATTGAGGACGAGGACTGACGGTTGAGGTTTGAGGTTTGAGGATTGAGGATTGAGGATTGAGGACTGAGGCTGAGGATTGAGGATTGAGCATAGAAGATAATGAAGATTGAGGACTGGCGATTGAGGATTGAAGAGTGAGGATTAAGGATTGATGATTGGGGATTGAGGATCTAGGATTGGAGATTGATTATTGTGGATTCAAGATTGAGGGTTGAGGATTGAGGATTGAGAATTGAGAATTGAGGATGAGGACTGAGGGTTGAGGATTGAGGTTTGAGGAACGAGAATTAAGGATTGAGGATTGAGGACTGAGGATTGACGACTGAGTATTGAAGATTGAGGATTTATGACTGAGAATTGAATATTGAGGATTGTGGATTGAGGACTGAGGATTGAGGACTGAGGATTGACGAATGAGTATTGAAGATTGAGGATCTATGACTGAGGATTGAGGATTAAGGATTGAAAATTGGGGATTGAGGATCAAGGATTGGATATTGATTATTGAGGATTGAAGATTGAGGATTGAGTATGAAGACTGAGGGTTGAGAATTGAGGTTTGAGGAATGAGGATTGAGGGTTGGGGATTGAGGATTGAGGATTGAGGATTGAGGATTGAGTATTGAAGATTGAGTATTGATGCCTGAGGATTGAGGATTGAAGATTGAGGATTGATGATTGAGGATTGAGAATTGAGAATTGAGGATGAGGGCTGAGGATTGAGGATTGAGGATTAGGGCTGAGGGTTGAGGACTGAGGTTTGAGGACTGAGGACTGAGGATTGAGGATTGAGAATTGACGATTGAGGATTGAGGATTGAGGATTGAAGATTGAGGATTGAGGATTGAGGATTGAGGACGAGGACTGACGGCTGAGGATTGAGGGTTGAGGATTGAGGGTTGCGGATTGAGGATTGAGAATTAAGAATTGAGTATGAGGACTGAGGGTTGAGAATTGAGGTTTGAGGAATGGGGATTGAGGGTTGAGGATTGAGTATTGAGGATTGAGGATTGAGGATTGAGTATTGAAGATTGAGTATTGATGCCTTAGGATTGAGGATTGAGGATTGAGGATAGAGGATCGTGGATTGAAGAATGAGTATTGAGGATTGAAGATTGAGGATTGAGGATTGAGGATTGTGGATTGAGGATGGAGGATTAGGGCTGAGGGTTGAGGATTGAGGTTTGAGGACTGAGGACTGTGAATTGAGGATTGAGAATTGAGGATTGAGGATTGAGGATTGAAGATTGAGGATTGGGTATTGAGGATTGAAGAATGAGGATTGAGGATTGAGGATTGAGGATTGAGGATTGAGAATTGAAGATTCTGGATTGGGTATTGAGGATTGAAGAATGAGGATTGAGGATTGAGGATTGAGTATAGAATCCTGAGAATTCAGGATATTGTATTGAGCATTGAGAATTGAGGATTGATGGTTGAGTATTGAGGATTGAGGATTGAGGATTGAAGATTGTGTATTGAGGATTGAGGATTGAGGATTGAGGATTGAGGATTGAGGATTGGGTATTGAGGATTGACGGTTGAGGTTTGAGTGTTGAGGATGTAGGATTGAAGAGAGAGGCCTGAGTGTTGAGGATTGAGTGTTGAGAATTGATGCTTGAGGTTTGAGATTTGATTATTGAATATTCTGAATTGAGTATTGAACCATGGGAATTCAGGATGTTCTATTGAGTATTGAGAATTGAGGATTGATGGTTGAGTATTGAGGATTGATGGTTGAGCGTTGAGTGTTGGATATTGAGCATTGAGGATTGAGGATTGAAGTTTGATGATTGAGGATTGAAGATTGATTATTGATGATTGAATATTGAGGATTGAGGATTGAGGGTTGAGGATTGAGGACGAGGACTGACGGTTGAGGTTTGAGGTTTGAGGATTGAGGATTGAGGATTGAGGACTGAGGCTGAGGATTGAGGATTGAGCATAGAGGATAATATAGATTGAGGACTGGCGATTGAGGATTGAAGAGTGAGGATTAAGGATTGATGATTGGGGATTGAGGATCTAGGATTGGAGATTGATTATTGTGGATTGAAGATTGAGGGTTGAGGAATGAGGATTGAGGATGGAGAATGAAGACTTACGGTTGAGGATTGAGGTTTGAGGATTGAGGATCGATGATTGAGGACTGAGGATTGAGGATTGACGATTGAGCATTGAGGATTGAAGATTGAGGACTGGGGATTGAGGACTGAAGATTGAGGATTAAGGATTGAAGATTGGGGATTGAGGATCTAGGATTGGAGATTGAATATTGAGATTGAAGGTTGAGGATTGAGGATTGAGGATAGAGAATTGAGAATTGAGTATGAAGACTGGGGGTTGAGGATTGAGGTTTGAAGGATGAGGATAGAGGGTTGAGGATTAAGGATTGAGGATTGAGGATTGAGGATTGAGGATTGAGTAATGAAAATTGAGAATTGATTCCTGAGGATTGAGGATTGAAGATTGAGGACTGATGATTGAGGACTGAGAATTGAGAATTGAGGATGGGGTCTGAGGATTGAGGATGGAGGATTAGGGCTGAGGGTTGAGGACTGATGTTTGAGGACTGAGGACTGAGGATAGAGGATTGAGAATTGACGATTGAGGATTGAGGATTGAAGATTGAGGATTGGGTATTGAGGATTGAAGAATGAGGATTGAGGATTGAGGATTGGGGGTTGAGGATTGAGGATTGAAGGTTGAGGATTGGGTACTGAGGATTGAAGAATGAGGACTGAGGATTGAGGTTTGAGAACTGAGGATTGAAGATTGAGTATTGAGGATTAAAGATTGAGGATTGAGGATTGAGGAATGAGGATTGAGCATTGAAGATTGAGTATTGGGTATTGAGGATTGAGGATTGAGGATTGAGGACTGAGGATTGAGGATTGGGTATTGAGGATTGACGCTTGAGGTTTGAGGGTTGAGGATGTAGGATTGAAGAGAGAGGCCTGAGTGTTGAGGATTGAGTGTTGAGAATTGATGCTTGAGGTTTGAGATTTGATTATTGAATATTCTGAATTGAGTATTGAACCATGAGGATTCAGGATGTTCTATTGAGTATTGAGAATTGAGCGTTGATGGTTGAGTATTGAGGATTGATGGTTGAGGGTTGAGTGTTGAATATTGAGCATTGAGGATTGAGGATTGAGGTTTCATGATTGAGGATTGAGGATTGAGGATTGAGGATTGAGGATTAAGGAATGAAGATTGAGTACTGAGGATTGAATATTGAGGATTGAGGATTGAGGGTTGAGGATTGAGAATGAGGGGTGAGGGTTGAGGATTGAGGGTTGAGTATAGAATCCTGAGAATTCAGGATATTGTATTGAGCATTGAGAATTGAGGATTGATGGTTGAGTATTGAGGATTGAGGATTGATGATTGAGGATTGAGTATTGACGATTGAGGATTGATGATTGAGGATTGAGGATTGAGGATTGAGGATTGAGGATTGAGGATTGAGAATTGACGATTGAGGATTGAGGATTGAGGATTGAGGATTGAGGATTGAGGATTGAGGATTGAGAATTGACGATTGAGGATTGAGGATTGAGGATTGAGGATTGAGGATTGAGGATTGAGGATTGAAGATTGAGGATTGAGGATTGAAGATTGAAGACTGAGTATTGAAGATTGAGGATTTATGACTGAGGATTGAGGATTGAGGATTGAGGATTGAGGATTGAGGAATGAAGATTGAGTACTGAGGATTGAATATTGAGGATTGAGGATTGAGGATTGAGGATTGAGTATGAGGGCTGAGGGTTGAGGATTGAGGTTTGAGTATAGAATCCTGAGAATTCAGGATATTGTATTGAGCATTGAGAATTGAGGGTTGATGGTTGAGTATTGAGGATTGAGGACTGAGGATTGAGGATTGAGTATTGAAGATTGAGGATTGATGATTGAGGATTGAGGTTTGAGGATTGAGGATTGAGGATTGAGGATTGAAGATTGAGTATCGAGGATTGAGGATTGAGGATTGAGGACTGAGGATTGAGGATTGGGTATTGAGGATTGAGGCTTGAGGTTTGAGGGTTGAGGATGTAGGATTGAAGAGAGAGGCCTGAGTGTTGAGGATTGAGTGTTGAGAATTGATGCTTGAGGTTTGAGATTTGATTATTGAATATTCTGAATTGAGTATTGAACCATAAGGATTCAGGATGTTCTATTGAGTATTGAGAATTGAGCGTTGATGGTTGAGTATTGAGGATTGATGGTTGAGGGTTGAGTGTTGAATATTGAGCATTGAGGATTGAGGATTGAGGTTTCATAATTGAGGATTGAGGATTGAGGATTGAGGATTGAGGATTGAGGAATGAAGGTTGAGTACTGAGGATTGAATATTGAGGATTGAGGATTGAGGGTTGAGGATTGAGAATGAGGGGTGAGGGTTGAGGATTGAGGGTTGAGTATAGAATCCTGAGAATTCAGGATATTGTATTGAGCATTGAGAATTGAGGATTGATGGTTGAGTATTGAGGATTGAGGATTGATGATTGAGGATTGAGTATTGACGATTGAGGATTGATGATTGAGGATTGAGGATTGAGGATTGAGGATTGAGGATTGAGGATTGAGAATTGACGATTGAGGATTGAGGATTGAGGATTGAGGATTGAGGATTGAGGATTGAATATTGAGGATTGAGGATTGAGAATGAGGGCTGAGGGTTGAGGATTGAGGGTTGAGTATAGAATCCTGAGAATTCAGGATATTGTATTGAGCATTGAGAATTGAGGATTGATGGTTGACTATTGAGGATTGAGGATTGATGATTGAGGATTGAGTATTGACGATTGAGGGTTGATGATTGAGGATTGAGGATTGAGGATTGAGGATTGAGGATTGAGGATTGAGAATTGACGATTGAGGATTGAGGATTGAGGATTGAGGATTGAGGATTGAGGATTGAATATTGAGGATTGAGGATTGATGATTGAGAATGAGGGCTGAGGGTTGAGGATTGAGGGTTGAGTATAGAATCCTGAGAATGCAGGATATTGTATTGAGCATTGAGAATTGAGGATTGATGGTTGAGTATTGAGGATTGAGGATTGAGGATTGAAGATTGTGTATTGAGGATTGAGGATTGAGGATTGAGGATTGAGGATTGAGGATTGGGTATTGAGGATTGACGGTTGAGGTTTGAGTGTTGAGGATGTAGGATTGAAGAGAGAGGCCTGAGTGTTGAGGATTGAGTGTTGAGAATTGATGCTTGAGGTTTGAGATTTGATTATTGAATATTCTGAATTGAGTATTGAACCATGGGAATTCAGGATGTTCTATTGAGTATTGAGAATTGAGGATTGATGGTTGAGTATTGAGGATTGATGGTTGAGCGTTGAGTGTTGGATATTGAGCATTGAGGATTGAGGATTGAAGTTTGATGATTGAGGATTGAAGATTGATTATTGATGATTGAATATTAAGGATTGAGGATTGAGGGTTGAGGATTGAGGACGAGGACTGACGGTTGAGGTTTGAGGTTTCAGGATTGAGGATTGAGGATTGAGGACTGAGGCTGAGGATTGAGGATTGAGCATAGAGGATAATATAGATTGAGGACTGGCGATTGAGGATTGAAGAGTGAGGATTAAGGATTGATGATTGGGGATTGAGGATCTAGGATTGGAGATTGATTATTGTGGATTGAAGATTGAGGGTTGAGGAATGAGGATTGAGGATGGAGAATGAAGACTTACGGTTGAGGATTGAGGTTTGAGGATTGAGGATCGATGATTGAGGACTGAGGATTGAGGATTGACGATTGAGCATTGAGGATTGAAGATTGAGGACTGGGGATTGAGGACTGAAGATTGAGGATTAAGGATTGAAGATTGGGGATTGAGGATCTAGGATTGGAGATTGAATATTGAGATTGAAGGTTGAGGATTGAGGATTGAGGATAGAGAATTGAGAATTGAGTATGAAGACTGGGGGTTGAGGATTGAGGTTTGAAGGATGAGGATAGAGGGTTGAGGATTAAGGATTGAGGATTGAGGATTGAGGATTGAGGATTGAGTAATGAAAATTGAGAATTGATTCCTGAGGATTGAGGATTGAAGATTGAGGACTGAGGATTGAGGTTTGAGAACTGAGGATTGAAGATTGAGTATTGAGGATTAAAGATTGAGGATCGAGGATTGAGGAATGAGGATTGAGCATTGAAGATTGAGTATTGGGTATTGAGGATTGAGGATTGAGGATTGAGGACTGAGGATTGAGGATTGGGTATTGAGGATTGACGCTTGAGGTTTGAGGGTTGAGGATGTAGGATTGAAGAGAGAGGCCTGAGTGTTGAGGATTGAGTGTTGAGAATTGATGCTTGAGGTTTGAGATTTGATTATTGAATATTCTGAATTGAGTATTGAACCATGAGGATTCAGGATGTTCTATTGAGTATTGAGAATTGAGCGTTGATGGTTGAGTATTGAGGATTGATGGTTGAGGGTTGAGTGTTGAATATTGAGCATTGAGGATTGAGGATTGAGGTTTCATGATTGAGGATTGAGGATTGAGGATTGAGGATTGAGGATTGAGGAATGAAGATTGAGTACTGAGGATTGAATATTGAGGATTGAGGATTGAGGGTTTAGGATTGAGAATGAGGGGTGAGGGTTGAGGATTGAGGGTTGAGTATAGAATCCTGAGAATTCAGAATATTGTATTGAGCATTGAGAATTGAGGATTGATGGTTGAGTATTGAGGATTGAGGATTGATGATTGAGGATTGAGTATTGACGATTGAGGATTGATGATTGAGGATTGAGGATTGAGGATTGAGGATTGAGGATTGAGGATTGAGAATTGACGATTGAGGATTGAGGATTGAGGATTGAGGATTGAGGATTGAGGATTGAATATTGAGGATTGAGGATTGAGGATTGAGGATTGAGAATGAGGGCTGAGGGTTGAGGATTGAGGGTTGAGTATAGAATCCTGAGAATTCAGGATATTGTATTGAGCATTGAGAATTGAGGATTGATGGTTGACTATTGAGGGTTGAGGATTGATGATTGAGGATTGAGTATTGACGATTGAGGATTGATGATTGAGGATTGAGGATTGAGGATTGAGGATTGAGGATTGAGGATTGAGAATTGACGATTGAGGATTGAGGATTGAGGATTGAGGATTGAGGATTGAGGATTGAATATTGAGGATTGAGGATTGAGGATTGATGATTGAGAATGAGGGCTGAGGGTTGAGGATTGAGGGTTGAGTATAGAATCCTGAGAATGCAGGAAATTGTATCGAGCATTGAGAATTGAGGATTGATGGTTGAGTATTGAGGATTGAGGATTGAGGATTGAAGATTGTGTATTGAGGATTGAGGATTGAGGATTGAGGATTGAGGATTGAAGATTGGGTATTGAGGATTGACGGTTGAGGTTTGAGTGTTGAGGATGTAGGATTGAAGAGAGAGGCCTGAGTGTTGGGGATTGAGTGTTGAGAATTGATGCTTGAGGTTTGAGATTTGATTATTGAATATTCTGAATTGAGTATTGAACCATGGGAATTCAGGATGTTCTATTGAGTATTGAGAATTGAGGATTGATGGTTGAGTATTGAGGATTGATGGTTGAGCGTTGAGTGTTGGATATTGAGCATTGAGGATTGAGGATTGAAGTTTGATGATTGAGGATTGAAGATTGATTATTGATGATTGAAGGTTGAGGATTGAGGATTGAGGGTTGAGGATTGAGGACGAGGACTGACGGTTGAGGTTTGAGGTTTGAGGATTGAGGATTGAGGATTGAGGACTGAGGCTGAGGATTGAGGATTGAGCATAGAAGATAATGAAGATTGAGGACTGGCGATTGAGGATTGAAGAGTGAGGATTAAGGATTGATGATTGGGGATTGAGGATCTAGGATTGGAGATTGATTATTGTGGATTGAAGATTGAGGGTTGAGGATTGAGGATTGAGAATTGAGAATTGAGGATGAGGACTGAGGGTTGAGGATTGAGGTTTGAGGAACGAGAATTAAGGATTGAGGATTGAGGACTGAGGATTGACGACTGAGTATTGAAGATTGAGGATTTATGACTGAGAATTGAATATTGAGGATTGTGGATTGAGGACTGAGGATTGAGGACTGAGGATTGAGGACTGAGGATTGACGAATGAGTATTGAAGATTGAGGATCTATGGCTGAGGATTGAGGATTAAGGATTGAAAATTGGGGATTGAGGATCAAGGATTGGATATTGATTATTGAGGATTGAAGATTGAGGATTGAGTATGAAGACTGAGGGTTGAGAATTGAGGTTTGAGGAATGAGGATTGAGGGTTGGGGATTGAGGATTGAGGATTGAGGATTGAGGATTGAGTATTGAAGATTGAGTATTGATGCCTGAGGATTGAGGATTGAAGATTGAGGATTGATGATTGAGGATTGAGAATTGAGAATTGAGGATGAGGGCTGAGGATTGAGGATTGAGGATTAGGGCTGAGGGTTGAGGACTGAGGTTTGAGGACTGAGGACTGAGGATTGAGGATTGAGAATTGACGATTGAGGATTGAGGATTGAGGATTGAAGATTGAGGATTGAGGATTGAGGATTGAGGACAAGGACTGACGGCTGAGGATTGAGGGTTGAGGATTGAGGGTTGCGGATTGAGGATTGAGAATTAAGAATTGAGTATCAGGACTGAGGGTTGAGAATTGAGGTTTGAGGAATGGGGATTGAGGGTTGAGGATTGAGTATTGAGGATTGAGGATTGAGAATTGAGTATTGAAGATTGAGTATTGATGCCTTAGGATTGAGGATTGAGGATTGAGGATAGAGGATCGTGGATTGAAGAATGAGTATTGAGGATTGAAGATTGAGGATTGAGGATTGAGGATTGAGGATTGAGGATGGAGGATTAGGGCTGAGGGTTGAGGATTGAGGTTTGAGGGCTGAGGACTGAGGATTGAGGATTGAGAATTGAGGATTGAGGATTGAGGATTGAAGATTGAGGATTGGGTATTGAGGATTGAAGAATGAGGATTGAGGATTGAGGATTGAGGATTGAGGATTGAGAATTGAAGATTCTGGATTGGGTATTGAGGATTGAAGAATGAGGATTGAGGATTGAGGATTGAGTATAGAATCCTGAGAATTCAGGATATTGTATTGAGCATTGAGAATTGAGGATTGATGGTTGAGTATTGAGGATTGAGGATTGAGGATTGAGCATAGAGGATAATATAGATTGAGGACTGGCGATTGAGGATTGAAGAGTGAGGATTAAGGATTGATGATTGGGGATTGAGGATCTAGGATTGGAGATTGATTATTGTGGATTGAAGATTGAGGGTTGAGGATTGAGGATTGAGAATTGAGAATTGAGGATGAGGACTGAGGGTTGAGGATTGAGGTTTGAGGAACGAGAATTAAGGATTGAGGATTGAGGACTGAGGATTGACGATTGAGTATTGAAGATTGAGGATTTATGACTGAGAATTGAATATTGAGGATTGTGGATTGAGGACTGAGGATTGAGGACTGAGTATTGACGAATGAGTATTGAAGATTGAGGATCTATGACTGAGGATTGAGGATTAAGGATTGAAGATTGGGGATTGAGGATCAAGTATTGGATATTGATTATTGAGGATTGAAGATTGAGGATTGAGTATGAAGACTGAGGGTTGAGGATTGAGGTTTGAGGAATGAGGATTGAGGGTTGAGGATTGAGGATTGAGGATTGAGGATTGAGGATTGAGTATCGAAGATTGAGTATTGATGCCTGAGGATTGAGGATTGAAGATTGAGGATTGATGATTGAGGATTGAGAATTGAGAATTGAGTATGAAGACTGGGGGTTGAGGATTGAGGTTTGAAGGATGAGGGTAGAGGGTTGAGGATTAAGGATTGAGGATAGAGGATTGAGGATTGAGGATTGTGTAATGAAAATTGAGTATTGATGCGTGAGGATTGAGGATTGAAGATTGAGGATTGATGATTGAGGATTGAGAATTGAGAATTGAGGATGAGGACTGAGGATTGAGGATGGAGGATTAGGGCTGAGGGTTGAGAACTGATGTTTGACGACTGAGGACTGAGGATAGAGGATTGAGAATTGACGATTGAGGATTGAGGATTGAAGATTGAGGATTGGGTATTGAGGATTGAAGAATGAGGATTGAGGATTGAGGATTGAGTATAGAAGATTGAGTATTGATGCCTTAGGATTGAGGATTGAGGATTGAGGATAGAGGATCGTGGATTGAAGAATGAGGATTGAGGATTGAGGATTGAGGATCAAGGATTGGATATTGATTATTGAGGATTGAAGATTGAGGATTGAGTGTGAAGACTGAGGGTTGAGGATTGAGGTTTGAGGAATGAGGATTGAGGGTTGAGGATTGAGGATTGAGGATTGAGGATTGAGGATTGAGTATTGAAGATTGAGTATTGATGCCTGAGGATTGAGGATTGAGTACTGAGGATTGAGGATTGGGGATTGAAGATTGAGGATTTGGGATTGAGGATTGATGATTGAGGATTGGGTATTGACGATTGAGAATTGAGGATTGAGGATTGAGGTTTGAAATTGAGTATTGAGGATTGAGGATTGAGGATTGAGGATTGAAGATTGAGTATTGAGGATTGATGATTGAGGATTGAAGAATGAAGATTGAGGATTGAGGACTGAGGATTGAGGATTGACGATTGAGCATTGAGGATTGAAGATTGAGGACTGGGGATTGAGGATTGAAGGTTGAGGATTAAGGATTGAAGATTGAGGATTGAGGATTGATGATAGAGAATTGAGAATTGAGTATGAAGACTGGGGGTTGAGGATTGATGTTTGAAGGATGAGGATATAGGGTTGAGGATTAAGGATTGAGGATTGAGGATTGAGGATTGAGGATTGAGTAATGAAAATTGAGTATTGATGCCTGAGGGTTGAGGATTGAAGATTGAGGATTGATGATTGAGGATTGAGAATTGAGAATTGAGGATGAGGACTGAGGATTGAGGATGGAGGATTAGGGCTGAGGGTTGAGGACTGATGTTTGAGGACTGAGGACTGAGGATAGAGGATTGAGAATTGACGATTGAGGATTGAGGATTGAAGATTGAGGATTGGGTATTGAGGATTGAAGAATGAGGATTGAGGATTGAGGATTGAGGGTTGAGGATTGAGGAGTGAAGATTGAGGATTGGGTACTGAGGATTGAAGAATGAGGACTGAGGATTGAGGATTGAGGACTGAGGATTGAAGATTGAGTATTGAGGATTAAAGATTGAGGATTGAGGATTGAGGAATGAGGATTGAGCATTGAAGATTGAGTATTGAGTATTGAAGACTGAAGATTGAGTATTGAAGATTGAGGATTTATGACTGAGGATTGAGGATTGAGGATTGAGGATAGAGAATTGAGGATTGAAGGTTGAGTACTGAGGATTGAATATTGAGGATTGAGGATTGAGGATTGAGGATTGAGTATGAGGGCTGAGGGTTGAGGATTGATGTTTGAGTATAGAATCCAGAGAATTCAGGATATTGTATTGAGCATTGATAATTGAGGGTTGATGGTTGAGTATTGAGGATTGAGGACTGAGGATTGAGGATTGAGTATTGAAGATTGAGGATTGATGATTGAGGATTGAGGTTTGAGGATTGAGGATTGAGGATTGAGGATTGAAGATTGAGTATTGAGGACTGAGGATTGAGGATTGAGGACTGAGGATTGAGGATTGGGTATTGAGGATTGACGCTTGAGGTTTGAGGGTTGAGGATGTAGGATTGAAGAGAGAGGCCTGAGTGTTGAGGATTGAGTGTTGAGAATTGATGCTTGAGGTTTGAGATTTGATTATTGAATATTCTGAATTGAGTATTGAACCATGAGAATTCAGGATGTTCTATTGAGTATTGAGAATTGAGCGTTGATGGTTGAGTATTGAGGATTGATGGTTGAGGGTTGAGTGTTGAATATTGAGCATTGAGGATTGAGGATTGAGGTTTCATGATTGAGGATTGAGGATTGATTATTGATGATTGAAGATTGAGGATTGAGGATTGAGAGTTGAGGATTGAGGATTGAGGATTGAGGATTGAGGATTGAAGATTGAAGACTTAGTATTGAAGATTGAGGATTTATGACTGAGGATTGAGGATTGAGGATTGAGGATTGAGTATTGACGATTGAGGATTGATGATTGAGGATTGAGGATTGAGGATTGAGGATTGAGGATTGAGTATTGACGATTGAGGATTGATGATTGAGGATTGAGGATTGAGGATTGAGGATTGAGGATTGAGGATTGAGAATTGACGATTGAGGATTGAGGATTGAGGATTGAGAATGAGGGCTGAGAGTTGAGGATTGAGGGTTGAGTATAGAATCCTGAGAATTCAGGATATTGTATTGAGCATTGAGAATTGAGGATTGATGGTTGAGTATTGAGGATTGAGAATTGATGATTGAGGATTGAGTATTGACGATTGAGGATTGATGATTGAGGATTGAGGACTGAGGATTGAGGATTGAGGATTGAGGATTGAGAATTGACGATTGAGGATTGAGGATTGAGGGTTGAGGATTGAGGATTGAGGATTGAATATTGAGGATTGAGGATTGAGGATTGATGATTGAGAATGAGGGCTGAGGGTTGAGGATTGAGGGTTGAGTATAGAATCCTGAGAATGCAGGATATTGTATTGAGCATTGAGAATTGAGGATTGATGGTTGAGTATTGAGGATTGAGGATTGAGGATTGAAGATTGTGTATTGAGGATTGAGGATTGAGGATTGAGGATTGAGGATTGAGGCTTGGGTATTGAGGATTGACGGTTGACGTTTGAGTGTTGAGGATGTAGGATTGAAGAGAGAGGCCTGAGTGTTGGGGATTGAGTGTTGAGAATTGATGCTTGAGGTTTGAGATTTGATTATTGAATATTCTGAAATGAGTATTGAACCATGGGAATTCAGGATGTTCTATTGAGTATTGAGAATTGAGGATTGATGGTTGAGTATTGAGGATTGATGGTTGAGCGTTGAGTGTTGGATATTGAGCATTGAGGGTTGAGGATTGAAGTTTGATGATTGAGGATTGAAGATTGATTATTGATGATTGAAGGTTGAGGATTGAGGATTGAGGGTTGAGGATTGAGGACGAGGACTGACGGTTGAGGTTTGAGGTTTGAGGATTGATGATTGAGGATTGAGGACTGAGGCTGAGGATTGAGGATTGAGCATAGAAGATAATGAAGATTGAGGACTGGCGATTGAGGATTGAAGAGTGAGGATTAAGGATTGATGATTGGGGATTGAGGATCTAGGATTGGAGATTGATTATTGTGGATTGAAGATTGAGGGTTGAGGATTGAGGATTGAGAATTGAGAATTGAGGATGAGGACTGAGGGTGGAGGATTGAGGTTTGAGGAACGAGAATTAAGGATTGAGGATTGAGGACTGAGGATTGACGATTGAGTATTGAAGATTGAGGATTTATGACTGAGAATTGAATATTGAGGATTGTGGATTGAGGACTGAGGATTGAGGACTGAGGATTGACGAATGAGTATTGAAGATTGAGGACCTATGACTGAGGATTGAGGATTAAGGATTGAAGATTGGGGATTGAGGATCAAGGATTGGATATTGATTATTGAGGATTGAAGATTGAGGATTGAGTATGAAGACTGAGGGTTGAGAATTGAGGTTTGAGGAATGAGGATTGAGTGTTGGGGATTGAGGATTGAGGATTGAGGATTGAGGATTGAGTATTGAAGATTGAGTATTGATGCCTGAGGATTGAGGATTGAAGATTGAGGATTGATGATTGAGGATTGAGAATTGAGAATTGAGGATGAGGGCTGAGGATTGAGGATTGAGGATTAGGGCTGAGGGTTGAGGACTGAGGTTTGAGGACTGAGGACTGAGGATTGAGGATTGAGAATTGACGATTGAGGATTGAGGATTGAGGATTGAAGATTGAGGATTGAGGATTGAGGATTGAGGACGAGGACTGACGGCTGAGGATTGAGGGTTGAGGATTGAGGGTTGCGGATTGAGGATTGAGAATTAAGAATTGAGTATGAGGACTGAGGGTTGAGGATTGAGGTTTGAGGAATGGGGATTGAGGGTTGAGGATTGTGTATTGAGGATCGAGGATTGAGGATTGAGTATAGAGGATTGAAGATTGAGGATAGAGGATTGAGGATTGAGGATGGAGGATTAGGTCTGAGGGTTGAGGATTGAGGTTTGAGGACTGAGGACTGAGGATTGAGGATTGAGAATTGAGGATTGAGGATTGAGGATTGAAGATTGAGGATTGGGTATTGATGATTGAAGAATGAGGATTGAGGATTGAGGATTGAGGATTGAGGATTGAGAATTGAAGATTCTGGATTGGGTATTGAGGATTGAAGAATGAGGATTGAGGATTGAGGATTGAGTATAGAACCCTGAGAATTCAGGATATTGTATTGAGCATTGAGAATTGAGGATTGATGGTTGAGTATTGAGGATTGAGGTTTGAGGATTGAAGATTGTGTATTGAGGATTGAGGATTGAGGATTGAGGATTGAGGATTGATGATTGAGGATTGAGAATTGAGAATTGAGGATGAGGACTGAGGATTGAGGATGGAGGATTAGGGCTGAGGGTTGAGAACTGATGTTTGACGACTGAGGACTGAGGATAGAGGATTGAGAATTGACGATTGAGGATTGAGGATTGAAGATTGAGGATTGGGTATTGAGGATTGAAGAATGAGGATTGAGGATTGAGGATTGAGGATTGAGGATTGAGAATTGAAGATTCTGGATTGGGTATTGAGGATTGAAGAATGAGGATTGAGGATTGAGGATTGAGTATAGAATCCTGAGAATTCAGGATATTGTATTGAGCATTGAGAATTGAGGATTGATGGTTGAGTATTGAGGATTGAGGATTGAGGATTGAAGATTGTGTATTGAGGATTGAGGATTGAGGATTGAGGATTGAGGATTGAGGATTGGGTATTGAGGATTGACGGTTGAGGTTTGAGTGTTGAGGATGTAGGATTGAAGAGAGAGGCCTGAGTGTTGAGGATTGAGTGTTTCAGAATTGATGCTTGAGGTTTGAGATTTGATTATTGAATATTCTGAATTGAGTATTGAACCATGGGAATTCAGGATGTTCTATTGAGTATTGAGAATTGAGGATTGATGGTTGAGTATTGAGGATTGATGGTTGAGCGTTGAGTGTTGGATATTGTGCATTGAGGATTGAGGATTGAAGTTTGATGATTGAGGATTGAAGATTGATTATTGATGATTGAATATTGAGGATTGAGGATTGAGGGTTGAGGATTGAGGATTGAGAATTAAGAATTGAGTATGAGGACTGAGGGTTGAGGATTGAGGTTTGAGGAATGAGGATTGAGGGTTGAGGATTGAGTATTGAGGATTGAGGATTGAGGATTGAGTATTGAAGATTGAGTATTGATGCCTTAGGATTGAGGATTGAGGATTGAGTATAGAGGATCGAGGATTGAAGAATGAGTATTGAGGATTGAAGATTGAGGATTGAGGATTGAGGATTGAGGATTGAGGATGGAGGATTAGGGCTGAGGATTGAGGATTGAGGTTTGAGGACTGAGGACTGAGGATTGAGGATTGAGAATTGAGGATTGAGGATTGAGGATTGAAGATTGAGGATTGGGTATTGAGGATTGAAGAATGAGGATTGAGGATTGAGGATTGAGGATTGAGGATTGAGGATTGACGATTCAGGATTGGGTATTGAGGATTGAAGAATGGGGATTGAGGATTGAGGATTGAGGAATGAGGATTGAAGATTGAGTATTGAGGATTGAAGATTGAGGATTGAGGATTGAGGATTGAGTATTGGAGATTGAGTATTGATGCCTTAGGATTGAGGATTGAGGATTGAGGATAGAGGATCGTGGATTGAAGAATGAGTATTGAGGATTGAAGACTGAGGATTGAGGATTGAGGATTGAGGATTGAGGATGGAGGATTAGGGCTGAGGGATGAGGATTGAGGTTTGAGGACTGAGGACTGAGGATTGAGGATTGAGAATTGAGGATTGAGGATTGAGGATTGAAGATTGAGGATTGGGTATTGAGGATTGAAGAATGAGGATTGAGGATTGAGGATTGAGGATTGAGGATTGAGGATTGAGAATTGAAGATTCTGGATTGGGTATTGAGGATTGAAGGATGAGGATTGAGGATTGAGGATTGAGTATAGAATCCTGAGAATTCAGGATATTGTATTGAGCATTGAGAATTGAGGATTGATGGTTGAGTATTGAGGATTGAGGATTGAGGATTGAAGATTGTGTATTGAGGATTGCAGATTGAGTATTGAGGATTGAAGATTGAGGATTGAGGATAGAGGATTGAAGATTGAGGATTGAGGATTGAGGATTGAGGATTGAGGATTGAAGATTGAATATTGATGATTGAATATTGAGGACTGAGGATTGAGGGTTGTGGACTGAGGACGAGGACTGAGGGTTGGATATTGATGCTTGAGGTCTGAGGATCAAGGATTGAAGATTGAGAATTGAAGATTGAGGATTGAGGATTGAAGATTGAGGATTGGGTATTGAGGATTGAAGAATGAGGATTGAGGATTGAAGTTTGAGGATTGAGGATAGCAGATTGAGTATTGAGGATTTAAGATTGAGGATTGAGGATTGAGGATTGAGGATTGAAGATTGAAAATTGATGATTGAATATTGAGGACTGAGTATTGAGGGTTGTGGATTGAGGACGAGGACTGAGGGTTGAATATAAATGTTTGAGGCCTGAGGATTGAGGATTGAGAATTGAGAATTGAGGATTGAGGATTGAGGATTGAAGATTGAAGACTGGGTATTGAGGATTGAAGAATGTGGATTGAGGATTGAGGTTTGAGGATTGAGGATTGCAGATTGAGTATTGAGGATTGAAGATTGAGGATTGAGGATTGAGGATTGAGGATTGAACATTGAGGATTGAGGATTGAGAATTCAGGATTGGGGATTGAAGATTGAGTGTTGAGGATTGAAGATTGAGGATTGAGGATTGGCGATTGAGGATTGAGTATTGAGTATTGAGAATTGAGGATTGAGGATTGAAGATTGAGTATTGAGGATTGAAGATTGAGGATTGAGGATTGAGGATTGAGGATTGAGGATTGAACATTGAGGATTGAGGATTGAGAATTGAGGATTGGGGATTGAAGATTGAGTGTTGAGGGTTGAAGATTGAGGATTGAGTATTGGCGATTGAGGATTGAGGATTGAGGGTTGAGGATTGAGGATTGAGGATTGAGGATTGAGGATTGAGTATTGAAGATTGAGTATTGATGCCTGAGGGTTGAGGATTGAGGATTGAGTATTGAGGATTGAGGATTGAAGATTGAGTATTGGGGATTGAAGATTGAGGATTGAGGAATGAGGATTGAGGATGGAGAATGAAGACTGACGGTTGAGGATTGAGGTTTGAGGATTGAGGATCGAGGATTGAGGACTGAGGATTGAGGATTGAGGATTGAGCATTGAGGATTGAAGATTGAGGACTGGGGATTGAGGATTGAAGATTGAGGATTAAGGATTGAAGATTGGGGATAGAGGATCTAGGATTGGAGATTGAATATTGAGATTGAAGGTTGAGGATTGAGGATTGAGGATAGAGAATTGAGAGTTGAGTATGAAGACTGATGGTTGAGGATTGAGGTTTGAGGAATGAGGATTGAGGGCTGAGGATTGAGGATTGAGGATTGAGGATTGAGGATTGAGTAATGAAAATTGAGTATTGATGCCTGAGGATTGAGGATTGAAGATTGAGGATTGATGATTGAGGATTGAGAATTGAGAATTGAGGATGAGGACTGAGGATTGAGGATGGAGGATTAGGGCTGAGGGTTGAGGACTGATGTTTGAGGACTGTGGACTGAGGATAGAGGATTGAGAATTGACGATTGAGGATTCAGGATTGAAGATTGAGGATTGGGTATTGAGGATTGAAGAATGAGGATTGAGGATTGAGGATTGAGGGTTGAGGATTGAGGATTGAAGATTGAGGATTGGGTACTGAGGAGTGAAGTATGAGGACTGAGGATTGAGGATTGAGGATTGAGGAATGAGGATTGAGGGCTGAGGATTGAGGATTGAGGATTGAGGATTGAGGATTGAGTAATGAAAATTGAGTATTGATGCCTGAGGATTGAGGATTGAAGATTGAGTATTGAGGATTGATCATTGAAGATTGAGGATTGGGGATTGAGGATTGACGATTGAGGATTGAGTATTGAGGATTGAGGATTGAGGATTGAGGGTTGAGGATTGAGGATTGAAGATTGAGGATTGGGTACTGAGGAGTGAAGCATGAGGACTGAGGATTGAGTATTGAGGATTGATCATTGAAGATTGAGGATTGAGGATTGAGGATTGAGGGTTGAGGATTGAGGATTGAAGATTGAGGATTGGGTACTGAGGAGTGAAGTATGAGGACTGAGGATTGAGGATTGAGTACTGAGGTTTGAGGATTGAGGATTGAAGATTGAGGATTAGGGATTGAGGATTGACGATTGAGGATTGAGTATTGAGGATTGTGAATTGAGTATTGAGGATTGATGTTTGAAATTGAGTATTGAGGATTGAGGATTGAGGATTGAGGATTGAAGATTGAGTATTGAGGATTGATGATTGAGGGTTGAAGAATGAAGATTGAGGATTGAGGTTTGAGTATTGAGGATTGCAGATTGAGTATTGAGGATTGAAGATTGAGGATTGAGGTTTGAGGATTGAAGATTGAGGATTGAGGATTGAGGATTGAGGATTGAGGATTGAAGATTGAATATTGATGATTGAATATTGAGGACTGAGGATTGAGGGTTGTGGATTGAGGACGAGGACTGAGGGTTGGATATTGATGCTTGAGGTCTGAGGATCAAGGAATGAAGATTGAGAATTGAGGATTGAGGATTGAGGATTGAAGATTGAGGATTGGGTATTGAGGATTGAAGATTGAGGATTGAGGATTGAGGATTGAGGATTGAGGATTGGCGATTGAGTATTGAGGATTGAAGATTGAAGATTGAGTATTGAGGATTGAGGATTGAGGATTGAGGATTGAGGATTGAGGATTGAGGATTGAGGATTGAGGATTGAGGATTGAGGATTGAGGATTGAGGATTGAAGATTGAAAATTGATGATTGAATATTGAGGACTGAGTATTGAGGGTTGTGGATTGAGGACGAGGGCTGAGGGTTGAATATAAATGTTTGAGGTCTGAGGATTGAGGATTGAGGATTGAGAATTGAGGATTGAGGATTGAGGATTGAAGATTGAAGACTGGGTATTGAGGATTGAAGAATGTGGATTGAGGATTGAGGTTTGAGGATTGAGGATTGAGGATTGAGGATTGAGGATTGAGGATTGAGGATTGAGGATTGAGGATTGAGGATTGAAGATTGAAAATTGATGATTGAATATTGAGGACTGAGTATTGAGGGTTGTGGATTGAGGACGAGGGCTGAGGGTTGAATATAAATGTTTGAGGTCTGAGGATTGAGGATTGAGGATTGAGAATTGAGGATTGAGGATTGAGGATTGAAGATTGAAGACTGGGTATTGAGGATTGAAGAATGTGGATTGAGGATGAGGACTGAGGATTGAGGATGGAGGATTAGGGCTGAGGGTTGAGGACTGATGTTTGAGGACTGTGGACTGAGGATAGAGGATTGAGAATTGACGATTGAGGATTCAGGATTGAAGATTGAGGATTGGGTATTGAGGATTGAAGAATGAGGATTGAGGATTGAGGATTGAGGGTTGAGGATTGAGGATTGAAGATTGAGGATTGGGTACTGAGGAGTGAAGTATGAGGACTGAGGATTGAGGATTGAGGATTGAGGAATGAGGATTGAGGGCTGAGGATTGAGGATTGAGGATTGAGGATTGAGGATTGAGTAATGAAAATTGAGTATTGATGCCTGAGGATTGAGGATTGAAGATTGAGTATTGAGGATTGATCATTGAAGATTGAGGATTGGGGATTGAGGATTGACGATTGAGGATTGAGTATTGAGGATTGAGGATTGAGGATTGAGGGTTGAGGATTGAGGATTGAAGATTGAGGATTGGGTACTGAGGAGTGAAGCATGAGGACTGAGGATTGAGTATTGAGGATTGATCATTGAAGATTGAGGATTGAGGATTGAGGATTGAGGGTTGAGGATTGAGGATTGAAGATTGAGGATTGGGTACTGAGGAGTGAAGTATGAGGACTGAGGATTGAGGATTGAGTACTGAGGTTTGAGGATTGAGGATTGAAGATTGAGGATTAGGGATTGAGGATTGACGATTGAGGATTGAGTATTGAGGATTGTGAATTGAGTATTGAGGATTGATGTTTGAAATTGAGTATTGAGGATTGAGGATTGAGGATTGAGGATTGAAGATTGAGTATTGAGGATTGATGATTGAGGGTTGAAGAATGAAGATTGAGGATTGAGGTTTGAGTATTGAGGATTGCAGATTGAGTATTGAGGATTGAAGATTGAGGATTGAGGTTTGAGGATTGAAGATTGAGGATTGAGGATTGAGGATTGAGGATTGAGGATTGAAGATTGAATATTGATGATTGAATATTGAGGACTGAGGATTGAGGGTTGTGGATTGAGGACGAGGACTGAGGGTTGGATATTGATGCTTGAGGTCTGAGGATCAAGGAATGAAGATTGAGAATTGAGGATTGAGGATTGAGGATTGAAGATTGAGGATTGGGTATTGAGGATTGAAGATTGAGGATTGAGGATTGAGGATTGAGGATTGAGGATTGGCGATTGAGTATTGAGGATTGAAGATTGAAGATTGAGTATTGAGGATTGAGGATTGAGGATTGAGGATTGAGGATTGAGGATTGAGGATTGAGGATTGAGGATTGAGGATTGAGGATTGAGGATTGAGGATTGAAGATTGAAAATTGATGATTGAATATTGAGGACTGAGTATTGAGGGTTGTGGATTGAGGACGAGGGCTGAGGGTTGAATATAAATGTTTGAGGTCTGAGGATTGAGGATTGAGGATTGAGAATTGAGGATTGAGGATTGAGGATTGAAGATTGAAGACTGGGTATTGAGGATTGAAGAATGTGGATTGAGGATTGAGGTTTGAGGATTGAGGATTGCAGATTGAGTATTGAGGATTGAAGATTGAGGATTGAGGATTGAGGATTGAGGATTGAACATTGAGGATTGAGGATTGAGAATTGAGGATTGGGGATTGAAGACTGAGTGTTGAGGATTGAAGATTGAGGATTGAGGATTGGCGATTGAGGATTGATTATTGAGTATTGAGAATTGAGGATTGAGGATTGAAGATTGAGTATTGAGGATTGAAGATTGAGGATTGAGGATTGAGGATTGAGGATTGAGGATTGAACATTGAGGATTGAGGATTGAGAATTGAGGATTGGGGATTGAAGATTGAGTGTTGAGGATTGAAGATTGAGGATTGAGGATTGGCGATTGAGGATTGAGTATTGAGTATTGTGAATTGAGGATTGAGGATTGAAGATTGATTATTGAGGATTGAAGATTGAGGATTGAGGATTGAGGATTGAGGATTGAGGGTTGAAGATTGAGGATTGAGGATTGAGGATTGAGGATTGAGGATTGAGGATTGAGGATTGAAGATTGAATATTGATGATTGAAGATTGATTATTGAGTATTGAGGGTTGTGGATTGAGGACGAGGACTGAGGGTTGAATATTGATGTTTGAGGTCTGAGGATTGAGGATTGAAAATTCAGTATTGAGGGTTGAAGATTGAGGATTGAAGATTGAGGATTGAGGATTGAGGATTGAAGATTGAGTATTGAGGATTGAAGATTGAGGATTGAGTATTGAGGATTGAAGAATGAGGATTGAGGATTGAGGTTTGAGGATTGAGGATTGCAGATTGAGTACTGAGGATTGAAGATTGAGGATTGAGGATTGAGGATTGAAGATTGAGGATTGCGGATTGAGGATTGAGGATTGAGGATTGAAGATTGAATACTGATGATTGAATATTGATTACTGAGGATTGAGTGTTGTGGATTGAGGACGAGGACTGAGGGTTGAATATTGATGTTTGAGGTCTGCGGATTGAGGATTGAGGATTGAGAATTGACGATTGAGGATTGGGGATTGAAGATTCAGTATTGAGGGTTGAAGATTGAGGATTGAGGATTGAGGATTGATGATTGAGGATTGAAGATTGAGTATTGAGGATTGAAGATTGAGGATTGAGTATTGAGGATTGAAGAATGAGGATTGAGGATCGAGGTTTGAGGATTGAGGATTGCAGATTGAGTATTGAGGATCGAATATTGAGGATTGAGGATTGAGGATTGAAGATTGAGGATTGAGGATTAAGGATTGAGGATTGAGGATTGAAGATTGAATAGTGATGATTGAATATTGAGGACTGAGGATTGAGGGTTGTGGATTGAGGACGAGGACTGAGGGTTGGATATTGATGTTTGAGGTCTGAGGATTAAGGATTGAGGATTGAGAATTGAGGATTGAGGATTGAGGATTGAGGATTGAGGATTGAGGATTGAGGATTGAAGATTGAGTATTGAGGATTGAAGATTGAAGATTGAGTATTGAGGATTGAAGAATGAGGATTGAGGATTGAGGTTTGAGGATTGAGGATTGCAGATTGAGTATTGAGGATTGAAGATTGAGGATTGAGGATTGAGGATTGAAGATTGAGGATTGCGGATTGAGGATTGAGGATTGAGGATTGAAGATTGAATACTGATGATTGAATATTGAGGACTGAGTATTGAGTGTTGTGGATTGAGGACGAGGACTGAGGGTTGGATATTGGTGTTTGAGGTCTGAGGATTAAGGATTGAGGATTGAGAATTGAGGATTGAGGATTGAGGATTGAAGATTGACGATAGAGGATTGAGGATTGAGCATTGAAGATTAAGTATTGGGGATTGAGGATTTACGATTGAGGATTGAGTATTGAGGAGTGAAGATTGAGTATTGATGATTGAAGATTGAGGATTGAGGATTGAGTGTTGAGAATTGAGGACGAGGACTGACGGTTGAGGATTGAGGGTTGAGGATTGAGGATTGAGGATTGAGGATTGAGAGTTAAGAATTGAGTATGAGGACTGAGGGTTGAGGATTGAGGTTTGAGGAATTAGGAGTGAGGGTTGAGGATTGAGTATTGAGGATTGAGGATTGAGGATTGAGTATTGAAGATTGAGTATTGATGCCTTAGGATTGAGAATTGAGGATTGAGGATTGAGGATCGAGGATTGAAGAATGAGTATTGAGGGTTGAAGATTGAGGATTGAGGATTGAGGATTGAGGATTGAGGATTGAGAATGGAGGATTAGGGCTGAGGGTTGAGGATTGAGGTTTGAGGACTGAGGACTGAGGATTGAGGATTGAGAATTGAGGATTGAGGATTGAGGATTGAAGATTGAGGATTGGGAATTGAGGATTGAAGAATGAGGATTGAGGATTGAGGAATGAGGATTGGGGGTTGAGGATTGAGGATTGAGGATTGGGGATTGAGGATTGAGTATTGAAGATTGAGTATTGATGCCTGAGTATTGAGGATTGAGGATTGAGGATTGAGGATCGAGGATTGAAGATTGAGTATTGAGGATTGAAGATTGAGGATTGAGGATTGAGGATTGAGAATTGAGAATTGAGTATGAGTACTGAGGGTTGAAGATTGAGGTTTGAGGAATGAGGATTGAGGATTGAGGATTGAGGACTGAGGATTGAGGATTGAAGATTCAAAATTGATGATTGAATATTGAGGACTGAGGATTGAGGGTTGTGGATTGAGGACGAGGACTGAGGGTTGAATATTGATGTTTGAGGACTGAGGATAGAGGATTGAGGATTGAGGATTGAGAATTGAGGATTGAGGATAGAGGATTGAAGATTGAGGATTGGGTATTGAGGATTGAAGAATGAGGATTGAGGATTGAGGTTTGAGGATTGGGGATTGCAGATTGAGTATTGAGGATTGAAGACTGATAGTTGAGGATTGAGGATTGAAGATTGAGGATTGAGGATTGAGGATTGAGGATTGAGAATTGAAGATTGAGTATTGAGGATTGAAGATTGAGGATTGAGGATCGAGTACTGAGGATTGAGGTGTGAGGATTGAAGATTGAGGATTGGGGATTGAGGATTGACGATTGACGATTGAGTACTGAGGATTGAGGATTGAGGATTGAGGATTGAATGTTGAGAATTGAAGATTGAGTATTGAGGACGAAGATTGACGATTGAACAATTGAAGTTTGAGGATTGAGGATTGAGGATTGAGGATTGAGCATTGAAGATTGAGTATTGGGGATTGAGGATTGACGATTGAGGATTGAGTATTGAGGATTGAATATTGAGTATTGATGATTGAAGATTGAGGATTGAGGATTGAGTGTTGAGGGTTGAGGATTGAGGACGAGGACTGACGGTTGAGGATTGAGGGTTGAGGATTGAGGATTGAGGATTGAGGATTGAGGATTGAGGATTGAGGATTGAGGATTGAGGATTGAGGATTGAAGATTGAGTATTGAGGATTGAACATTGAGGATTGAGGATTGAGAATTGAGGATTGGGGATTCAATATTGAGTGTTGAGGATTGAAGATTGAGGATTGAGGAGTGGCGATTGAGGATTGAGTATTGAGTATTGAGAATTGAGGATTGAGGATTGAAGATTGAGTATTGAGGATTGAAGATTGAGGATTGAGGATTGAGGATTGGGGATTGAGGGTTGAAGATTGAGGATTGAGGATTGAGGATTGAGGATTGAGTATTGAGGATTGAAGATTGAATATTGATGATTGAAGATTGAGGATTGAGGATTAAAGATTGAGGATTGAGGATTGAGGATTGAGGATTGAGGATTGAAGATTGAGTACTGAGGATTGAAGACTGATGATTGAGGATTGAGAATTGAGGATTGAGGATGATGTCTGAGGGTTGTGGATTGAGGTTTGAGGACTGAGGACTGAGGATTAAGGACTGAGGATTGATGATGAGGTGTGAGTGTCGGGGATTGAGGTTTGACGACTGAGGACTAAGCATTGAGGATTGAGAATTGAGGATTGATGATTGAGTATTGAAGATTGAGGGTTGGGTATTGAGGATTGAAGAATGAGGATTGAGGATTGAGGATTGAGGATTGAGGATTGAGGATCTAGGATTGGAGATTGATTATTGAGGGTTGAAGATTGAGGATTGAGGATCTAGGATTGGAGATTTATTATTGAGGGTTGAATATTGAGGATTGATGATTGAGGAATCAGAATAGAGAATTGAGGATGAGGACTGAGGTTTGAGGATTGAGTTTTGAGAAATGAGGACTGAGGATTGAGGATTGAGGATTCAGGATTGAGGATTGAGGATTGAGTATTGATGATTGATTATTGATCACTGATGATTGAGGATTGAGGATTGAGGATTGAGGATTGAGGATTGAAGATTGAATACTGAGGATTGAAGATTGAGGATTGATGATTGAGGATTGAGGATTGAGGATTGAGGATTGAGGAATGAGTATTGAAGATTGAGGGTTGATGATTGAGGATTGAGGATTGAGGATTGAGGACTGAAGATTGAGTATTGAAGATTGAGGATTGAGGATTGAGGATTGAGGATGGAGAATGAGGACTGACGGTTGAGGATTGAGGTTTGAGGATTGAGGATTGAGCATTGAGGATTGAGGATTGAGGATTGAGGATTGAGAATTGAGGATTGAGGATTGAGGATTGAAGATTGAGGATTGGGTATTGAGGATTGAAGAATGAGGATTGAGGATTGAGGTTTGAGGATTGGGGATTGCAGATTGAGTATTGAGGATTGAAGATTGATAATTGAGGATTGAGGATTGAAGATTGAGGATTGAGGATTGAGGATTGAGGATTGAGAATTGAAGATTGAGTATTGAGGATTGAATATTGAGGATTGAGGATCGAGTACTGAGGATTGAGGAATGAGGATTGAAGATTGAGGATTGGGGATTGAGGATTGACGATTGAGGATTGAGTACTGAGGATTGAGGATTGAGGATTGAGGATTGAGGGTTGAGGGTTGAGGATTGAGGACGAGGACTGACGGTTGAGGATTGAGGGTTGAGGATTGAGGATTGAGGATTGAGGATTGAGGATTGAGGATTGAGGATTGAGGATTGAGGATTGAGGATTGAAGATTGAGTATTGAGGATTGATCATTGAAGATTGAGGATTGGGGATTGAGGATTGACGATTGAGGATTGAGTATTGAGGATTGAAGATTGAGTATTGATGATTGAGGATTGAGTATTGAGGATTGAAGATTGAGTATTGATGATTGAAGATTGAGGATTGAGGATTGAGGGTTGAGGATTGAGGATTGAGGATTGAGGATTGAGGATTGAGTATTGAAGATTGAGTATTGATGCCTGAGGGTTGAGGATTGAGGATTGAGTATTGAGGATTGAGGATTGAAGATTGAGTATTGGGGATTGAAGATTGAGGATTGAGGAATGAGGATTGAGGATGGAGAATGAAGACTGACGGTTGAGGATTGAGGTTTGAGGATTGAGGATCGAGGATTGAGGACTGAGGATTGAGGATTGAGGATTGAGCATTGAGGATTGAAGATTGAGGACTGGGGATTGAGGATTGAAGATTGAGGATTAAGGATTGAAGATTGGGGATAGAGGATCTAGGATTGGAGATTGAATATTGAGATTGAAGGTTGAGGATTGAGGATTGAGGATAGAGAATTGAGAATTGAGTATGAAGACTGAGGGTTGAGGATTGAGGTTTGAGGAATGAGGATTGAGGGCTGAGGATTGAGGATTGAGGATTGAGGATTGAAGATTGAGGATTGAGTATTGAGGATTGAAGAATGAGGATTGAGGATTGAGGTTTGAGGATTGAGGATTGCAGATTGAGTACTGAGGATTGAAGATTGAGGATTGAGGATTGAGGATTGAAGATTGAGGATTGCGGATTGAGGATTGAGGATTGAGGATTGAAGATTGAATACTGATGATTGAATATTGATTACTGAGGATTGAGTGTTGTGGATTGAGGACGAGGACTGAGGGTTGAATATTGATGTTTGAGGTCTGCGGATTGAGGATTGAGGATTGAGAATTGACGATTGAGGATTGGGGATTGAAGATTCAGTATTGAGGGTTGAAGATTGAGGATTGAGGATTGAGGATTGATGATTGAGGATTGAAGATTGAGTATTGAGGATTGAAGATTGAGGATTGAGTATTGAGGATTGAAGAATGAGGATTGAGGATCGAGGTTTGAGGATTGAGGATTGAGGATTGAGGATTGAGGATTGAGGAATGAGTATTGAAGATTGAGTGTTGATGATTGAGGATTGAGGATTGAGGATTGAGGATTGAGCATTGAGGATAGAAGATTGAGGACTGGGGATTGAGGATTGAAGATAGAGGATTAAGGATTGAAGATTGGGGATTGAGGATCTAGGAATGGAGATTGATTATTGAGGATTGAAGATTGAGGATTGAGGATTGAGGATTGAGAATTGAGAATACAGTATGAGGACTGAGGGTTGAGGATTGAGGTTTGAGGAATGAGGATTGGGGATTGAAGATTGAGTATCGAGGATTGTAGATTGAGGATTGCGGATTGAAGATTGAGAACTGAGGATTGAAGATTGAGGATTGAGGGTTGAGGATTGAGGATTGAGGATTGAGGATTGAAGATTGAATATTGATGATTGAAGATTGAGGATTGAGGACTGAGTGTTGTGGATTGAGGACGAGGTCTGAGGGTTGTATATTGATGTTTGAGGTCTGAGGATTGAGGATTGAGGATTGAGAATTGAGCATTGAGGATTGAGGATTGAAGATTGAGGATTGGGTATTGAGGATTGAAGAATGAGGATTGAGGATTGAGGATTGAGGATTGAGGATTGCAGATTGAGTATTGAGGATTGAGGGTTGAGGATTGAGGATTGAGGATTGAAGATTGAGGATTGAGATTTGATTATTGAATGTTGTGGATTGAGTATTGAACCATTAGTATTCCGAATATTCTATTGAGTATTGAGAATTGAGGATTGATGGTTGAGCATTGAGGATTGATGGCTGAGGGTTGTGTCTTGAATATTGAGGATTGAGGATTGAGGATTGAGGATAGAGCATTGAGGATTCAAGATTGAGTATTGATGATTGAATATTGAGGATTGAGGATTGAGGATTGAGGATTGAGGACGAGGACTGAAGGTTGAGGATTGAGGTTTGAGGATTGAGGATTGAGGATTGAGGACTGAGGATTTAGGATTGAGGATTGAGGATTGAGGATTGAGTATTGAAGATTGAGTATTGATGCCTGAGGATTGAGGATCGAGGATTGAGGATTGAGGATTGAGGATTGAAGATTGAGTATTGAGGATTGAAGATTGAGGGTTGAGGATTGAGGATTGAGGATGGAGGATGAGGACTGACGGTTGAGGATTGAGGTTTGAGGATTGAGGATTGCGGATTGAGGATTGAGGACTGAGGATTGAGGATTGAGGATTGAGCATTGAGGATTGAAGGTTGAGGATTGGGGATTGAGGATTGAGAATTGAGAATTGAGTATGAGGACTGAGGGTTGAGGATTGAGGTTTGAGGAATGAGGATTGAGGGTTGGGGAATGAGGATTGAGGATTGAGGATTGATGATTGAGCATTGAAGATTGAGTATTGATGCCTGAGGATTGAGGATTGAGGATAGATGATTGAGGATCGAGGATTGAAGATTGAGAATTGAGGATTGAAGATTGAGGATTGAGGATTGAGGATTGAGGATGGAGGATGAGGGCTGAGGGTTGAGGATTGAGGTTTGAGGACTGAGGACTGAGGATTCAGGATTGAGAATTGAGGATTGAGGATTGAGGATTGAATTTGAGGATTGGGTATTGAGGACTGAAGAATGAGGATTGAGGAATTAGGATTGAGGATTGAAGGTTTAGGATTGTGGATTGAGAATGGAGGATTGAGGATTGAATATTGAGGATTGGGGACTGAGAGTTGAGTGTTGAGTGATGAGAATTGATGTTTGAGGATAGAGACTTGAAGATTGCAGATTGAGTATTGAGTATTGAAATCTGTGAATTGATGATATTCTATTGAGGATTGAGGATTGACAACTGATTGTTGAGGACTGAGGGCTGAAGATTGAGGATTCAGGATTGAGGATTCAGGATTGATGTTTGAGGATTGAGGGTTGAGCATTGAAGATTGAGGATTGGCGATTTAGGATTGACGATTGAGGATTGAGTATTGAGGACTGAAGATTGAGTATTGAAGATTGAGGATTGAGGATTGAGGATTGAGGATGGAGAATGAGGACTGACGGTTGAGGATTGAGGTTTGAGGATTGAGGATTGAGGATTGAGGACTGAGGATTGAGGATTGAGGATTGGGTATTGAGGATTGAAGGTTGAGGATGAGGTCTGGCGGTTGCGGATTGAGGTTTGAGGATTGAGGATTGAGGATTGAGGACTGAGGATTGAGGATTGAGGATTGAGCATTGAGGATTGAAGATTGAGGACTGGGGATTGAGGATCGAAGATTGAGGATTGGGTACTGAGGATTGAAGAATGAGGATTGAGGATTGAGGTTTGAGGATTGAGGATTGCAGATTGAGTATTGAGGATTGAAGATTGAGTATTGAGGATTGAGGATTGAAGATCGAGGATTGAGGATTGAGGATTGAGGATTGAGAATTGAGGATTGAGTATTGAGGACCGATGATTGAGGATTGAGGATTGAGTACTGAGGATTGAGGATTGAGGATTTAAGATTGAATATTGATGATTGAAGATCGAGGATTGAGGACTGAGTGTTGTGGATTGAGGACGAGGACTGAGGGTTGAATATTGATGTTTGAGGTCTGAGGATTGAGGATTGAGGATTGAGAATTGAGGATTGAGGATTGAGGATTGAAGATTGTGGATTGGGAATTGAGGATTGAAGAATGAGGATTGAGGATTGAGGATTGAGGATTGAGGATTGCAGATTGAGTATTGAGGATTGAGGATTGAGGATTGAGGATTGAGGATTGAGGATTGAGGATTGAGTATTGAGGATAGAGGATTGAAGATTGTGTATCGAGGATTGAAGATTGAGGATTGAGGATTGAGGATTGAGGATTGAGGTTGAGGATTGAAGATTGAGGATTGGGGATTGGGGATTGACGATTGAGGATTGAGTATTGCGGATTGAGAATCGAGGATTGAGGATTGAAATTGAGTATTGGGGATTGCAGATTGAGGATTGAGATTTGATTATTGAATGTTGTGGATTGAGTATTGAACCATGAGTATTCAGAATATTCTATTGAGTATTGAGAATTGAGGATTGATGGTTGAGCATTGAGGATTGATGGCTGAGGGTTGTGTCTTGAATATTGAGGATTGAGGATTGAGGATTGAGGATAGATCATTGAGGATTGATGATTGAGCATTGATGATTGAATATTGAGGATTGAGGATTGAGGACTGAGGATTGAGGACGAGGACTGACGGTTGAGGATTGAGGTTTGAGGGTTGAGGATTGGGGATTGAGGACTGAGGATTGAGGATTGAGGATTGAGCATTGAGGATTGAAGATTGATGACTGGGGATTGAGGATTGGAGATTGAGGATTAAGGATTCAAGATTGGGGATTGAGGATCTAGGATTGGAGATAGATTATTGTGGATTGAAGTCTGAGGATTGAGGATTGAGAATTTAGAATTGAGGATGAGGACTGAGGGTTGAGGATTGAGGTTTGAGGAATGAGGATTGAGGGTTGAGGATTTAGGATTGAGGATTGAGGATTGAGGATTGAGTACTGAGGATTGAGCATTGAGGATTGAGAATTGAGAATTGAGTATGAGGACTGAAGGTTGAGGATTGAGGTTTGAGGAATGAGGATTGAGGGTTGGGGAATGAGGATTGCGGATTGAGGATTGATGATTGAGCATTGAAGATTGAGTACTGATGCCTGAGGATTGAGGATTGAGGATTGATGATTGAGGATCGATGATTGAAGATTGAGAATTGAGGATTGAAGATTGAGGATTGAGGATTGAGGATTGAGGATGGAGGATGAGGGCTGAGGGTTGAGGATTGAGGTTTGAGGACTGAGGGCTGAGGATTCAGGATTGAGAATTGAGGATTGAAGATTGAGGACTGGGGATTGAGGCTTGAAGATTGAGGATTAAGGATTGAAGATTGGGGATTGAGGATCTAGGATTGGAGATTGATTATTGAGGATTGAAGATTGAGGATTGAGGTTTGAGGATTGAGAATTGAGAATTGAGTATGAGGACTGAGGGTTGAGGATTGAGGTTTGAGGAATGAGGATTGAGGGTTGAGGATTGAGGATTGAGGATTGAGGATTGAGGATTGAGTATTGAAGGTTGAGTATGGATGCCTGAGGATTGAGGATTGAGGATTGAGTATTGAGGATCGAGGATTGAAGATTGAGTATTGAGGATTGAAGATTGAGGATTGAGGATTGAGGATTGAGGATTGAGAATTGAAGATTGAGTATTGAGGATCGAAGATTGAGGATTGAGGATTGAGTACTGAGGATTGAGGATTGAGGATTGAAGATTGAGGGTTGGGGATTGAGGATTGACGATTGAGGATTGAGTATTGAGGATTGAGGATTGAGGATTGTGGATTGAGGATTGAGGATTGAGGATTGATGCCTGAGGATTGGAGATTGAGGATTGAGTATTCAGGATTGAGGATTGAAGGTTGAGTATTGAGGATTGAAGATTGAGGATTGAGGATTGAGGATTGAGGATGGAGGATGAGGGCTGAGTGTCGGGGATTGAGGTTTGACGACTGAGGACTGAGCATTGAGGATTGAGAATTGAGGAATGATGATTGAGCATTGAAGATTGAGGATTGGGTATTGAGGATTGAAGAATGAGGATTGACGATTGAGGGTTGTGGATTGAGGATCTAGGATTGGAGATTGATTATTGAGGGTTGAAGATTGTGGATTGATTATTGAGGATTGATGATCTAGGATTGGAGATTGATTATTGAGGATTGAATATCGAAGATTGATGATTGAGGATGCAGAATAGAGAATTGGGGATGAGGACTGAGGGTTGAGGATTGAGTTTTGAGAAATGAGGATTGAGGATTGAGGATTGAGGATTGAGGATAGAGGATTGAGGATTGTGTATTGAAGATTGATTATTGATCACTGATGATTGAGGATTGAGGATTGAGGATTGAGGATTGAGGATTGAAGATAGTATATTGAGGATTGAAGATTGAGGATTGATGATTGAGGATTGAGGACTGAGGATTGAGGATTGAGGAATGAGTATTGAAGATTGAGGATTGATGATTGAGGATTGAGGATTGAAGATTGAGGATTGAGCATTGAGGATAGAAGACTGAGGACTGGGGATTGAGGATTGAAGATGGAGGATTAAGGATTGAAGACTGGGGATTGAGGATCTAGGAATGGAGATTGATTATTGAGGATTGAAGATTGAGGATTGAGGATTGAGGATTGAGAATTGAGAATTGAGTATGAGGACTGAGGGTTGAGGATTGAGGTTTGAGGAATGAGGATTGAGGGTTGGGGAATGAGGATTGAGGATTGAGGATTGATGATTGAGCGTTGAAGGTTGAGTACTGATGCCTGAGAATTGAGGATTGAGGATTGATGATTGAGGATCGAGGATTGAAGATTGAGAATTGAGGATTGAAGATTGAGGATTGAGGATTGAGGATTGAGGATGGAGGATGAGGGCTGAGGGTTGAGGATTGAGGTTTGAGGACTGATTACTGAGGATTCAGGATTGAGAGTTGAGGATTGAGGATTGAGGATTGAAATTGAGGATTGGGTATTGAGGATTGAAGAATGAGGATTGAGGAATTAGGAATGAGGATTGAGGATTGAGGATTGAGGGTTGAAGATTGAGGATTGAGGATTGAGGATTGAGGATTGAGGATTGAGGATTGAAGATTGAATATTGATGATTGAAGATTGAGGATTGAGTATTGAGGGTTGTGGATTGAGGTCGAGGACTGAGTGTTGAGTGTTGATTGATGAGAATTGAAGTTTGTGGATAGAGATTTTAAGATTGCAGATTGAGTATTGAGTATTGAAATGTGTGAATTGACGATATTCTATTGAGGATTGAGAGTTGACGACTGATTGTTGAGGACTGAGGTCTGAAGTTTGAGGATTCATGATTGTGGATTCAGGATTGATGTGTGAGGACTGAGAATTGGGGATTGAGTATTGAGGATTAAGGATTGAGGATTGAGGATTGAGGACTGAAGATTGAGGATTGGGTGTTGCGGATTGAACATTGAGGATTGAGGATTGAGGATTGAGGATTGAGGATTGAGAACTGTAGATTGAATATTGGTGGTTGATAATTGAGGATTGAGGATTGAGGGTTGTGGATTGAGGACGAGGACTGAGGGTTGAGTATTGATGTTTGAGGTCTGAGGATTGAGTATTGAATATTGAGAGCTGAGGATTGAGGATTGAAGATTGAGGATTGAAGAATGAGGATTGAGGATTGAGGATTGAGGATTGAGGATTGAAGATTGAGTATTGAGGATTAAACATTGAGGATTGAGGATTGAGAATTGAGGATTGGGGATTGAAGATTGAATATTGAGGATTGAAGATTGAGGATTGAGGATTGAGGATTGAGGATTGAAATTGTGTATTGAGGACTGAAGATTGAGGATTGAGATTTGATTATTGAATATTGTGGATTGAGTATTGAACCGTGAGTATTCAGAATATTCTATTGAGTATTGAGAATTGAGGATTGATGGTTGAGTATTGAGGATTGATGGCTGAGGGTAGTATCTTGAATATTGAGGATTGAGGATTGAGGATTGAGGATCGAGGATAGAGGGTTGAATATTGAGGATTGAGGGTTGAGGGTTGAGGACTGAGGATTGAGGATTGACGATTGAATATTGAAGAATGAGGATTCAGGATCGAGGATTGAGGGTTGAATATTGAGGATTGGGTATTGAGGATTGAAGTATGAGGATTGATGATTGAGGATTGAGGATTGAGGATTGAAGACTGAGTATTGAGGATTGAAGATTGACGATTGAGAATTAAGGATTAAAGATTGAGGATTAAGGATTGAAGGTTGGGGATTGAGGATCTAGGATTGGAGATTGGTTATTGAGGATTGAAGATTGAGAACTGAGGATTGAGGATTGAGAATTGAGAATTGAGGATGAGGACTGAGGGTTGAGGATTGAGGTTTGAGAAATGAGGATTGATGATTGAGGATTGAGGATTGAGGATTGCGGATTGAGGATTCAGTATTGAAGATTGAGTATTGATCACTGAGGATTGAGTTCTGAGGATTGAGGATTGAGGATTGAGGATTGACGCTTGAGGATTGAGTGTTGAGGATGTAGGGTTGAAGAGAGAGGACTGAGTGCTGAGGATTGAGTGTTGAGAATTGATGTTTGAGGATTGAGATTTGATTATTGAATATTGTGGATTGAGTATTGAACCATGAGTATTCAGGATGTTCTATTGAGTATTGAGAATTGAGTATTGATGGTTGAGTATTGAGTATTGAGGATTGAGGATTGAAGATTGAGGATTGAGGATTGAGGATGAGGGCTGAGAGTTGAGGATTGAGGTTTGAGGTCTGAGGACTGAGGATTGAGGATTGAAAATTGACGATTGAGGATTGAGGATTGAAGATTGAGGATTGAGGATTGAGAATTGAGGATTGAGGATTGAGGATTGAAATTGAGTATTGAGGATTGAAGATTGAGGATTGAGATTTGATTATTGAATATTGTGGATTGAGTATTGAACCATGAGTATTCAGAATATTCTCTTGAGTATTGAGAATTGAGGATTGATGGTTGAGTATTGAGGATTGATGGCTGGGGTTTGTGTCATGAATATTGAGGATTGAGGATTGAGGATTGAGGACTGAGAATTGAGGATTGAGGATTGAGGATTGAGGATTGAGGATAGAGGATTGAGGATTGTGTATTGAAGATTGATTATTGATCACTGATGATTGAGGATTGAGGATTGAGGATTGAGGATTGAGGATTGAAGATAGTATATTGAGGATTGAAGATTGAGGATTGATGATTGAGGATTGAGGACTGAGGATTGAGGATTGAGGAATGAGTATTGAAGATTGAGGATTGATGATTGAGGATTGAGGATTGAAGATTGAGGATTGAGCATTGAGGATAGAAGACTGAGGACTGGGGATTGAGGATTGAAGATGGAGGATTAAGGAATGAAGACTGGGGATTGAGGATCTAGGAATGGAGATTGATTATTGAGGATTGAAGATTGAGGATTGAGGATTGAGGATTGAGAATTGAGAATTGAGTATGAGGACTGAGGGTTGAGGATTGAGGTTTGAGGAATGAGGATTGAGGGTTGGGGAATGAGGATTGAGGATTGAGGATTGATGATTGAGCATTGAAGGTTGAGTACTGATGCCTGAGAATTGAGGATTGAGGATTGATGATTGAGGATCGAGGATTGAAGATTGAGAATTGAGGATTGAAGATTGAGGATTGAGGATTGAGGATTGAGGATGGAGGATGAGGGCTGAGGGTTGAGGATTGAGGTTTGAGGACTGATTACTGAGGATTCAGGATTGAGAGTTGAGGATTGAGGATTGAGGATTGAAATTGAGGATTGGGTATTGAGGATTGAAGAATGAGGATTGAGGAATTAGGAATGAGGATTGAGGATTGAGGATTGAGGGTTGAAGATTGAGGATTGAGGATTGAGGATTGAGGATTGAGGATTGAGGATTGAAGATTGAATATTGATGATTGAAGATTGAGGATTGAGTATTGAGGGTTGTGGATTGAGGACGAGGACTGAGTGTTGAGTGTTGATTGATGAGAATTGAAGTTTGTGGATAGAGATTTTAAGATTGCAGATTGAGTATTGAGTATTGAAATGTGTGAATTGACGATATTCTATTGAGGATTGAGAGTTGACGACTGATTGTTGAGGACTGAGGTCTGAAGTTTGAGGATTCATGATTGTGGATTCAGGATTGATGTGTGAGGACTGAGAATTGGGGATTGAGTATTGAGGATTAAGGATTGAGGATTGAGGATTGAGGACTGAAGATTGAGGATTGGGTGTTGCGGATTGAACATTGAGGATTGAGGATTGAGGATTGAGGATTGAGGATTGAGAACTGTAGATTGAATATTGGTAGTTGATAATTGAGGATTGAGGATTGAGGGTTGTGGATTGAGGACGAGGACTGAGGGTTGAGTATTGATGTTTGAGGTCTGAGGATTGAGTATTGAATATTGAGAGCTGAGGATTGAGGATTGAAGATTGAGGATTGAAGAATGAGGATTGAGGATTGAGGATTGAGGATTGAGGATTGAAGATTGAGTATTGAGGATTAAACATTGAGGATTGAGGATTGAGAATTGAGGATTGGGGATTGAAGATTGAATATTGAGGATTGAAGATTGAGGATTGAGGATTGAGGATTGAGGATTGAAATTGTGTATTGAGGACTGAAGATTGAGGATTGAGATTTGATTATTGAATATTGTGGATTGAGTATTGAACCGTGAGTATTCAGAATATTCTATTGAGTATTGAGAATTGAGGATTGATGGTTGAGTATTGAGGATTGATGGCTGAGGGTAGTATCTTGAATATTGAGGATTGAGGATTGAGGATTGAGGATCGAGGATAGAGGGTTGAATATTGAGGATTGAGGGTTGAGGGTTGAGGACTGAGGATTGAGGATTGACGATTGAATATTGAAGAATGAGGATTCAGGATCGAGGATTGAGGGTTGAATATTGAGGATTGGGTATTGAGGATTGAAGTATGAGGATTGATGATTGAGGATTGAGGATTGAGGATTGAAGACTGAGTATTGAGGATTGAAGATTGACGATTGAGAATTAAGGATTAAAGATTGAGGATTAAGGATTGAAGGTTGGGGATTGAGGATCTAGGATTGGAGATTGGTTATTGAGGATTGAAGATTGAGAACTGAGGATTGAGGATTGAGAATTGAGAATTGAGGATGAGGACTGAGGGTTGAGGATTGAGGTTTGAGAAATGAGGATTGATGATTGAGGATTGAGGATTGAGGATTGCGGATTGAGGATTCAGTATTGAAGATTGAGTATTGATCACTGAGGATTGAGTTCTGAGGATTGAGGATTGAGGATTGAGGATTGACGCTTGAGGATTGAGTGTTGAGGATGTAGGGTTGAAGAGAGAGGACTGAGTGCTGAGGATTGAGTGTTGAGAATTGATGTTTGAGGATTGAGATTTGATTATTGAATATTGTGGATTGAGTATTGAACCATGAGTATTCAGGATGTTCTATTGAGTATTGAGAATTGAGTATTGATGGTTGAGTATTGAGTATTGAGGATTGAGGATTGAAGATTGAGGATTGAGGATTGAGGATGAGGGCTGAGAGTTGAGGATTGAGGTTTGAGGTCTGAGGACTGAGGATTGAGGATTGAAAATTGACGATTGAGGATTGAGGATTGAAGATTGAGGATTGAGGATTGAGAATTGAGGATTGAGGATTGAGGATTGAAATTGAGTATTGAGGATTGAAGATTGAGGATTGAGATTTGATTATTGAATATTGTGGATTGAGTATTGAACCATGAGTATTCAGAATATTCTCTTGAGTATTGAGAATTGAGGATTGATGGTTGAGTATTGAGGATTGATGGCTGGGGTTTGTGTCATGAATATTGAGGATTGAGGATTGAGGATTGAGGACTGAGAATTGAGGATTGAAGGCTGAGTATTGATCATTGAATATTGAGGATTCAGGATTGAGGATTGAGGTTTGAGGATTGAGGACGAGGACTGACGGTTGAGGATTGAGGTTTGAGGATTGAGGATTGAGGATTGAGGACTGAGGATTGAGGATTGAGGATTGAGCATTGAGGATAGTAGATTGATGACTGGGGATTGAGGATTGAAGATTGAGGATTAAGAATTGATGATTGGGGATTGAGGATCTAGGATTGGAGATTGATTATTGAGGATTGAAGATTGAGGATTGAGGATTGAGGATTGAGGATTGAGAATTGAGAATTGAGTATGAGGACTGAGGGTTGAGGATTCAGGTTTGAGGAACGAGGATTGAGGGTTGGGGAATGAGGATTGAGGATTGAGGATTGAGGGTTGAGCATTGAAGATTGAGTATTGATGCCTGAGGATTGAGGATTGATGATTGAGGATCGAGGATTGAAGATTGAGACTTGAGGATTGAAGATTGAGGATTGAGGATTGAGGATTGAGGATTGAAGGTTGAGGATTGGGGATTGAGGATTGACGATTGAGGATTGAGTATTGAGGATTGAGGATTTAGTATTGAGGATTGAAGATTGACGATTGAGAATTAAGGATTAAAGATTGAGGATTAAGGATTGAAGGTTGGGGATTGAGGATCTAGGATTGGAGATTGGTTATTGAGGATTGAAGATTGAGAACTGAGGATTGAGGATTGAGAATTGAGAATTAAGGATGAGGACTGAGGGTTGAGGATTGAGGTTTGAGAAATGAGGATTGATGATTGAGGATTGGGGATTGAGGATTGCGGATTGAGGATTCAGTATTGAAGATTGAGTATTGATCACTGAGGATTGAGTTCTGAGGATTGAGGATTGAGGATTGAGGATTGACGCTTGAGGATTGAGTGTTGAGGATGTAGGGTTGAAGAGAGAGGACTGAGTGTTGAGGATTGAGTGTTGAGAATTGATGTTTGAGGATTGAGATTTGATTATTGAATATTGTGGATTGAGTATTGAACCATGAGTATTCAGGATGTTCTATTGAGTATTGAGAATTGAGTATTGATGGTTGAGTATTGAGTATTGAGGATTGAGGATTGAAGATTGAGGATTGAGGATTGAGGATGAGGGCTGAGAGTTGAGGATTGAGGTTTGAGGTCTGAGGACTGAGGATTGAGGATTGAGAATTGACGATTGAGGATTGAGGATTGAAGATTGAGGATTGAGGATTGAGAATTGAGGATTGAGGATTGAGGATTGAAATTGAGTATTGAGGATTGAAGATTGAGGGTTGAGATTTGATTATTGAATATTGTGGATTGAGTATTGAACCATGAGTATTCAGAATATTCTCTTGAGTATTGAGAATTGAGGATTGATGGTTGAGTATTGAGGATTGATGGCTGTGGTTTGTGTCATGAATATTGAGGATTGAGGATTGAGGATTGAGGACTGAGAATTGAGGATTGAAGGCTGAGTATTGATCATTGAATATTGAGGATTCAGGATTGAGGATTGAGGTTTGAGGATTGAGGACGAGGACTGACGGTTGAGGATTGAGGTTTGAGGATTGAGGATTGAGGATTGAGGACTGAGGATTGAGGATTGAGGATTGAGGATTGAGGATTGAGGATTGAGGATTGAGGATTGAGGATTTAGGATTGGGTATTGAAGATTGAGTATTGATGTCTGAGGATTGGGGATTGAGGATTGAGTATTCAGGATTGAGGATTGAAGGTTGAGTATTGAGGATTGAAGATTGAGGATTGAGGATTGAGGACTGAGGATTGATGATGAGGGCTGTGTGTCGGGGATTGAGGTTTGACGTCTGAGGACTGAGCATTGAGGATTGAGAATTGAGGGTTGATGATTGAGTATTGAAGATTGAGGATTGGCTATTGAGGATTGAAGAATGTGTATTGAGGATTGAGGATTGAGGATTGAGGATTGAGGATCTAGGATTGGAGATTGATTATTGAGGGTTGAAGATTGAGGATTGATTATTGAGGATTGAGGATCTAGGATTGGAGGTTGATTATTGAGGATTGATTATTGAGGATTGATGATTGAGGAATCAGAATAGAGAATTGAGGATGAGGACTGAGGGTTGAGGATTGAGTTTTGAGAAATGAGGATTGAGGATTGAGGATTGAGGATTGAGGATTGAGGATTGAGGATTGAGTATTGAAGATTGAGTATTGAGGATTGAGGATTGAGGATTGAGGATTGAGGATTGAGGATTGAGGACTGAGTATTGAGGATAGAGGATTGAAGATTGTGTATTGAGAATTGAAGATTGAGGATTGAGGATTGAGGATTGAGGATAGAAGATTGAGGACTGGGGATTGAGGATTGAAGATAGAGGATTAAGTATTGAAGATTGGGGATTGAGGATCTAGGAATGGAGATTGATTATTGAGGTTTGAAGATTGAGGATTGAGCATTGAGGATTGAGAATAGAGAATTGAGGATGAGGACAGAGGGTTGAGGATTGAGTTTTGAGAAATGAGGATTGAGGATTGAGGATTGAGGATTGAGGATTGAGGATTGAGGATTGAGTATTGAAGATTGATTATTGATCACTGAGTATTGAGGATTGAGGATTGATGATTGGGGATCGAGGACTGAAGATTGAGAATTGAGGATTGAAGATTGAGGATTGAGGATTGAGGATTGAGGATGGAGGATGAGGGCTGAGGGTTGAGGATTGAGGTTTGAGGACTGAGGACTGAGGACTCAGGATTGAGAATTGAGGATTGAGGATTGAGGATTGAAATTGAGGATTGTGTATTGAGGACTGAAGAATGAGGATTGAGGAATTAGGATTGAGGATTGAAGGTTGAGGATTGTGGATTGAGAATGGAGGATTGAGGATTGAATATTGAGGATTGGGGACTGAGTGTTGAGTGTTGAGTGATGAGAATTGATGTTTGAGGATAGAGACTTGAAGATTGCAGATTGAGTAATGAGTATTGAAATCTGTGAATTGATGATATTCTATTGAGGATTGAGGATTGACAACTGATTGTTGAGGACTGTGGGCTGAAGATTGAGGATTCAGGATTGAGGATTCAGGATTGATGTTTGAGGATTGAGGATTGAGCATTGAAGATTGAGGATTGGGGATTGAGGATTGACGATTGAGGATTGAGTATTGAGGACTGAAGATTGAGTATTGAAGATTGAGGATTGAGGATTGAGGATTGAGGATGGAGAATGAGGACTGACGGTTGAGGATTGAGGTTTGAGGATTGAGGATTGAGGATTGAGGACTGAGGATTGAGGATTGAGGATTGAGCATTGAGGATTGAAGATTGAGGACTGGGGATTGAGGCTTGAAGATTGAGGATTAAGGATTGAAGATTGGGGATTGAGGATCTAGGATTGGAGATTGATTATTGAGGATTGAAGATTGAGGATTGAGGTTTGAGGATTGAGAATTGAGAATTGAGTATGAGGACTGAGGTTTGAGGATTGAGGTTTGAAGAATGAGGATTGAGGGTTGAGGATTGAGGATTGAGGATTGAGGATTGAGGATTGAGTATTGAAGGTTGAGTATTGATGCCTGAGGATTGAGGATTGAGGATTGAGTATTGAGGATCGAGGATTGAAGATTGAGTATTGAGGATTGAAGATTGAGGATTGAGGATTGAGGATTGAGGATTGAGAATTGAAGATTGAGTATTGAGGATCGAAGATTGAGGATTGAGGATTGAGTACTGAGGATTGAGGATTGAGGATTGAAGATTGAGGGTTGGGGATTGAGGATTGACGATTGAGGATTGAGTATTGAGGATTGAGGATTGAGGATTGTGGATTGAGGATTGAGGATTGAGGATTGTGGATTGAGGATTGAGGATTGAGGATTGATGCCTGAGGATTGGAGATTGAGGATTGAGTATTCAGGATTGAGGATTGAAGGTTGAGTATTGAGGATTGAAGATTGAGGATTGAGGATTGAGGATTGAGGATGGAGGATGAGGGCTGAGTGTCGGGGATTGAGGTTTGACGACTGAGGACTGAGCATTGAGGATTGAGAATTGGGGAATGATGATTGAGTATTGAAGATTGAGGATTGGGTATTGAGGATTGAAGAATGAGGATTGACGATTGAGGGTTGAGGATTGAGGATCTAGGATTGGAGATTGATTATTGAGGGTTGAAGATTGTGGATTGATTATTGAGGATTGATGATCTAGGATTGGAGATTGATTATTGAGGATTGAATATCGAGGATTGATGATTGAGGAATCAGAATAGAGAATTGGGGATGAGGACTGAGGGTTGAGGATTGAGTTTTGAGAAATGAGGATAGAGGATTGAGGATTGAGGATTGAGGATTGAGGATTGAGGATTGAGTATTGAAGATTGATTATTGATCACTGATGATTGAGGATTGACGATTGAGGATTGAGGATTGAGGATTGAAGATAGAATATTGAGGATTGAAGATTGAGAATTGAGGATTGAAGATTGAGGATTGAGGATTGAGGATTGAGGATGGAGGATGAGGGCTGAGGGTTGATGATTGAGGTTTGAGGACTGATGACTGAGGATTCAGTATTGAGAGTTGAGGATTGAGGATTGAGGATTGAAATTGAGGATTGGGTATTGAGGATTGAAGAATGAGGATTGAAGAATTAGGAATGAGGATTGAGGATTGAGGATTGAGGGTTGAAGATTGAGGATTGAGGATTGAGGATTGAGGATTGAGGATTGAGGATTGAAGATTGAATATTGATGATTGAAGATTGAGGATTGAGTATTGAGGGTTGTGGATTGAGGACGAGGACTGAGTGTTGAGTGTTGAGTGATGAGAATTGAAGTTTGTGGATAGAGATTTTAAGATTGCAGATTGAGTATTGAGTATTGAAATGTGTGAATTGACGATATTCTACTGAGGATTGAGAGTTGACGACTGATTGTTGAGGACTGAGGTCTGAAGTTTGAGGATTCATGATTGTGGATTCAGGATTGATGTGTGAGGACTGAGAATTGGGGATTGAGTATTGAGGATTAAGGATTGAGGATTGAGGATTGAGGACTGAAGATTGAGGATTGGGTGTTGCGGATTGAACATTGAGGATTGAGGATTGAGGATTGAGGATTGAGGATTGAGAACTGAAGATTGAATATTGGTGGTTGATAATTGAGGATTGAGGATTGAGGGTTGTGGATTGAGGACGAGGACTGAGGGTTGAGTATTGATGTTTGAGGTCTGAGGATTGAGGATTGAGGATTGAGAGCTGAGGATTGAGGATTGAAGATTGAGGATTGAAGAATGAGGATTGAGGATTGAGGATTGAGGATTGAGGATTGAAGATTGAGTATTGAGGATTAAACATTGAGGATTGAGGATTGAGAATTGAGGATTGGGGATTGAAGATTGAGTATTGAGGATTGAAGATTGAGGATTGAGGATTGAGGATTGAGGATTGAGGATTGAAATTGAGTATTGAGGACTGAAGATTGAGGATTGAGATTTGATTATTGAATATTGAGGATTGAGTACTGAACCGTGAGTATTCAGAATATTCTATTGAGTATTGAGAATTGAGGATTGATGGTTGAGTATTGAGGGCTGATGGCTGAGGGTAGTATCTTGAATATTGAGGATTGAGGATTGAGGATTGAGGATAGTGCACTGAGGATTGAAGATTGAGTATTGATGATTGAATATTGAGGATTGAGGATTGAGGATTGAGGATGAAGGATGAGGGCTGAGGGTTGAGGATTGAGGTTTGAGGACTGAGGATTGAGGATTGAGGATTGAAGATTGAGTGTTGAGGATTGAAGATTGAGGATTGAATATCGAGGATTGAGGATTGAGGTTTGAAGATTGAGGATTGAGGATTGTGGATTGAAGATTTAGGGTTGAGGATTTAAGATTCAATATAGATGATTGAATATTGAGGACTGAGGATTGAGGGTTGTGGATTGAGGACGAGGACTGAGGGTTGAATATTGATGTTTGAGGTCTGAGGATTAAGGATTGAGGATTGAGAATTGAGGATTGAGGATTGAGGATTGAAGATTGAGGATTGGGTATTGAGGATTGAAGAATGAGGATTGAGGATTGAGGTTTGAGGATTGAGGATTGCAGATTGAGTATTAAGGATTGAAGATTGAGGATTGAGGATTGAGGATTGAAGATTGAGGATTGAGGGTTGAGGATTCAGGATTGAGGATTGACGCTTGAGGATTGAGGATTGAAGATTGAGAATTGGGTATTGAGGATTGAACATTGAGGATTGAGGATTGAGGATTGAAGGTTGAATATTGATGAATGAAGATTGACGATTGATGATTGAGGGTTGTGTGTTGAGGACGAGGACTGAGGGTTGAGTATTGATACTTGAGGACTGAGGATTGAGGATTGAGGATTGCGAATTGAGGATTGAGGGTTGAAGATTGAGGATTGGTTATTGAGGATTGAAGAATGAGTATTGAGGATTGAGGATTGAGGATTGAGGATTGAAGATTGAGTATTGAGGATTGAACATTGAGGATTGAGGATTGAGAATTGAGGATTGGGGATTGAAGATTGTGTGTTGAGGATTGAAGATTGAGGATTGAGGATTGGCGATTGAGGAATGAGTATTGAGTATTGAGAATTGAGTATTGAGGATTGAAGATTGAGTATTGAGGATTGAAGATTGAGGATTGAGGATTGAGGATCGAGGATTGAGGGTTGAATATTGAGGATTGAGGATTGAGGGTTGAGGATTGAGGATTGAGGATTGACGATTGAATATTGAGGAATGAGGATTCAGGATCGAGGATTGAGGGTTGAAGATTGAGGATTGGGTATTGAGGATTGAGGATTGAAGATTGATGACTGGGGATTGAGGATTGGAGATTGAGGATTAAGGATTCAAGATTGGGGATTGAGGATCTAGGATTGGAGATAGATTATTGTGGATTGAAGTCTGAGGATTGAGGATTGAGAATTGAGAATTGAGGATGAGGACTGAGGGTTGAGGATTGAGGTTTGAGGAATGAGGATTGAGGGTTGAGGATTTAGGATTGAGGATTGAGGATTGAGGCTTGAGTATTGAAGATTGAGTATTGATGCCTGAGGATTGAGAATCGAGGATTGAGGATTGAGGATTGAGGATTGAAGATTGAGTATTGAGGATTGAAGATTGAGGATTGAGGATTGAGAATCTAGGATTGGAGATTGATTATTGAGGGTTGAAGATTGAGGATTGATTATTGAGGATTGAGGATCTAGGATTGGAGATTGATTATTGAGGATTGAATATTGAGGATTGATGATTGAGGAATCAGAATAGAGAATTGAGGATGAGGACTGAGGGTTGAGGATTGAGTTTTGATAAATGAGGATTGAGGATTGAGGATTGAGGATTGAGGATTGAGGATTGAGGATTGAGTATTGAAGATTGATTATTGATCACTGAGTATTGAGGATTGAGGATTGATGATTGGGGATCGAGGACTGAAGATTGAGAATTGAGGATTGAAGATTGAGGATTGAGGATTGAGGATTGAGGATGGAGGATGAGGGCTGAGGGTTGAGGATTGAGGTTTGAGGACTGAGGACTGAGGACTCAGGATTGAGAATTGAGGATTGAGGATTGAGGATTGAAATTGAGGATTGTGTATTGAGGACTGAAGAATGAGGATTGAGGAATTAGGATTGAGGATTGAAGGTTGAGGATTGTGGATTGAGAATGGAGGATTGAGGATTGAATATTGAGGATTGGGGACTGAGTGTTGAGTGTTGAGTGATGAGAATTGATGTTTGAGGATAGAGACTTGAAGATTGCAGATTGAGTAATGAGTATTGAAATCTGTGAATTGATGATATTCTATTGAGGATTGAGGATTGACAACTGATTGTTGAGGACTGTGGGCTGAAGATTGAGGATTCAGGATTGAGGATTCAGGATTGATGTTTGAGGATTGAGGATTGAGCATTGAAGATTGAGGATTGGGGATTGAGGATTGACGATTGAGGATTGAGTATTGAGGACTGAAGATTGAGTATTGAAGATTGAGGATTGAGGATTGAGGATTGAGGATGGAGAATGAGGACTGACGGTTGAGGATTGAGGTTTGAGGATTGAGGATTGAGGATTGAGGACTGAGGATTGAGGATTGAGGATTGAGCATGGAGGATTGAAGATTGAGGACTGGGGATTGAGGCTTGAAGATTGAGGATTAAGGATTGAAGATTGGGGATTGAGGATCTAGGATTGGAGATTGATTATTGAGGATTGAAGATTGAGGATTGAGGTTTGAGGATTGAGAATTGAGAATTGAGTATGAGGACTGAGGTTTGAGGATTGAGGTTTGAAGAATGAGGATTGAGGGTTGAGGATTGAGGATTGAGGATTGAGGATTGAGGATTGAGTATTGAAGGTTGAGTATTGATGCCTGAGGATTGAGGATTGAGGATTGAGTATTGAGGATCGAGGATTGAAGATTGAGTATTGAGGATTGAAGATTGAGGATTGAGGATTGAGGATTGAGGATTGAGAATTGAAGATTGAGTATTGAGGATCGAAGATTGAGGATTGAGGATTGAGTACTGAGGATTGAGGATTGAGGATTGAAGATTGAGGGTTGGGGATTGAGGATTGACGATTGAGGATTGAGTATTGAGGATTGAGGATTGAGGATTGTGGATTGAGGATTGAGGATTGAGGATTGTGGATTGAGGATTGAGGATTGAGGATTGATGCCTGAGGATTGGAGATTGAGGATTGAGTATTCAGGATTGAGGATTGAAGGTTGAGTATTGAGGATTGAAGATTGAGGATTGAGGATTGAGGATTGAGGATGGAGGATGAGGGCTGAGTGTCGGGGATTGAGGTTTGACGACTGAGGACTGAGCATTGAGGATTGAGAATTGGGGAATGATGATTGAGTATTGAAGATTGAGGATTGGGTATTGAGGATTGAAGAATGAGGATTGACGATTGAGGGTTGAGGATTGAGGATCTAGGATTGGAGATTGATTATTGAGGGTTGAAGATTGTGGATTGATTATTGAGGATTGATGATCTAGGATTGGAGATTGATTATTGAGGATTGAATATCGAGGATTGATGATTGAGGAATCAGAATAGAGAATTGGGGATGAGGACTGAGGGTTGAGGATTGAGTTTTGAGAAATGAGGATAGAGGATTGAGGATTGAGGATTGAGGATTGAGGATTGAGGATTGAGTATTGAAGATTGATTATTGATCACTGATGATTGAGGATTGACGATTGAGGATTGAGGATTGAGGATTGAAGATAGAATATTGAGGATTGAAGATTGAGAATTGAGGATTGAAGATTGAGGATTGAGGATTGAGGATTGAGGATGGAGGATGAGGGCTGAGGGTTGATGATTGAGGTTTGAGGACTGATGACTGAGGATTCAGTATTGAGAGTTGAGGATTGAGGATTGAGGATTGAAATTGAGGATTGGGTATTGAGGATTGAAGAATGAGGATTGAGGAATTAGGAATGAGGATTGAGGATTGAGGATTGAGGGTTGAAGATTGAGGATTGAGGATTGAGGATTGAGGATTGAGGATTGAGGATTGAAGATTGAATATTGATGATTGAAGATTGAGGATTGAGTATTGAGGGTTGTGGATTGAGGACGAGGACTGAGTGTTGAGTGTTGAGTGATGAGAATTGAAGTTTGTGGATAGAGATTTTAAGATTGCAGATTGAGTATTGAGTATTGAAATGTGTGAATTGACGATATTCTATTGAGGATTGAGAGTTGACGACTGATTGTTGAGGACTGAGGTCTGAAGTTTGAGGATTCATGATTGTGGATTCAGGATTGATGTGTGAGGACTGAGAATTGGGGATTGAGTATTGAGGATTAAGGATTGAGGATTGAGGATTGAGGACTGAAGATTGAGGATTGGGTGTTGCGGATTGAACATTGAGGATTGAGGATTGAGGATTGAGGATTGAGGATTGAGAACTGAAGATTGAATATTGGTGGTTGATAATTGAGGATTGAGGATTGAGGGTTGTGGATTGAGGACGAGGACTGAGGGTTGAGTATTGATGTTTGAGGTCTGAGGATTGAGGATTGAGGATTGAGAGCTGAGGATTGAGGATTGAAGATTGAGGATTGAAGAATGAGGATTGAGGATTGAGGATTGAGGATTGAGGATTGAAGATTGAGTATTGAGGATTAAACATTGAGGATTGAGGATTGAGAATTGAGGATTGGGGATTGAAGATTGAGTATTGAGGATTGAAGATTGAGGATTGAGGATTGAGGATTGAGGATTGAGGATTGAAATTGAGTATTGAGGACTGAAGATTGAGGATTGAGATTTGATTATTGAATATTGAGGATTGAGTACTGAACCGTGAGTATTCAGAATATTCTATTGAGTATTGAGAATTGAGGATTGATGGTTGAGTATTGAGGGTTGATGGCTGAGGGTAGTATCTTGAATATTGAGGATTGAGGATTGAGGATTGAGGATAGTGCACTGAGGATTGAAGATTGAGTATTGATGATTGAATATTGAGGATTGAGGATTGAGGATTGAGGATGAAGGATGAGGGCTGAGGGTTGAGGATTGAGGTTTGAGGACTGAGGATTGAGGATTGAGGATTGAAGATTGAGTGTTGAGGATTGAAGATTGAGGATTGAATATCGAGGATTGAGGATTGAGGTTTGAAGATTGAGGATTGAGGATTGTGGATTGAAGATTTAGGGTTGAGGATTTAAGATTCAATATAGATGATTGAATATTGAGGACTGAGGATTGAGGGTTGTGGATTGAGGACGAGGACTGAGGGTTGAATATTGATGTTTGAGGTCTGAGGATTAAGGATTGAGGATTGAGAATTGAGGATTGAGGATTGAGGATTGAAGATTGAGGATTGGGTATTGAGGATTGAAGAATGAGGATTGAGGATTGAGGTTTGAGGATTGAGGATTGCAGATTGAGTATTAAGGATTGAAGATTGAGGATTGAGGATTGAGGATTGAAGATTGAGGATTGAGGGTTGAGGATTCAGGATTGAGGATTGACGCTTGAGGATTGAGGATTGAAGATTGAGAATTGGGTATTGAGGATTGAACATTGAGGATTGAGGATTGAGGATTGAAGGTTGAATATTGATGAATGAAGATTGACGATTGATGATTGAGGGTTGTGTGTTGAGGACGAGGACTGAGGGTTGAGTATTGATACTTGAGGACTGAGGATTGAGGATTGAGGATTGCGAATTGAGGATTGAGGGTTGAAGATTGAGGATTGGTTATTGAGGATTGAAGAATGAGTATTGAGGATTGAGGATTGAGGATTGAGGATTGAAGATTGAGTATTGAGGATTGAACATTGAGGATTGAGGATTGAGAATTGAGGATTGGGGATTGAAGATTGTGTGTTGAGGATTGAAGATTGAGGATTGAGGATTGGCGATTGAGGAATGAGTATTGAGCATTGAGAATTGAGTATTGAGGATTGAAGATTGAGTATTGAGGATTGAAGATTGAGGATTGAGGATTGAGGATCGAGGATTGAGGGTTGAATATTGAGGATTGAGGATTGAGGGTTGAGGATTGAGGATTGAGGATTGACGATTGAATATTGAGGAATGAGGATTCAGGATCGAGGATTGAGGGTTGAAGATTGAGGATTGGGTATTGAGGATTGAAGTATGAGGATTGATGATTGAGGATTGAGGATTGAGGATTGAAGACTGAGTATTGAGGATTGAAGATTGACGATTGAGAATTAAGGATTAAAGATTGAGGATTAAGGATTGAAGGTTGGGGATTGAGGATCTAGGATTGGAGATTGGTTATTGAGGATTGAAGATTGAGAACTGAGGATTGAGGATTGAGAATTGAGAATTGAGGATGAGGACTGAGGGTTGAGGATTGAGGATTGAGAAATGAGGATTGATGATTGAGGATTGAGGATTGAGGATTGCGGATTGAGGATTCAGTATTGAAGATTGAGTATTGATCACTGAGGATTGAGTTCTGAGGATTGAGGATTGAGGATTGAGGATTGACGCTTGAGGATTGAGTGTTGAGGATGTAGGGTTGAAGAGAGACGACTGAGTGTTGAGGATTGAGTGTTGAGAATTGATGTTTGAGGATTGAGATTTGATTATTGAATATTGTGGATTGAGTATTGAACCATGAGAATTCAGGATGTTCTATTGAGTATTGAGAATTGAGTATTGATGGTTGAGTATTGAGTATTGAGGATTGAGGATTGAAGATTGAGTATTGATGATTGAAGATTGAGGATTGAGAATTGAGGGTTGAGGATTGAGGTTTGAGGACTGAGGATTGAGGATTGAGGATTGAGGCTTGAGGATTGAGGATTGAGGATTGAAGATTGAGGATTGAGGATTGAGGATGAGGGCTGAGAGTTGAGGATTGAGGATTGAGTATTGAAGATTGAGGATTGAGGATTGAGAATTGATGATTGAGGATTGAGGATTGAAATTGAGTATTGAGGATTGAAGATTGAGGATTGAGATTTGATTATTGAATATTGTGGATTGAGTATTGAACCATGAGTATTCAGAATATTCTCTTGAGTACTGAGAATTGAGGATTGATGGTTGAGTATTGAGGATTGATGGCTGAGGTTTGTGTCATGAATATTGAGGATTGAGGATTGAGGATTGAGGACTGAGAATTGAGGATTGAAGGCTGAGTATTGATCATTGAATATTGAGGATTCAGGATTGAGGATTGAGGTTTGAGGATTGAGGACGAGGACTGACGGTTGAGGATTGAGGTTTGAGGATTGAGGATTGAGGATTGAGGACTGAGGATTGAGGATTGAGGATTGAGCATTGAGGATAGTAGATTGATGACTGGGGATTGAGGATTGAAGATTGAGGATTAAGGATTGAAGATTGGGGATTGGGGATCTAGGATTGGAGATTGATTATTGAGGATTGAAGATTGAGGATTGAGGATTGAGGATTGAGGATTGAGAATTGAGAATTGAGTATGAGGACTGAGGGTTGAGGATTCAGGTTTGCGGAACGAGGATTGAGGGTTGGGGAATGAGGATTGAGGATTGAGGATTGAGGGTTGAGCATTGAAGATTGAGTATTGATGCCTGAGGATTGAGGATTGATGATTGAGGATCGAGGATTGAAGATTGAGAATTGAGGATTGAAGATTGAGGATTGAGGATTGAGGGTTGAGGATGGAGGATGAGGGCTGAGGGTTGAGGATTGAGGTTTGAGGACTGAGGACTGAGGATTGAGGATTGAGAATTGAGGATTGAGGATTGAGGGTTAAAGTTGAGGATTGGGTATTGAGGATTGAAGAATGAGGATTGAGGAATTAGGATTGAGGATTGAGGATTGAGGATTGAAGATTGAGGATTGGGTATTGAGGATTGAAGAATGAGGCTTGAGGTTTGAGGATTGAGGATTGAGGAATGAAGATTGAGTATTGAGGATTGAAGATTGAGGATTGAGGATTGAGGATTGACGATTGAGGATTGAAGATTGAGGATTAAGGATTGAAGATTGGGTATTGAGGATCTAGGATTGGAGATTGATTACTGAGGATTGACGATTGAGGATTGAGGATTGAGGATTGAGGATTGAGGATGAGGGCTGAGAGTTGAGGATTGAGGCTTGAGGTCTGAGGACTGAGGATTGAGGATAGAGAATTGACGATTGAGGATTGAGGATTGAAGATTGAGGATTGAGATTTGATTATTGAATATTGTGGATTGAGTATTGAACCATGAGTATTCAGAATATTCTAATGAGTATTGAGAATTGAGGATTGATGGTTGAGTATTGAGGATTGATGGCTGGGGTTTGTGTCATGAATATTGAGGATTGAGGATTGAGGATTGAGGACTGAGAATTGAGGATTGAAGGCTGAGTATTGATGATTGAATATTGAGGATTCAGGACTGAGGATTGAGGTTTGAGGATTGAGGTTTGAGGATTGAGGATTGAGGATTGAGGACTGAGGATTGAGGATTGAGGATTGAGCATTGAGGATAGTAGAATGATGAATGGGGATTGGGGATTGAAGATTGAGGATTAAGGATTGAAGATTGGGGATTGAGGATCTAGGATTGGAGATTGATTATTGAGGATTGAAGATTGAGGATTGAGGATTGAGGATTGAGAATTGAGAATTCAGGATGAGGACTGAGGGTTGAGGATTGAGGTTTGAGCAATGAGGATTGAGGGTTGAGGATTGAGGATTGAGGATTGGGGATTGAGGATTGAGTATAGAAGATTGAGTATTGATGCCTGAGGATTGAGGATTGATGATTGAGGATCGAGGATTGAAGATTGAGAATTGAGGATTGAGGATCGAGGATTGAGGGTTGAATATTGAGGATTGAGGATTGAGGGTTGAGGATTGAGGATTGAGGATTGACGATTGAATATTGAGGAATGAGGATTCAGGATCGAGGATTGAGGGTTGAAGATTGAGGATTGGGTATTGAGGATTGAAGTATGAGGATTGATGATTGAGGATTGAGGATTGAGGATTGAAGACTGAGTATTGAGGATTGAAGATTGACGATTGAGAATTAAGGATTAAAGATTGAGGATTAAGGATTGAAGGTTGGGGATTGAGGATCTAGGATTGGAGATTGGTTATTGAGGATTGAAGATTGAGAACTGAGGATTGAGGATTGAGAATTGAGAATTGAGGATGAGGACTGAGGGTTGACGATTGAGGATTGAGAAATGAGGATTGATGATTGAGGATTGAGGATTGAGGATTGAGGATTGAGGATTGCGGATTGAGGATTCAGTATTGAAGATTGAGTATTGATCACTGAGGATTGAGTTCTGAGGATTGAGGATTGAGGATTGAGGATTGAGGATTGAGGATTGACGATTGAGGATTGAAGATTGAGGATTAAGGATTGAAGATTGGGTATTGAGGATCTAGGATTGGAGATTGATTACTGAGGATTGACGATTGAGGATTGAGGATTGAGGATTGAGGATTGAGGATGAGGGCTGAGAGTTGAGGATTGAGGCTTGAGGTCTGAGGACTGAGGATTGAGGATAGAGAATTGACGATTGAGGATTGAGGATTGAAGATTGAGGATTGAGATTTGATTATTGAATATTGTGGATTGAGTATTGAACCATGAGTATTCAGAATATTCTAATGAGTATTGAGAATTGAGGATTGATGGTTGAGTATTGAGGATTGATGGCTGGGGTTTGTGTCATGAATATTGAGGATTGAGGATTGAGGATTGAGGACTGAGAATTGAGGATTGAAGGCTGAGTATTGATGATTGAATATTGAGGATTCAGGATTGAGGATTGAGGTTTGAGGATTGAGGACGAGGACTGACGGTTGAGGATTGAGGTTTGAGGATTGAGGATTGAGGATTGAGGACTGAGGATTGAGGATTGAGGATTGAGCATTGAGGATAGTAGAATGATGAATGGGGATTGGGGATTGAAGATTGAGGATTAAGGATTGAAGATTGGGGATTGAGGATCTAGGATTGGAGATTGATTATTGAGGATTGAAGATTGAGGATTGAGGATTGAGGATTGAGAATTGAGAATTCAGGATGAGGACTGAGGGTTGAGGATTGAGGTTTGAGCAATGAGGATTGAGGGTTGAGGATTGAGGATTGAGGATTGGGGAGTGAGGATTGAGTATAGAAGATTGAGTATTGATGCCTGAGGATTGAGGATTGATGATTGAGGATCGAGGATTGAAGATTGAGAATTGAGGATTGAGGATCGAGGATTGAGGGTTGAATATTGAGGATTGAGGATTGAGGGTTGAGGATTGAGGATTGAGGATTGACGATTGAATATTGAGGAATGAGGATTCAGGATCGAGGATTGAGGGTTGAAGATTGAGGATTGGGTATTGAGGATTGAAGTATGAGGATTGATGATTGAGGATTGAGGATTGAGGATTGAAGACTGAGTATTGAGGATTGAAGATTGACGATTGAGGATTAAGGATTAAAGATTGAGGATTAAGGATTGAAGGTTGGGGATTGAGGATCTAGGATTGGAGATTGGTTATTGAGGATTGAAGATTGAGAACTGAGGATTGAGGATTGAGAATTGAGAATTGAGGATGAGGCCTGAGGGTTGAGGATTGAGGATTGAGAAATGAGGATTGATGATTGAGGATTGAGGATTGAGGATTGCGGATTGAGGATTCAGTATTGAAGATTGAGTATTGATCACTGAGGATTGAGTTCTGAGGATTGAGGATTGAGGATTGAGGATTGACGCTTGAGGATTGAGTGTTGAGGATGTAGGGTTGAAGAGAGACGACTGAGTGTTGAGGATTGAGTGTTGAGAATTGATGTTTGAGGATTGAGATTTGATTATTGAATATTGTGGATTGAGTATTGAACCATGAGAATTCAGGATGTTCTATTGAGTATTGAGAATTGAGTATTGATGGTTGAGTATTGAGTATTGAGGATTGAGGATTGAAGATTGAGTATTGATGATTGAAGATTGAGGATTGAGAATTGAGGGTTGAGGATTGAGGTTTGAGGACTGAGGATTGAGGATTGAGGATTGAGGCTTGAGGATTGAGGATCGAGGATTGAAGATTGAGGATTGAGGATTGAGGATGAGGGCTGAGAGTTGAGGATTGAGGATTGAGTATTGAAGATTGAGGATTGAGGATTGAGAATTGATGATTGAGGATTGAGGATTGAAATTGAGTATTGAGGATTGAAGATTGAGGATTGAGATTTGATTATTGAATATTGTGGATTGAGTATTGAACCATGAGTATTCAGAATATTCTCTTGAGTACTGAGAATTGAGGATTGATGGTTGAGTATTGAGGATTGATGGCTGAGGTTTGTGTCATGAATATTGAGGATTGAGGATTGAGGATTGAGGACTGAGAATTGAGGATTGAAGGCTGAGTATTGATCATTGAATATTGAGGATTCAGGATTGAGGATTGAGGTTTGAGGATTGAGGACGAGGACTGACGGTTGAGGATTGAGGTTTGAGGATTGAGGATTGAGGATTGAGGACTGAGGATTGAGGATTGAGGATTGAGCATTGAGGATAGTAGATTGATGACTGGGGATTGAGGATTGAAGATTGAGGATTAAGGATTGAAGATTGGGGATTGGGGATCTAGGATTGGAGATTGATTATTGAGGATTGAAGATTGAGGATTGAGGATTGAGGATTGAGGATTGAGAATTGAGAATTGAGTATGAGGACTGAGGGTTGAGGATTCAGGTTTGCGGAACGAGGATTGAGGGTTGGGGAATGAGGATTGAGGATTGAGGATTGAGGGTTGAGCATTGAAGATTGAGTATTGATGCCTGAGGATTGAGGATTGATGATTGAGGATCGAGGATTGAAGATTGAGAATTGAGGATTGAAGATTGAGGATTGAGGATTGAGGGTTGAGGATGGAGGATGAGGGCTGAGGGTTGAGGATTGAGGTTTGAGGACTGAGGACTGAGGATTGAGGATTGAGAATTGAGGATTGAGGATTGAGGGTTAAAGTTGAGGATTGGGTATTGAGGATTGAAGAATGAGGATTGAGGAATTAGGATTGAGGATTGAGGATTGAGGATTGAAGATTGAGGATTGGGTATTGAGGATTGAAGAATGAGGCTTGAGGTTTGAGGATTGAGGATTGAGGAATGAAGATTGAGTATTGAGGATTGAAGATTGAGGATTGAGGATTGAGGATTGACGATTGAGGATTGAAGATTGAGGATTAAGGATTGAAGATTGGGTATTGAGGATCTAGGATTGGAGATTGATTACTGAGGATTGACGATTGAGGATTGAGGATTGAGGATTGAGGATTGAGGATGAGGGCTGAGAGTTGAGGATTGAGGTTTGAGGTCTGAGGACCGAGGATTGAGGATAGAGAATTGACGATTGAGGATTGAGGATTGAAGATTGAGGATTGAGATTTGATTATTGAATATTGTGGATTGAGTATTGAACCATGAGTATTCAGAATATTCTAATGAGTATTGAGAATTGAGGATTGATGGTTGAGTATTGAGGATTGATGGCTGGGGTTTGTGTCATGAATATTGAGGATTGAGGATTGAGGATTGAGGACTGAGAATTGAGGATTGAAGGCTGAGTATTGATGATTGAATATTGAGGATTCAGGATTGAGGATTGAGGTTTGAGGATTGAGGACGAGGACTGACGGTTGAGGATTGAGGTTTGAGGATTGAGGATTGAGGATTGAGGACTGAGGATTGAGGATTGAGGATTGAGCATTGAGGATAGTAGAATGATGAATGGGGATAGGGGATTGAAGATTGAGGATTAAGGATTGAAGATTGGGGATTGAGGATCTAGGATTGGAGATTGATTATTGAGGATTGAAGATTGAGGATTGAGGATTGAGGATTGAGAATTGAGAATTCAGGATGAGGACTGAGGGTTGAGGATTGAGGTTTGAGCAATGAGGATTGAGGGTTGAGGATTGAGGATTGAGGATTGGGGATTGAGGATTGAGTATAGAAGATTGAGTATTGATGCCTGAGGATTGAGGATTGATGATTGAGGATCGAGGATTGAAGATTGAGAATTGAGGATTGAAGATTGAGGATTGAGGATTGAGGATTGAGGATGGAGGATGAGGGCTGAGGATTGAGGATTGAGGTTTGAGGACTGAGGACTGAGGATTGAGGATTGAGAATTGAGGATTGAGGATTGAGGGTTAAAGTTGAGGATTGGGTATTGAGGATTGAAGAATGAGGATTGAGGAATTAGGATTGGGGATTGAGGATTGAGGATTGAAGATTGAGGATTGGGTATTGAGGATTGAAGAGTGAGGCTTGAGGATTGAGGATTGAGGATTGAGGAATGAAGATTGAGTATTGAGGATTGAAGGTTGAGTATTGAGGATTGAGGATTGAGGATTGAAGATTGAGGATTAAGGATTGAAGAGTGGGGATTGAGTATTAAGGATTGAAGAATGAGTATTGAGGATTGAGGATTGAGGATTGAGGATTGAAGATTGAGTATTGAGAATTGAGGATTGAGGATTGAGGATTGAGGATTGAGGATTGAGGATTGAGGATTGAAGATTGAATATTGATGATTGAAGATTGAGGATTGAGGATTGAGGGTTGAGGGTTGAGGATTGAGGACGAGGACTGACGGTTGAGGATTGAGGGTTGAGGATTGAGGATTGAGGATTGAGGATTGAGGATTGAGGATTGAGGATTGAGGATTGAGGATTGAGGATTGAAGATTGAGTATTGAGGATTGAACATTGAGGATTGAGGATTGAGAATTGAGGATTGGGGATTGAAGATTGAGTGTTGAGGATTGAAGATTGAGGATTGAGTATTGAGTATTGAGAATTGAGGATTGAGGATTGAAGATTGAGTATTGAGGATTGAAGATTGAGGATTGAGGATTGAGGATTGGGGATTGAGGGTTGAAGATTGAGGATTGAGGATTGAGGATTGAGGATTGAGTATTGAGGATTGAAGATTGAATATTGATCATTGAAGATTGAGGATTGAGGATTAAAGATTGAGGATTGAGGATTGAGGATTGAGGATTGAGGATTGAATATTGAGTATTGAGGATTGAAGATTGAGGATTGAGGATTGAGAATTGAGGATTGAGGATGATGTCTGAGGGTTGTGGATTGAGGTTTGAGGACTGAGGACTGAGGATTAAGGACTGAGGATTGATGATGAGGTGTGAGTGTCGGGGATTGAGGTTTGACGACTGAGGACTGAGCATTGAGGATTGAGAATTGAGGATTGATGATTGAGTATTGAAGATTGAGGGTTGGGTATTGAGGATTGAAGAATGAGTATTGAGGATTGAGGATTGAGGATTGAGGATTGAGGATCTTGGATTGGAGATTGATTATTGAGGGTTGAAGATTGAGGATTGAGGATCTAGGATTGGAGATTGATTATTGAGGGTTGAATATTGAGGATTGATGATTGAGGAATCAGAATAGAGAATTGAGGATGAGGACTGAGGGTTGAGGATTGAGTTTTGTGAAGTGAGGACTGAGGATTGAGGATTGAGGATTCAGGATTGAGGATCGAGGATTGAGTATTGATGATTGATTATTGATCACTGATGATTGAGGATTGAGAATTGAGGATTGAGGATTGAGGATTGAAGATTGAATATTGAGGATTGAAGATTGAGGATTGATGATTGAGGATTGAGCATTGAGGATTGAGGATTGAGGAATGAGTATTGAAGATTGAGGGTTGATGATTGAGGATTGAGGATTGAGGATTGAGGATTGAGCATTGAGGATAGAAGATTGAGGACTGGGGATTGAGGATTGAAGATAGAGGATTAAGGATTGAAGATTGGGGATTGAGGATCTAGGAATGGAGATTGATTATTGAGGATTGAAGATTGAGGATTGAGGATTGAGGATTGAGAATTGAGGATACAGTATGAGGACTGAGGGTTGAGGATTGAGGTTTGAGGAATGAGGATTGGGGATTGAAGATTGAGTATCGAGGATTGTAGATTGAGGATTGCGGATTGAGGATTGGGAATTGAGGATTGAAGATTGAGGATTGAGGGTTGAGGATTGAGGATTGAGGATTGAGGATTGAAGATTGAATATTGATGATTGAAGATTGAGGATTGAGGACTGAGTGTTGTGGATTGAGGACGAGGTCTGAGGGTTGTATATTGATGTTTGAGGTCTGAGGATTGAGGATTGAGGATTGAGAATTGAGCATTGAGGATTGAGGATTGAAGATTGAGGATTGGGTATTGAGGATTGAAGAATGAGGATTGAGGATTGAGGATTGAGGATTGAGGATTGCAGATTGAGTATTGAGGATTGAGGGTTGAGGATTGAGGATTGATGGCTGAGGGTTGTGTCTTGAATATTGAGGATTGAGGATTGAGGATTGAGGATAGAGCATTGAGGATTGAAGATTGAGTATTGATGATTGAATATTGAGGATTGAGGATTGAGGATTGAGGATTGAGGACGAGGACTGACGGTTGAGGATTGAGGTTTGAGGATTGAGGATTGAGGATTGAGGACTGAGGATTGAGGATTGAGGATTGAGCATTGAGGATTGAAGATTGATGACTGGGGATTCAGGATTGGAGATTGAGGATTAAGGATTGAAGGTTGGGGATTGACGATCAGGATTGGAGATTGATTATTGTGGATTGAAGTCTGAGGATTGAGGATTGAGAATTGAGAATTGAGGATGAGGACTGAGGGTTGAGGATTGAGGTTTGAGGAATGAGGATTGAGGGTTGAGGATTTAGGATTGAGGATTGAGGATTGAGGATTGAGTATTGAAGATTGAGTATTGATGCCTGAGGATTGAGGATCGAGGATTGAGGATTGAGGATTGAGGATTGAAGATTGAGTATTGAGGATTGAAGATTGAGGATTGAGGATTGAGGATTGAGGATGGAGGATGAGGACTGACGGTTGAGGATTGACGTTTGAGAATTGAGGATTGAAGATTGAGGATTGAGGACTGAGGATTGAGGATTGAGGACTGAGCATTGAGGATTGAAGATTGAGGACTGGGGATGAGGATTGAAGATAGAGGATTAAGGATTGAAGATTGGGGATTGAGGATCTAGGATTGGAAATTGATTATTGATGATTGAAGATTGAGGATTGGGGATCGAGGATTGAGAATTGAGAATTGAGTATGAGGACTGAGGGTTGAGGATTGAGGTTTGAGGAATGAGGATTGAGGGTTGGGGAATGAGGATTGAGGATTGAGGATTGATGATTGAGCATTGAAGATTGAGTATTGATGCCTGAGGATTGAGGATTGAGGATAGATGATTGAGGATCGAGGATTGAAGATTGAGAATTGAGGATTGAAGATTGAGGATTGAGGATTGAGGATTGAGGATGGAGGATGAGGGCTGAGGGTTGAGGATTAAGGTTTGAGGACTGAGGACTGAGGATTCAGGATTGAGAATTGAGGATTGAGGATTGAGGATTGAATTTGAGGATTGGGTATTGAGGACTGAAGAATGAGGATTGAGGAATTAGGATTGAGGATTGAAGGTTTAGGATTGTGGATTGAGAATGGAGGATTGAGGATTGAATATTGAGGATTGGGGACTGAGAGTTGAGTGTTGAGTGATGAGAATTGATGTTTGAGGATAGAGACTTGAAGATTGCAGATTGAGTATTGAGTATTGAAATCTGTGAATTGATGATATTCTATTGAGGATTGAGGATTGACAACTGATTGTTGAGGACTGAGGGCTGAAGATTGAGGATTCAGGATTGAGGATTCAGGATTGATGTTTGAGGATTGAGGGTTGAGCATTGAAGATTGAGGATTGGGGATTTAGGATTGACGATTGAGGATTGAGTATTGAGGACTGAAGATTGAGTATTGAAGATTGAGGATTGAGGATTAAGGATTGAGGATGGAGAATGAGGACTGGCGGTTGAGGATTGAGGTTTGAGGATTGAGGATTGAGGATTGAGGACTGAGGATTGAGGATTGAGGATTGGGTATTGAGGATTGAAGGTTGAGGATGAGGTCTGGCGGTTGAGGATTGAGGTTTGAGGGTTGAGGATTGAGGATTGAGGACTGAGGATTGAGGATTGAGGATTGAGCATTGAGGATTGAAGATTGAGGACTGGGGATTGAGGATCGAAGATTGAGGATTGGGTACTGAGGATTGAAGAATGAGGATTGAGGATTGAGGTTTGAGGATTGAGGATTGCAGATTGAGTATTGAGGATTGAAGATTGAGGATTGAGGATTGAGGATTGAAGATCGAGGATTGAGGATTGAGGATTGAGGATTGAGAATTGAGGATTGAGTATTGAGGATCGATGATTGAGGATTGAGGATTGAGTACTGAGGATTGAGGATTGAGGATTTAAGATTGAGGATTGGGGATTGAGGATTGACGATTGAGGATTGAGGACGGAGGATGAGGGCTGAGGGCTGAGGATTGAGGTTTGAGGACTGAGGGCTGAGGGTTGAGGAATGAGAATTGAGGATTGAGGATTGAGCATTGAAATTGAGGATTGGGTATTGAGGATTGAAGAATGAGGATTGAGGAATTAGGATTGAGGATTGAGGATTGAGGATTGAAGAATGAGGATTGAGTATTGAGGATTGAGGATTGAGGATTGAGGATTGAGGATTGAAGATTGAGGATTGGGTATGGCGGATTAAACATTGAGGATTGAGGATTGCGGATTGAGGATTGAGGATTGAGGACTGAAGGTTGAATATTGATGATTGATGATTGAGGATTGAGGATTGAGGGTTGTGGATTGAGGATTGAGGATTGAAGATTGAATATTGATGATTGAAGATCGAGGATTGAGGACTGAGTGTTGTGGATTGAGGACGAGGACTGAGGGTTGAATATTGATGTTTGAGGTCTGAGGATTGAGGATTGAGGATTGAGAATTGAGGATTGAGGATTGAGGTTTGAAGATTGTGGATTGGGTATTGAGGATTGAAGAATGAGGATTGAGGATTGAGGATTGAGAATTGAGGATTGCAGATTGAGTATTGAGGATTGAGGATTGAGGATTGAGGATTGAGGATTGAGGATTGAGGATTGAGTATTGAGGATAGAGGATTGAAGATTGTGTATCGAGGATTGAAGATTGAGGATTGAGGATTGAGGATTGAGGATTGAGGTTGAGGATTGAAGATTGAGGATTGGGGATTGGGGATTGACGATTGAGGATTGAGTATTGCTTATTGAGAATCGAGGATTGAGGATTGAAATTGAGTATTGGGGATTGCAGATTGAGGATTGAGATTTGATTATTGAATGTTGTGGATTCAGTATTGAACCATGAGTATTCAGAATATTCTATTCAGTATTGAGAATTGAGGATTGATGGTTGAGCATTGAGGATTGATGGCTGAGGGTTGTGTCTTGAATATTGAGGATTGAGGATTGAGGATTGAGGATAGATCATTGAGGATTGAAGATTGAGTATTGATGATTGAATATTGAGGATTGAGGATTGAGGATTGAGGATTGAGGACGAGGACTGACGGTTGAGGATTGAGGTTTGACGATTGAGGATTGAGGATTGAGGACTGAGGATTGAGGATTGAGGATTGAAGATTGATGACTGGGGATTGAGGATTGGAGATTGAGGATTAAGGATTCAAGATTGGGGATTGAGGATCTAGGATTGGAGATAGATTATTGTGGATTGAAGTCTGAGGATTGAGGATTGAGAATTGAGAATTGAGGATGAGGACTGAGGGTTGAGGATTGAGGTTTGACGAATGAGGATTGAGGGTTGAGGATTTAGGATTGAGGACTGAGGATTGATGATGAGGGCTGTGTGTCGGGGATTGAGGTTTGACGACTGAGGACTGAGCATTGAGGATTGAGAATTGAGGATTGATGATTGAGTATTGAAGATTGAGGATTGGGTATTGAGGATTGAAGAATGTGTATTGAGGATTGAGGATTGAGGATTGAGGATTGAGGATCTAGGATTGGAGATAGATTATTGAGAGTTGAAGATTGAGGATTGATTATTGAGGATTGATGATTGAGGAATCAGAATAGAGAATTGAGGATGAGGACTGAGGTTTGACGATTGAGTTTTGAGAAATGAGGATTGAGGATTGAGGATTGAGGATTGAGGATTGAGGATTGAGGATTGAGTATTGAAGATTGATTATTGATCACTGAGGATTGAGGATTGAGAATCGAGGATTGAGGATTGAAATTGAGTATTGGGGATTGCAGATTGAGGATTGAGATTTGATTATTGAATGTTGTGGATTGAGTATTGAACCATGAGTATTCAGAATATTCTATTGAGTATTGAGAATTGAGGATTGATGGTTGAGCATTGAGGATTGATGGCTGAGGGTTGTGTCTTGAATATTGAGGATTGAGGATTGAGGATTGAGGATAGATCATTGAGGATTGAAGATTGAGTATTGATGATTGAATATTGAAGATTGACTATTGAGGATTGAGGATTGAGGACGAGGACTGACGGTTGAGGATTGAGGTTTGAGGATTGAGGATTGAGGATTGAGGACTGAGGATTGAGGATTGAGGATTGAGCATTGAGGATTGAAGATTGATGACTGGGGATTGAGGATTGGAGATTGAGGATTAAGGATTCAAGATTGGGGATTGAGGATCTAGGATTGGAGATAGATTATTGTGGATTGAAGTCTGAGGATTGAGGATTGAGAATTGAGAATTGAGGATGAGGACTGAGGGTTGAGGATTGAGGTTTGAGGAATGAGGATTGAGGGTTGAGGATTTAGGATTGAGGATTGAGGATTGAGGCTTGAGTATTGAAGATTGAGTATTGATGCCTGAGGATTGAGAATCGAGGATTGAGGATTGAGGATTGAGGATTGAAGATTGAGTATTGAGGATTGAAGATTGAGGATTGAGGATTGAGAATCTAGGATTGGAGATTGATTATTGAGTGTTGAAGATTGAGCATTGATTATTGAGGATTGAGGATCTAGGATTGGAGATTGATTATTGAGGATTGAATAATGAGGATTGATGATTGAGGAATCAGAATAGAGAATTGAGGATGAGGACTGAGGGTTGAGGATTGAGTTTTGAGAAATGAGGATTGAGGATTGAGGATTGAGGATTGAGGATTGAGGATTGAGGATTGAGTATTGAAGATTGATTATTGATCACTGAGGATTGAGGATTGAAGATTGATGATTGGGGATCGAGGATTGAAGATTGAGAATTGAGGATTGAAGATTGAGGATTGAGGATTGAGGATTGAGGATGGAGGATGAGGGCTGAGGGTTGAGGATTGAGGTTTGAGGACTGAGGACTGAGGACTCAGGATTGAGAATTGAGGATTGAGGATTGAGGATTGAAATTGAGGATTGGGTATTGAGGACTGAAGAATGAGGATTGAGGAATTAGGATTGAGGATTGAAGGTTGAGGATTGTGGATTGTGAATGGAGGATTGAGGATTGAATATTGAGGATTGGGGACTGAGTGTTGAGTGTTGAGTGATGAGAATTGATGTTTGAGGATAGAGACTTGAAGATTGCAGATTGAGTATTGAGTATTGAAATCTGTGAATTGATGATATTCTATTGAGGATTGAGGATTGACAACTGATTGTTGAGGACTGGGGGCTGAAGATTGAGGATTCAGGATTGAGGATTCAGGATTGATGTTTGAGGATTGAGGATTGAAGATTGAGTGTTGAGGATTGAAGATTGAGGATTGAATATCGAGGGTTGAGGATTGAGGGTTGTGGATTGAGGACGAGGACTGAGGGTTGAATATTGATGTCTGAGGTCTGAGGATTAAGGATTGAGGATTGAGAATTGAGGACTGAAGATTGAGTATTGAAGATTGAGGATTGAGGATTGAGGATTGAGGATGGAGAATGAGGACTGACGGTTGAGGATTGAGGTTTGAGGATTGAGGATTGAGGATTGAGGACTGAGGATTGAGGATTGAGGATTGAGCATTGAGGATTGAAGATTGAGGACTGGGGATTGAGGCTTGAAGATTGAGGATTAAGGATTGAAGATTGGGGATTGAGGATCTAGGATTGGAGATTGATTATTGAGGATTGAAGATTGAGGATTGAGGTTTGAGGATTGAGAATTGAGAATTGAGTATGAGGACTGAGGGTTGAGTATTGAGGTTTGAGGAATGAGGATTGAGGGTTGAGGATTGAGGATTGAGGATTGAGGATTGAGGATTGAGTATTGAAGGTTGAGTATTGATGCCTGAGGATTGAGGATTGAGGATTGAGTATTGAGGATCGAGGATTGAAGATTGAGTATTGAGGATTGAAGATTGAGGATTGAGGATTGAGGATTGAGGATTGAGAATTGAAGATTGAGTATTGAGGATCGAAGATTGAGGATTGTGGATTGAGTACTGAGAATTGAGGATTGAGGATTGAAGATTGAGGGTTGGGGATTGAGGATTGACGATTGAGGATTGAGTATTGAGGATTGAGGATTGAGGATTGTCGATTGAGGATTGAGGATTGAGGATTGATGCCTGAGGATTGGAGATTGAGGATTGAGTATTCAGGATTGAGGATTGAACGTTGAGTATTGAGGATTGAAGATTGAGGATTGAGGATTGAGGATTGAGGATGGAGGATGAGGGCTGAGTGTCGGGGATTGAGGTTTGACGACTGAGGACTGAGCATTGAGGATTGAGAATTGAGGAATGATGATTGAGTATTGAAGATTGAGGATTGGGTATTGAGGATTGAAGAATGAGGATTGACGATTGAGGGTTGAGGATTGAGGATCTAGGATTGGAGATTGATTATTGAGGGTTGAAGATTGTGGATTGATTATTGAGGATTGATGTTCTAGGATTGGAGATTGATTATTGAGGATTGAATATCGAGGATTGATGATTGAGGAATCAGAATAGAGAATTGGGGATGAGGACTGAGGGTTGAGGATTGAGTTTTGAGAAATGAGGATTGAGGATTGAGGATTGAGGATTGAGGATTGAGGATTGAGGATTGAGTATTGAAGATTGATCATTGATCACTGATGATTGAGGATTGAGGATTGAGGATTGAGGATTGAGGATTGAAGATAGAATATTGAGGATTGAAGATTGAGGATTGATGATTGAGGACTGAGGATTGAGGATTGAGGATTGAGGAATGAGTATTGAAGATTGAGGATTGATGATTGAGGATTGAGGATTGAAGATTGAGGATTGAGCATTGAGGATAGAAGATTGAGGACTGGGGATTGAGGATTGAAGATAGAGGATTAAGGATTGAAGACTGGGGATTGAGTATCTAGGAATGGAGATTGATTATTGAGGATTGAAGATTGAGGATTGAGGATTGAGGATTGAGAATTGAGAATTGAGTATGAGGACTGAGGGTTGAGGATTGAGGTTTGAGGAATGAGGATTGAGGGTTGGGGAATGAGGATTGAGGATTGAGGATTGATGATTGAGCATTGAAGGTTGAGTACTGATGCCTGAGAATTGAGGATTGAGGATTGATGATTGAGGATCGAGGATTGAAGATTGAGAATTGAGGGTTGAAGATTGAGGATTGAGGATTGAGGATTGAGGATTGAGGATTGAGGATTGAAGATTGAATATTGATGATTGAAGATTGAGGATTGAGTATTGAGGGTTGTGGATTGAGGACGAGGACTGAGTGTTGAGTGTTGAGTGATGAGAATTGAAGTTTGTGGATAGAGATTTTAAGATTGCAGATTGAGTATTGAGTATTCAAATGTGTGAATTGACGATATTCTATTGAGGATTGAGAGTTGACGACTGATTGTTGAGGACTGAGGTCTGAAGTTTGAGGATTCATGATTGTGGATTCAGGATTGATGTGTGAGGACTGAGAATTGGGGATTGAGTATTGAGGATTAAGGATTGAGGATTGAGGATTAAGGACTGAAGATTGAGGATTGGGTGTTGCGGATTGAACATTGAGGATTGAGGATTGAGGATTGAGGATTGAGGATTGAGAACTGAAGATTGAATATTGGTGGTTGATAATTGAGGATTGAGGATTGAGGGTTGTGGATTGAGGACGAGGACTGAGGGTTGAGTATTGATGTTTGAGGTCTGAGCATTGAGGATTGAGGATTGAGAGCTGAGGATTGAGGATTGAAGATTGAGGATTGAAGAATGAGGATTGAGGATTGAGGATTGAGGATTGAGGATTGAAGATTGAGTATTGAGGATTAAACATTGAGGATTGAGGATTGAGAATTGAGGATTGGGGATTGAAGATTGAGTATTGAGGATTGAAGATTGAGGATTGAGGATTGAGGACTGAGGATTGAAATTGAGTATTGAGGACTGAAGATTGAGGATTGAGATTTGATTATTGAATATTGTGGATTGAGTATTGAACCGTGAGTATTCAGAATATTCTATTGAGTATTGAGAATTTAGGATTGATGGTTGAGTATTGAGGATTGATGGCTGAGGGTAGTATCTTGAATATTGAGGATTGAGGATTGAGGATTGAGGATAGTGCATTGAGGATTGAAGATTGAGTATTGATGATTGAATATTGAGGATTGAGGATTGAGGATTGAGGATGAAGGATGAGGGCTGAGGGTTGAGGATTGAGGTTTGAGGACTGAGGATTGAGGATTGAGGATTGAAGATTGAGTGTTGAGGATTGAAGATTGAGGATTGAATATCGAGGGTTGAGGATTGAGGTTTGAAGATTGAGGATTGAGGATTGTGGATTGAAGATTTAGGGTTGAGGATTTAAGATTCAATATAGATGATTGAATATTGAGGACTGAGGATTGAGGGTTGTGGATTGAGGACGAGGACTGAGGGTTGAATATTGATGTTTGAGGTCTGAGGATTAAGGATTGAGGATTGAGAATTGAGGATTGAGGATTGAGGATTGAAGATTGAGGATTGGGTATTGAGGATTGAAGAATGAGGATTGAGGATTGAGGTTTGAGGATTGAGGATTGCAGATTGAGTATTAAGGATTGAAGATTGAGGATTGAGGATTGAGGATTGAAGATTGAGGATTGAGGGTTGAGGATTCAGGATTGAGGATTGACGCTTGAGGATTGAGGATTGAAGATTGAGAATTGGGTGTTGAGGATTGAACATTGAGGATTGAGAATTGAGGATTGGGGATTGAAGATTGTGTGTTGAGGATTGAAGATTGAGGATTGAGGATTGGCGATTGAGGAATGAGTATTGAGTATTGAGAATTGAGTATTGAGGATTGAAGATTGAGTATTGAGGATTGAAGATTGAGGATTGAGGATTGAGGATCGAGGATTGAGGGTTGAATATTGAGGATTGAGGATTGAGGGTTGAGGATTGAGGATTGAGGATTGACGATTGAATATTGAGGAATGAGGATTCAGGATCGAGGATTGAGGGTTGAAGATTGAGGATTGGGTATTGAGGATTGAAGTATGAGGATTGATGATTGAGGATTGAGGATTGAGGATTGAAGACTGAGTACTGAGGATTGAAGATTGACGATTGAGAATTAAGGATTAAAGATTGAGGATTAAGGATTGAAGGTTGGGGATTGAGGATCAAGGATTGGAGACTGGTTATTGAGGATTGAAGATTGCGAACTGAGGATTGAGGATTGAGAATTGAGAATTGAGGATGAGGACTGAGGGTTGAGGATTGAGGTTTGAGAAATGAGGATTGATGATTGAGGATTGAGGATTGAGGATTGCGGATTGAGGATTCAGTATTGAAGATTGAGTATTGATCACTGAGGATTGAGTTCTGAGGATTGAGGATTGAGGATTGAGGATTGACGCTTGAGGATTGAGTGTTGAGGATGTAGGGTTGAAGAGAGAGGACTGAGTGTTGAGGATTGAGTGTTGAGAATTGATGTTTGAGGATTGAGATTTGATTATTGAATATTGTGGATTGAGTATTGAACCATGAGAATTCAGGATGTTCTATTGAGTATTGAGAATTGAGTATTGATGGTTGAGTATTGAGTATTGAGGATTGAGGATTGAAGATTGAGTATTGATGATTGAAGATTGAGGATTGAGAATTGAGGGTTGAGGATTGAGGTTTGAGGACTGAGGATTGAGGATTGAGGATTGAGGCTTGAGGATTGAGGATTTAGGATTGAAGATTGAGGATTGAGGATTGAGGATGAGGGCTGAGAGTTGAGGATTGAGGTTTGAGGTCTGAGGACTGAGGATTGAGGATTGAGAATTGACGATTGAGGATTGAGGATTGAAGATTGAGGATTGAGGATTGAGAATTGAGGATTGAGGATTGAGGATTGAAATTGAGTATTGAGGATTGAAGATTGAGGATTGAGATTTGATTATTGAATATTGTGGATTGAGTATTGAACCATGAGTATTCAGAATATTCTCTTGAGTATTGAGAATTGAGGATTGATGGTTGAGTCTTGAGGATTGATGGCTGAGGTTTGTGTCATGAATATTGAGGATTGAGGATTGAGGATTGAGGACTGAGAATTGAGGATTGAAGGCTGAGTATTGATCATTGAATATTGAGGATTCAGGATTGAGGATTGAGGTTTGAGGATTGAGGACGAGGACTGACGGTTGAGGATTGAGGTTTGAGGATTGAGGATTGAGGATTGAGGACTGAGGATTGAGGATTGAGGATTGAGCATTGAGGATAGTAGATTGATGACTGGGGATTGAGGCTTGAAAATTGAGTATTAAGGATTGATGATTGGGGATTGAGGATCTAGGATTGGAGATTGATTATTGAGGATTGAAGATTGAGGATTGAGGATTGAGGATTGAGGATTGAGAATTGAGAATTGAGTATGAGGACTGAGGGTTGAGGATTCAGGTTTGAGGAATGAGGATTGAGGGTTGGGGAATGAGGATTGAGGATTGAGGATTGAGGGTTGAGCATTGAAGATTGAGTATTGATGCCTGAGGATTGAGGATTGATGATTGAGGATCGAGGATTGAAGATTGAGAATTGAGGATTGAAGATTGAGGATTGAGGATTGAGGATTGAGGATGGAGGATGAGGGCTGAGGGTTGAGGATTGAGGTTTGAGGACTGAGGACTGAGGATTGAGGATTGAGAATTGAGGATTGAGGATTGAGGGTTAAAGTTGAGGATTGGGTATTGAGGATTGAAGAATGAGGATTGAGGAATTAGGATTGAGGATTGAGGATTGAGGATTGAAGATTGAGGATTGGGTAATGAGGATTGAAGAATGAGGCTTGAGGTTTGAGGATTGAGGATTGAGGAATGAAGATTGAGTATTGAGGATTGAAGATTGAGGATTGAGGATTGAGGATTGAGGATTGAGGATTGAGGATTGAAGGTTGAGGATTAAGGATTGAAGATTGGGGATTGAGGATCTAGGATTGGAGATTGATTACTGAGGATTGACGATTGAGGATTGAGGATTGAGGATTGAGGATTGAGGATTGAGGATGAGGGCTGAGAGTTGAGGATTGAGGTTTGAGGTATGAGGACTGAGGATTGAGGATTGAGAATTGACGATTGAGGATTGAGGATTGAAGATTGAGGATTGAGATTTGATTATTGAATATTGTGGATTGAGTATTGAACCATGAGTATTCAGAATATTCTAATGAGTATTGAGAATTGAGGATTGATGGTTGAGTATTGAGGATTGATGGCTGAGGTTTGTGTCATGAATATTGAGGATTGAGGATTGAGGATTGAGGACTGAGAATTGAGGATTGAAGGCTGAGTACTGATCATTGAATATTGAGGATTCAGGATTGAGGATTGAGGTTTGAGGATTGAGGACGAGGACTGACGGTTGAGGATTGAGGTTTGAGGATTGAGGATTGAGGATTGAGGACTGAGGATTGAGGATTGAGGATTGAGCATTGAGGATAGTAGATTGATGACTGGGGATTGAGGATTGAAGATTGAGGATTAAGGATTGAAGGTTGGGGATTGAGGATCTAGGATTGGAGATTGATTATTGAGGATTGAAGATTGAGGATTGAGGATTGAGGATTGAGGATTGAGAATTGAGAATTGAGTATGAGGACTGAGGGTTGAGGATTCAGGTTTGAGGAACGAGGATTGAGGGTTGGGGAATGAGGATTGAGGATTGAGGATTGAGGGTTGAGCATTGAAGATTGAGTATTGATGCCTGAGGATTGAGGATTGATGATTGAGGATCGAGGATTGAAGATTGAGAATTTAGGATTGATGGTTGAGTATTGAGGATTGATGGCTGAGGGTAGTATCTTGAATATTGAGGATTGAGGATTGAGGATTGAGGATAGTGCATTGAGGATTGAAGATTGAGTATTGATGATTGAATATTGAGGATTGAGGATTGAGGATTGAGGATGAAGGATGAGGGCTGAGGGTTGAGGATTGAGGTTTGAGGACTGAGGATTGAGGATTGAGGATTGAAGTTTGAGTGTTGAGGATTGAAGATTGAGGATTGAATATCGAGGATTGAGGATTGAGGTTTGAAGATTGAGGATTGAGGATTGTGGATTGAAGATTTAGGGTTGAGGATTTAAGATTCAATATAGATGATTGAATATTGAGGACTGAGGATTGAGGGTTGTGGATTGAGGACGAGGACTGAGGGTTGAATATTGATGTTTGAGGTCTGAGGATTAAGGATTGAGGATTGAGAATTGAGGATTGAGGATTGAGGATTGAAGATTGAGGATTGGGTATTGAGGATTGAAGAATGAGAATTGAGGATTGAGGTTTGAGGATTGAGGATTGCAGATTGAGTATTAAGGATTGAAGATTGAGGATTGAGGATTGAGAATTGAAGATTGAGGATTGAGGGTTGAGGATTCAGGATTGAGGATTGACGCTTGAGGATTGAGGATTGAAGATTGAGAATTGGGTATTGAGGATTGAACATTGAGGATTGAGAATTGAGGATTGGGGATTGAAGATTGTGTGTTGAGGATTGAAGATTGAGGATTGAGGATTGGCGATTGAGGAATGAGTATTGAGTATTGAGAATTGAGTATTGAGGATTGAAGATTGAGTATTGAGGATTGAAGATTGAGGATTGAGGATTGAGGATCGAGGATTGAGGGTTGAATATTGAGGATTGAGGATTGAGGGTTGACGATTGAGGATTGAGGATTGACGATTGAATATTGAGGAATGAGGATTCAGGATCGAGGATTGAGGGTTGAAGATTGAGGATTGGGTATTGAGGATTGAAGTATGAGGATTGATGATTGAGGATTGAGGATTGAGGATTGAAGACTGAGTATTGAGGATTGAAGATTGACGATTGAGAATTAAGGATTAAAGATTGAGGATTAAGGATTGAAGGTTGGGGATTGAGGATCAAGGATTGGAGACTTGTTATTGAGGATTGAAAATTGCGAACTGAGGATTGAGGATTGAGAATTGAGAATTGAGGATGAGGACTGAGGGTTGAGGATTGAGGTTTGAGAAATGAGGATTGATGATTGAGGATTGAGGATTGAGGATTGCGGATTGAGGATTCAGTATTGAAGATTGAGTATTGACCACTGAGGATTGAGTTCTGAGGATTGAGGATTGAGGATTGAGGATTGAGGATTGACGGTTGAGGATTGAGTGTTGAGGATGTAGGGTTGAAGAGAGAGGACTGAGTGTTGATAATTGAGTGTTGAGAATTGATGTTTGAGGATTGAGATTTGATTATTGAATATTGTGGATTGAGTATTGAACCATGAGAATTCAGGATGTTCTATTGAGTATTGAGAATTGAGTATTGATGGTTGAGTATTGAGTATTGAGGATTGAGGATTGAAGATTGAGTATTGATGATTGAAGATTGAGGATTGAGAATTGAGGGTTGAGGATTGAGGTTTGAGGACTGAGGATTGAGGATTGAGGATTGAGGCTTGAGGATTGAGGATTGAGGATTGAAGATTGAGGATTGAGGATTGAGGATGAGGGCTGAGAGTTGAGGATTGAGGTTTGAGGTCTGAGGACTGAGGATTGAGGATTGAGAATTGACGATTGATGATTGAGGATTGAAGATTGAGGATTGAGGATTGAGAATTGAGGATTGAGGATTGAGGATTGAAATTGAGTATTGAGGATTGAAGATTGAGGATTGAGATTTGATTATTGAATATTGTGGATTGAGTATTGAACCATGAGTATTCAGAATATTCCCTTGAGTATTGAGAATTGAGGATTGATGGTTGAGTATTGAGGATTGATGGCTGAGGTTTGTGTCATGAATATTGAGGATTGAGGATTGAGGATTGAGGACTGAGAATTGAGGATTGAAGGCTGAGTATTGATCATTGAATATTGAGGATTCAGGATTGAGGATTGAGGTTTGAGGATTGAGGACGAGGACTGACGGTTGAGGATTGAGGTTTGAGGATTGAGGATTGAGGATTGAGGACTGAGGATTGAGGATTGAGGATTGAGCATTGAGGATAGTAGATTGATGACTGGGGATTGAGTCTTGAAGATTGAGTATTAAGGATTGATGATTGGGGATTGAGGATCTAGGATTGGAGATTGATTATTGAGGATTGAAGATTGAGGATTGAGGATTGAGGATTGAGGATTGAGAATTGAGAATTGAGTATGAGGACTGAGGGTTGAGGATTCAGGTTTGAGGAACGAGGATTGAGGGTTGGGGAATGAGGATTGAGGATTGAGGATTGAGGGTTGAGCATTGAAGATTGAGTATTGATGCCTGAGGATTGAGGATTGATGATTGAGGATCGAGGATTGAAGATTGAGAATTGAGGATTGAAGATTGAGGATTGAGGATTGAGGATTGAGGATGGAGGATGAGGGCTGAGGGTTCAGGATTGAGGTTTGAGGACTGAGGACTGAGGATTGAGGATTGAGAATTGAGGATTGAGGATTGAGGGTTAAAGTTGAGGATTGGGTATTGAGGATTGAAGAATGAGGATTGAGGAATTAGGATTGAGGATTGAGGATTGAGGATTGAAGATTGAGGATTGGGTATTGAGGATTGAAGAATGAGGCTTGAGGTTTGAGGATTGAGGATTGAGGAATGAAGATTGAGTATTGAGGATTGAAGATTGAGGATTGATGATTGAGCATTGAAGGTTGAGTACTGATGCCTGAGAATTGAGGATTGAGGATTGATGATTGAGGATCGAGGATTGAAGATTGAGAATTGAGGGTTGAAGATTGAGGATTGAGGATTGAGGATTGAGGATTGAGGATTGAGGATTGAAGATTGAATATTGATGATTGAAGATTGAGGATTGAGTATTGAGGGTTGTGGATTGAGGACGAGGACTGAGTGTTGAGTGTTGAGTGATGAGAATTGAAGTTTGTGGATAGAGATTTTAAGATTGCAGATTGAGTATTGAGTATTGAAATGTGTGAATTGACGATATTCTATTGAGGATTGAGAGTTGACGACTGATTGTTGAGGACTGAGGTCTGAAGTTTGAGGATTCATGATTGTGGATTCAGGATTGATGTGTGAGGACTGAGAATTGGGGATTGAGTATTGAGGATTAAGGATTGAGGATTGAGGATTAAGGACTGAAGATTGAGGATTGGGTGTTGCGGATTGAACATTGAGGATTGAGGATTGAGGATTGAGGATTGAGGATTGAGAACTGAAGATTGAATATTGGTGGTTGATAATTGAGGATTGAGGATTGAGGGTTGTGGATTGAGGACGAGGACTGAGGGTTGAGTATTGATGTTTGAGGTCTGAGCATTGAGGATTGAGGATTGAGAGCTGAGGATTGAGGATTGAAGATTGAGGATTGAAGAATGAGGATTGAGGATTGAGGATTGAGGATTGAGGATTGAAGATTGAGTATTGAGGATTAAACATTGAGGATTGAGGATTGAGAATTGAGGATTGGGGATTGAAGATTGAGTATTGAGGATTGAAGATTGAGGATTGAGGATTGAGGACTGAGGATTGAAATTGAGTATTGAGGACTGAAGATTGAGGATTGAGATTTGATTATTGAATATTGTGGATTGAGTATTGAACCGTGAGTATTCAGAATATTCTATTGAGTATTGAGAATTTAGGATTGATGGTTGAGTATTGAGGATTGATGGCTGAGGGTAGTATCTTGAATATTGAGGATTGAGGATTGAGGATTGAGGATAGTGCATTGAGGATTGAAGATTGAGTATTGATGATTGAATATTGAGGATTGAGGATTGAGGATTGAGGATGAAGGATGAGGGCTGAGGGTTGAGGATTGAGGTTTGAGGACTGAGGATTGAGGATTGAGGATTGAAGATTGAGTGTTGAGGATTGAAGATTGAGGATTGAATATCGAGGGTTGAGGATTGAGGTTTGAAGATTGAGGATTGAGGATTGTGGATTGAAGATTTAGGGTTGAGGATTTAAGATTCAATATAGATGATTGAATATTGAGGACTGAGGATTGAGGGTTGTGGATTGAGGACGAGGACTGAGGGTTGAATATTGATGTTTGAGGTCTGAGGATTAAGGATTGAGGATTGAGAATTGAGGATTGAGGATTGAGGATTGAAGATTGAGGATTGGGTATTGAGGATTGAAGAATGAGGATTGAGGATTGAGGTTTGAGGATTGAGGATTGCAGATTGAGTATTAAGGATTGAAGATTGAGGATTGAGGATTGAGGATTGAAGATTGAGGATTGAGGGTTGAGGATTCAGGATTGAGGATTGACGCTTGAGGATTGAGGATTGAAGATTGAGAATTGGGTATTGAGGATTGAACATTGAGGATTGAGAATTGAGGATTGGGGATTGAAGATTGTGTGTTGAGGATTGAAGATTGAGGATTGAGGATTGGCGATTGAGGAATGAGTATTGAGTATTGAGAATTGAGTATTGAGGATTGAAGATTGAGTATTGAGGATTGAAGATTGAGGATTGAGGATTGAGGATCGAGGATTGAGGGTTGAATATTGAGGATTGAGGATTGAGGGTTGAGGATTGAGGATTGAGGATTGACGATTGAATATTGAGGAATGAGGATTCAGGATCGAGGATTGAGGGTTGAAGATTGAGGATTGGGTATTGAGGATTGAAGTATGAGGATTGATGATTGAGGATTGAGGATTGAGGATTGAAGACTGAGTACTGAGGATTGAAGATTGACGATTGAGAATTAAGGATTAAAGATTGAGGATTAAGGATTGAAGGTTGGGGATTGAGGATCAAGGATTGGAGACTGGTTATTGAGGATTGAAGATTGCGAACTGAGGATTGAGGATTGAGAATTGAGAATTGAGGATGAGGACTGAGGGTTGAGGATTGAGGTTTGAGAAATGAGGATTGATGATTGAGGATTGAGGATTGAGGATTGCGGATTGAGGATTCAGTATTGAAGATTGAGTATTGATCACTGAGGATTGAGTTCTGAGGATTGAGGATTGAGGATTGAGGATTGACGCTTGAGGATTGAGTGTTGAGGATGTAGGGTTGAAGAGAGAGGACTGAGTGTTGAGGATTGAGTGTTGAGAATTGATGTTTGAGGATTGAGATTTGATTATTGAATATTGTGGATTGAGTATTGAACCATGAGAATTCAGGATGTTCTATTGAGTATTGAGAATTGAGTATTGATGGTTGAGTATTGAGTATTGAGGATTGAGGATTGAAGATTGAGTATTGATGATTGAAGATTGAGGATTGAGAATTGAGGGTTGAGGATTGAGGTTTGAGGACTGAGGATTGAGGATTGAGGATTGAGGCTTGAGGATTGAGGATTTAGGATTGAAGATTGAGGATTGAGGATTGAGGATGAGGGCTGAGAGTTGAGGATTGAGGTTTGAGGTCTGAGGACTGAGGATTGAGGATTGAGAATTGACGATTGAGGATTGAGGATTGAAGATTGAGGATTGAGGATTGAGAATTGAGGATTGAGGATTGAGGATTGAAATTGAGTATTGAGGATTGAAGATTGAGGATTGAGATTTGATTATTGAATATTGTGGATTGAGTATTGAACCATGAGTATTCAGAATATTCTCTTGAGTATTGAGAATTGAGGATTGATGGTTGAGTATTGAGGATTGATGGCTGAGGTTTGTGTCATGAATATTGAGGATTGAGGATTGAGGATTGAGGACTGAGAATTGAGGATTGAAGGCTGAGTATTGATCATTGAATATTGAGGATTCAGGATTGAGGATTGAGGTTTGAGGATTGAGGACGAGGACTGACGGTTGAGGATTGAGGTTTGAGGATTGAGGATTGAGGATTGAGGACTGAGGATTGAGGATTGAGGATTGAGCATTGAGGATAGTAGATTGATGACTGGGGATTGAGGCTTGAAAATTGAGTATTAAGGATTGATGATTGGGGATTGAGGATCTAGGATTGGAGATTGATTATTGAGGATTGAAGATTGAGGATTGAGGATTGAGGATTGAGGATTGAGAATTGAGAATTGAGTATGAGGACTGAGGGTTGAGGATTCAGGTTTGAGGAATGAGGATTGAGGGTTGGGGAAAGAGGATTGAGGATTGAGGATTGAGGGTTGAGCATTGAAGATTGAGTATTGATGCCTGAGGATTGAGGATTGATGATTGAGGATCGAGGATTGAAGATTGAGAATTGAGGATTGAAGATTGAGGATTGAGGATTGAGGATTGAGGATGGAGGATGAGGGCTGAGGGTTGAGGATTGAGGTTTGAGGACTGAGGACTGAGGATTGAGGATTGAGAATTGAGGATTGAGGATTGAGGGTTAAAGTTGAGGATTGGGTATTGAGGATTGAAGAATGAGGATTGAGGAATTAGGATTGAGGATTGAGGATTGAGGATTGAAGATTGAGGATTGGGTAATGAGGATTGAAGAATGAGGCTTGAGGTTTGAGGATTGAGGATTGAGGAATGAAGATTGAGTATTGAGGATTGAAGATTGAGGATTGAGGATTGAGGATTGAGGATTGAGGATTGAAGGTTGAGGATTAAGGATTGAAGATTGGGGATTGAGGATCTAGGATTGGAGATTGATTACTGAGGATTGACGATTGAGGATTGAGGATTGAGGATTGAGGATTGAGGATTGAGGATGAGGGCTGAGAGTTGAGGATTGAGGTTTGAGGTATGAGGACTGAGGATTGAGGATTGAGAATTGACGATTGAGGATTGAGGATTGAAGATTGAGGATTGAGATTTGATTATTGAATATTGTGGATTGAGTATTGAACCATGAGTATTCAGAATATTCTAATGAGTATTGAGAATTGAGGATTGATGGTTGAGTATTGAGGATTGATGGCTGAGGTTTGTGTCATGAATATTGAGGATTGAGGATTGAGGATTGAGGACTGAGAATTGAGGATTGAAGGCTGAGTATTGATGATTGAATATTGAGGATTCAGGATTGAGGATTGAGGTTTGAGGATTGAGGACGAGGACTGACGGTTGAGGATTGAGGTTTGAGGATTGAGGATTGAGGATTGAGGACTGAGGATTGAGGATTGAGGATTGAGGATTGAGCATTGAGGATAGTAGATTGATGACTGGCGATTGGGGATTGAAGATTGAGGATTAAGGATTGAAGATTGGGGATTGAGGATCTAGGATTGGAGATTGATTATTGAGGATTGAAGATTGAGGATTGAGGATTGAGGATTGAGAATTGAGAATTCAGGATGAGGACTGAGGGTTGAGGATTGAGGTTTGAGCAATGAGGATTGAGGGTTGAGGATTGAGGATTGAGGATTGGGGATTGAGGATTGAGTATTGAAGATTGAGTATTGACGCCTGAGGATTGAGGATTGATGATTGAGGATCGAGGATTGAAGATTGAGTATTGAGGATTGAAGATTGAGGATTGAGGATTGAGGAGCGAGGTTTGAGGGTTGAATATTGAGGATTGAGGATTGAGGGTTGAGGATTGAGGATTGAGGATTGACGATTGAATATTGAGGAATGAGGATTCAGGATCGAGGATTGAGTGTTGAAGATTGAGGATTGGGTATTGAGGATTGAAGTATGAGGATTGATGATTGAGGATTGAGGATTGAGGATTGACGCTTGAGGATTGAGTGTTGAGGATGTAGGGTTGAAGAGAGAGGACTGAGTGTTTAGGATTGAGTGTTGAGAATTGATGTTTGAGGATTGAGATTTGATTATTGAATATTGTGGATTGAGTATTGAACCATGAGCATTAAGGATGTTCTATTGAGTATTGAGAATTGAGTATTGATGGTTGAGTATTGAGTATTGAGGATTGAGGATTGAAGATTGAGTATTGATGATGAAGATTGAGGATTGAGAATTGAGGGTTGAGGATTGAGGTTTGAGGACTGAGGATTGAGGATTGAGGATTGAGGCTTGAGGATTGAGGATTGAGGATTGAAGATTGAGGATTGAGGATTGAGGATGAGGGCTGAGAGTTGAGGGTTGAGGTTTGAGGTCTGAGGACTGAGGATTGAGGATTGAGAATTGACGATTGAGGATTGAGGATTGAAGATTGAGGATTGAGGATTGAGAATTGAGGATTGAGGATTGAGGATTGAAATTGAGTGTTGAGGATTGAAGATTGAGGATTGAGATTTGATTATTGAATTTTGTGGATTGAGTATTGAACCATGAGTATTCAGAATATTCTCTTGAGTATTGAGAATTGAGGATTGATGGTTGAGTATTGAGGATTGATGGCTGAGGTTTGTGTCATGAATATTGAGGATTGAGGATTGAGGATTGAGGACTGAGAATTGAGGATTGAAGGCTGAGTACTGATCATTGAATATTGAGGATTCAGGATTGAGGATTGAGGTTTGAGGATTGAGGACGAGGACTGACGGTTGAGGATTGAGGTTTGAGGATTGAGGATTGAGGATTGAGGACTGAGGATTGAGGATTGAGGATTGAGCATTGAGGATAGTAGATTGATGACTGGGGATTGAGGATTGAAGATTGAGGATTAAGGATTGAAGGTTGGGGATTGAGGATCTAGGATTGGAGATTGATTATTGAGGATTGAAGATTGAGGATTGAGGATTGAGGATTGAGGATTGAGAATTGAGAATTGAGTATGAGGACTGAGGGTTGAGGATTCAGGTTTGAGGAACGAGGATTGAGGGTTGGGGAATGAGGATTGAGGATTGAGGATTGAGGGTTGAGCATTGAAGATTGAGTATTGATGCCTGAGGATTGAGGATTGATGATTGAGGATCGAGGATTGAAGATTGAGAATTGAGGATTGAAGATTGAGGATTGAGGATTGAGGATTGAGGATGGAGGATGAGGGCTGAGGGTTGAGGATTGAGGTTTGAGGACTGAGGACTGAGGATTGAGGATTGAGAATTGAGGATTGAGGATTGAGGGTTAAAGTTGAGGATTGGGTATTGAGGATTGAAGAATGAGGATTGAGGAATTAGGATTGAGGATTGAGGATTGAGGATTGAAGATTGAGGATTGGGTATTGAGGATTGAAGAATGAGGCTTGAGGTTTGAGGATTGAGGATTGAGGAATGAAGATTGAGTATTGAGGATTGAAGGTTGAGGATTGAGGATTGAGGATTGAGGACTGAGGATTGAAGATTGAGGATTAAGGATTGAAGATTGGGGATTGAGGATCTAGGATTGGAGATTGATTACTGAGGATTGACGATTGAGGATTGAGGATTGAGGATTGAGGATTGAGGATGAGGGCTGAGAGTTGAGGATTGAGGTTTGAGGTATGAGGACTGAGGATTGAGGATTGAGAATTGACGATTGAGGATTGAGGATTGAAGATTGAGGATTGAGATTTGATTATTGAATATTGTGGATTGAGTATTGAACCATGAGTATTCAGAATATTCTAATGAGTATTGAGAATTGAGGATTGATGGTTGAGTATTGAGGATTGATGGCTGAGGTTTGTGTCATGAATATTGAGGATTGAGGATTGAGGATTGAGGACTGAGAATTGAGGATTGAAGGCTGAGTATTGATGATTGAATATTGAGGATTCAGGATTGAGGATTGAGGTTTGAGGATTGAGGACGAGGACTGACGGTTGAGGATTGAGGTTTGAGGATTGAGGATTGAGGATTGAGGACTGAGGATTGAGGATTGAGGATTGAGCATTGAGGATAGTAGATTGATGACTGGCGATTGGGGATTGAAGATTGAGGATTACGGATTGAAGATTGGGGATTGAGGACCTAGGATTGGAGATTGATTATTGAGGATTGAAGATTGAGGGTTGAGGATTGAGAATCTAGGATTGGAGATTGATTATTGAGGGTTGAAGATTGAGCATTGATTATTGAGGATTGAGGATCTAGGATTGGAGATTGATTATTGAGGATTGAATAATGAGGATTGATGATTGAGGAATCAGAATAGAGAATTGAGGATGAGGACTGAGGGTTGAGGATTGAGTTTTGAGAAATGAGGATTGAGGATTGAGGATTGAGGATTGAGGATTGAGGATTGAGGATTGAGTATTGAAGATTGATTATTGATCACTGAGGATTGAGGATTGAAGATTGATGATTGGGGATCGAGGATTGAAGATTGAGAATTGAGGATTGAAGATTGAGGATTGAGGATTGAGGATTGAGGATGGAGGATGAGGGCTGAGGGTTGAGGATTGAGGTTTGAGGACTGAGGACTGAGGACTCAGGATTGAGAATTGAGGATTGAGGATTGAGGATTGAAATTGAGGATTGGGTATTGAGGACTGAAGAATGAGGATTGAGGAATTAGGATTGAGGATTGAAGGTTGAGGATTGTGGATTGTGAATGGAGGATTGAGGATTGAATATTGAGGATTGGGGACTGAGTGTTGAGTGTTGAGTGATGAGAATTGATGTTTGAGGATAGAGACTTGAAGATTGCAGATTGAGTATTGAGTATTGAAATCTGTGAATTGATGATATTCTATTGAGGATTGAGGATTGACAACTGATTGTTGAGGACTGTGGGCTGAAGATTGAGGATTCAGGATTGATGTTTAAGGATTGAGGATTGAGCATTGAAGATTGAGGATTGGGGATTGAGGATTGACGATTGAGGATTGAGTATTGAGGACTGAAGATTGAGTATTGAAGATTGAGGATTGAGGATTGAGGATTGAGGATGGAGAATGAGGACTGACGGTTGAGGATTGAGGTTTGAGGATTGAGGATTGAGGATTGAGGACTGAGGTTTGAGGATTGAGGATTGAGCATTGAGGATTGAAGATTGAGGACTGGGGATTGAGGCTTGAAGATTGAGGATTAAGGATTGAAGATTGGGGATTGAGGATCTAGGATTGGAGATTGATTATTGAGGATTGAAGATTGAGGATTGAGGTTTGAGGATTGAGAATTGAGAATTGAGTATGAGGACTGAGGGTTGAGGATTGAGGTTTGAGGAATGAGGATTGAGGGTTGAGGATTGAGGATTGAGGATTGAGGATTGAGGATTGAGTATTGAAGTTTGAGTATTGATGCCTGAGGATTGAGGATTGAGGATTGAGTATTGAGGATCGAGGATTGAAGATTGAGTATTGAGGATTGAAGATTGAGGATTGAGGATTGAGGATTGAGGATTGAGAATTGAAGATTGAGTATTGAGGATCGAAGATTGAGGATTGAGGATTGAGTACTGAGAATTGAGGATTGAGGATTGAAGATTGAGGGTTGGGGATTGAGGATTGACGATTGAGGATTGAGTATTGAGGATTGAGGATTGAGGATTGGCGATTGAGGATTGAGGATTGAGGATTGATGCCTGAGGATTGGAGATTGAGGATTGAGTATTCAGGATTGAGGATTGAACGTTGAGTATTGAGGATTGAAGATTGAGGATTGAGGATTAGGGATTGAGGATGGAGGATGAGGGCTGAGTGTCGGGGATTGAGGTTTGATGACTGAGGACTGAGCATTGAGGATTGAGAATTGAGGAATGATGATTGAGTATTGAAGATTGAGGATTGGGTATTGAGGATTGAAGAATGAGGATTGACGATTGAGGGTTGAGGATTGAGGATCTAGGATTGGAGATTGATTATTGAGGGTTGAAGATTGTGGATTGATTATTGAGGATTGATGTTCTAGGATTGGAGATTGATTATTGAGGATTGAATATCGAGGATTGATGATTGAGGAATCAGAATAGAGAATTGGGGATGAGGACTGAGGGTTGAGGATTGAGTTTTGAGAAATGAGGATTGAGGATTGAGGATTGAGGATTGAGGATTGAGGAGTGAGGATTGAGTATTGAAGATTGATCATTGATCACTGATGATTGAGGATTGAGGATTGAGGATTGAGGATTGAGGATTGAAGATAGAATATTGAGGATTGAAGATTGAGGATTGATGATTGAGGACTGAGGATTGAGGATTGAGGATTGAGGAATGATTATTGAAGATTGAGGATTGATGATTGAGGATTGAGGATTGAAGATTGAGGATTGAGCATTGAGGATAGAAGATTGAGGACTGGGGATTGAGGATTGAAGATAGAGGATTAAGGATTGAAGACTGGGGATTGAGTATCTAGGAATGGAGATTGATTATTGAGGATTGAAGATTGAGGATTGAGGATTGAGGATTGAGAATTGAGAATTGAGTATGAGGACTGAGGGTTGAGGATTGAGGTTTGAGGAATGAGGATTGAGGGTTGGGGAATGAGGATTGAGGATTGAGGATTGATGATTGAGCATTGAAGGTTGAGTACTGATGCCTGAGAATTGAGGATTGAGGATTGATGATTGAGGATCGAGGATTGAAGATTGAGAATTGAGGGTTGAAGATTGAGGATTGAGGATTGAGGATTGAGGATTGAGGATTGAGGATTGAAGTTTGAATATTGATGATTGAAGATTGAGGATTGAGTATTGAGGGTTGTGGATTGAGGACGAGGACTGAGTGTTGAGTGTTGAGTGATGAGAATTGAAGTTTGTGGATAGAGATTTTAAGATTGCAGATTGAGTATTGAGTATTGAAATGTGTGAATTGACGATATTCTATTGAGGATTGAGAGTTGACGACTGATTGTTGAGGACTGAGGTCTGAAGTTTGAGGATTCATGATTGTGGATTCAGGATTGATGTGTGAGGACTGAGAATTGGGGATTGAGTATTGAGGATTAAGGATTGAGGATTGAGGATTAAGGACTGAAGATTGAGGATTGGGTGTTGCGGATTGAACATTGAGGATTGAGGATTGAGGATTGAGGATTGAGGATTGAGAACTGAAGATTGAATATTGGTGGTTGATAATTGAGGATTGAGGATTGAGGGTTGTGGATTGAGGACGAGGACTGAGGGTTGAGTATTGATGTTTGAGGTCTGAGCATTGAGGATTGAGGATTGAGAGCTGAGGATTGAGGATTGAAGATTGAGGATTGAAGAATGAGGATTGAGGATTGAGGATTGAGGATTGAGGATTGAAGATTGAGTATTGAGGATTAAACATTGAGGATTGAGGATTGAGAATTGAGGATTGGGGATTGAAGATTGAGTATTGAGGATTGAAGATTGAGGATTGAGGATTGAGGACTGAGGATTGAAATTGAGTATTGAGGACTGAAGATTGAGGATTGAGATTTGATTATTGAATATTGTGGATTGAGTATTGAACCGTGAGTATTCAGAATATTCTATTGAGTATTGAGAATTTAGGATTGATGGTTGAGTATTGAGGATTGATGGCTGAGGGTAGTATCTTGAATATTGAGGATTGAGGATTGAGGATTGAGGATAGTGCATTGAGGATTGAAGATTGAGTATTGATGATTGAATATTGAGGATTGAGGATTGAGGATTGAGGATGAAGGATGAGGGCTGAGGGTTGAGGATTGAGGTTTGAGGACTGAGGATTGAGGATTGAGGATTGAAGATTGAGTGTTGAGGATTGAAGATTGAGGATTGAATATCGAGGGTTGAGGATTGAGGTTTGAAGATTGAGGATTGAGGATTGTGGATTGAAGATTTAGGGTTGAGGATTTAAGATTCAATATAGATGATTGAATATTGAGGACTGAGGATTGAGGGTTGTGGATTGAGGACGAGGACTGAGGGTTGAATATTGATGTTTGAGGTCTGAGGATTAAGGATTGAGGATTGAGAATTGAGGATTGAGGATTGAGGATTGAAGATTGAGGATTGGGTATTGAGGATTGAAGAATGAGGATTGAGGATTGAGGTTTGAGGATTGAGGATTGCAGATTGAGTATTAAGGATTGAAGATTGAGGATTGAGGATTGAGGATTGAAGATTGAGGATTGAGGGTTGAGGATTCAGGATTGAGGATTGACGCTTGAGGATTGAGGATTGAAGATTGAGAATTGGGTATTGAGGATTGAACATTGAGGATTGAGAATTGAGGATTGGGGATTGAAGATTGTGTGTTGAGGATTGAAGATTGAGGATTGAGGATTGGCGATTGAGGAATGAGTATTGAGTATTGAGAATTGAGTATTGAGGATTGAAGATTGAGTATTGAGGATTGAAGATTGAGGATTGAGGATTGAGGATCGAGGATTGAGGGTTGAATATTGAGGATTGAGGATTGAGGGTTGAGGATTGAGGATTGAGGATTGACGATTGAATATTGAGGAATGAGGATTCAGGATCGAGGATTGAGGGTTGAAGATTGAGGATTGGGTATTGAGGATTGAAGTATGAGGATTGATGATTGAGGATTGAGGATTGAGGATTGAAGACTGAGTACTGAGGATTGAAGATTGACGATTGAGAATTAAGGATTAAAGATTGAGGATTAAGGATTGAAGGTTGGGGATTGAGGATCAAGGATTGGAGACTGGTTATTGAGGATTGAAGATTGCGAACTGAGGATTGAGGATTGAGAATTGAGAATTGAGGATGAGGACTGAGGGTTGAGGATTGAGGTTTGGGAAATGAGGATTGATGATTGAGGATTGAGGATTGAGGATTGCGGATTGAGGATTCAGTATTGAAGATTGAGTATTGATCACTGAGGATTGAGTTCTGAGGATTGAGGATTGAGGATTGAGGATTGACGCTTGAGGATTGAGTGTTGAGGATGTAGGGTTGAAGAGAGAGGACTGAGTGTTGAGGATTGAGTGTTGAGAATTGATGTTTGAGGATTGAGATTTGATTATTGAATATTGTGGATTGAGTATTGAACCATGAGAATTCAGGATGTTCTATTGAGTATTGAGAATTGAGTATTGATGGTTGAGTATTGAGTATTGAGGATTGAGGATTGAAGATTGAGTATTGATGATTGAAGCTTGAGGATTGAGAATTGAGGGTTGAGGATTGAGGTTTGAGGACTGAGGATTGAGGATTGAGGATTGAGGCTTGAGGATTGAGGATTTAGGATTGAAGATTGAGGATTGAGGATTGAGGATGAGGGCTGAGAGTTGAGGATTGAGGTTTGAGGTCTGAGGACTGAGGATTGAGGATTGAGGATTGAGGATTGAGGATTGAGAACTGAAGATTGAATATTGGTGGTTGATAATTGAGGATTGAGGATTGAGGGTTGTGGATTGAGGACGAGGACTGAGGGTTGAGTATTGATGTTTGAGGTCTGAGCATTGAGGATTGAGGATTGAGAGCTGAGGATTGAGGATTGAAGATTGAGGATTGAAGAATGAGGATTGAGGATTGAGGATTGAGGATTGAGGATTGAAGATTGAGTATTGAGGATTAAACATTGAGGATTGAGGATTGAGAATTGAGGATTGGGGATTGAAGATTGAGTATTGAGGATTGAAGATTGAGGATTGAGGATTGAGGACTGAGGATTGAAATTGAGTATTGAGGACTGAAGATTGAGGATTGAGATTTGATTATTGAATATTGTGGATTGAGTATTGAACCGTGAGTATTCAGAATATTCTATTGAGTATTGAGAATTTAGGATTGATGGTTGAGTATTGAGGATTGATGGCTGAGGGTAGTATCTTGAATATTGAGGATTGAGGATTGAGGATTGAGGATAGTGCATTGAGGATTGAAGATTGAGTATTGATGATTGAATATTGAGGATTGAGGATTGAGGATTGAGGATGAAGGATGAGGGCTGAGGGTTGAGGATTGAGGTTTGAGGACTGAGGATTGAGGATTGAGGATTGAAAATTGAGTGTTGAGGATTGAAGATTGAGGATTGAATATCGAGGGTTGAGGATTGAGGTTTGAAGATTGAGGATTGAGGATTGTGGATTGAAGATTTAGGGTTGAGGATTTAAGATTCAATATAGATGATTGAATATTGAGGACTGAGGATTGAGGGTTGTGGATTGAGGACGAGGACTGAGGGTTGAATATTGATGTTTGAGGTCTGAGGATTAAGGATTGAGGATTGAGAATTGAGGATTGAGGATTGAGGATTGAAGATTGAGGATTGGGTATTGAGGATTGAAGAATGAGGATTGAGGATTGAGGTTTGAGGATTGAGGATTGCAGATTGAGTATTAAGGATTGAAGATTGAGGATTGAGGATTGAGGTTTGAAGATTGAGGATTGAGGGTTGAGGATTCAGGATTGAGGATTGACGCTTGAGGATTGAGGATTGAAGATTGAGAATTGGGTATTGAGGATTGAACATTGAGGATTGAGAATTGAGGATTGGGGATTGAAGATTGTGTGTTGAGGATTGAAGATTGAGGATTGAGGATTGGCGATTGAGGAATGAGTATTGAGTATTGAGAATTGAGTATTGAGGATTGAAGATTGAGTATTGAGGATTGAAGATTGAGGATTGAGGATTGAGGATCGAGGATTGAGGGTTGAATATTGAGGATTGAGGATTGAGGGTTGAGGATTGAGGATTGAGGATTGACGATTGAATATTGAGGAATGAGGATTCAGGATCGAGGATTGAGGGTTGAAGATTGAGGATTGGGTATTGAGGATTGAAGTATGAGGATTGATGATTGAGGATTGAGGATTGAGGATTGAAGACTGAGTACTGAGGATTGAAGATTGACGATTGAGAATTAAGGATTAAAGATTGAGGATTAAGGATTGAAGGTTGGGGATTGAGGATCAAGGATTGGAGACTGGTTATTGAGGATTGAAGATTGCGAACTGAGGATTGAGGATTGAGAATTGAGAATTGAGGATGAGGACTGAGGGTTGAGGATTGAGGTTTGGGAAATGAGGATTGATGATTGAGGATTGAGGATTGAGGATTGCGGATTGAGGATTCAGTATTGAAGATTGAGTATTGATCACTGAGGATTGAGTTCTGAGGATTGAGGATTGAGGATTGAGGATTGACGCTTGAGGATTGAGTGTTGAGGATGTAGGGTTGAAGAGAGAGGACTGAGTGTTGAGGATTGAGTGTTGAGAATTGATGTTTGAGGATTGAGATTTGATTATTGAATATTGTGGATTGAGTATTGAACCATGAGAATTCAGGATGTTCTATTGAGTATTGAGAATTGAGTATTGATGGTTGAGTATTGAGTATTGAGGATTGAGGATTGAAGATTGAGTATTGATGATTGAAGATTGAGGATTGAGAATTGAGGGTTGAGGATTGAGGTTTGAGGACTGAGGATTGAGGATTGAGGATTGAGGCTTGAGGATTGAGGATTTAGGATTGAAGATTGAGGATTGAGGATTGAGGATGAGGGCTGAGAGTTGAGGATTGAGGTTTGAGGTCTGAGGACTGAGGATTGAGGATTGAGAATTGACGATTGAGGATTGAGGATTGAAGATTGAGGATTGAGGATTGAGAATTGAGGATTGAGGATTGAGGATTGAAATTGAGTATTGAGGATTGAAGATTGAGGATTGAGATTTGATTATTGAATATTGTGGATTGAGTATTGAACCATGAGTATTCAGAATATTCTCTTGAGTATTGAGAATTGAGGATTGATGGTTGAGTATTGAGGATTGATGGCTGAGGTTTGTGTCATGAATATTGAGGATTGAGGATTGAGGATTGAGGACTGAGAATTGAGGATTGAAGGCTGAGTATTGATCATTGAATATTGAGGATTCAGGATTGAGGATTGAGGTTTGAGGATTGAGGACGAGGACTGACGGTTGAGGATTGAGGTTTGAGGATTGAGGATTGAGGATTGAGGACTGAGGATTGAGGATTGAGGATTGAGCATTGAGGATAGTAGATTGATGACTGGGGATTGAGGCTTGAAAATTGAGTATTAAGGATTGATGATTGGGGATTGAGGATCTAGGATTGGAGATTGATTATTGAGGATTGAAGATTGAGGATTGAGGATTGAGGATTGAGGATTGAGAATTGAGAATTGAGTATGAGGACTGAGGGTTGAGGATTCAGGTTTGAGGAATGAGGATTGAGGGTTGGGGAATGAGGATTGAGGATTGAGGATTGCGGGTTGAGCATTGAAGATTGAGTATTGATGCCTGAGGATTGAGGATTGATGATTGAGGATCGAGGATTGAAGATTGAGAATTGAGGATTGAAGATTGAGGATTGAGGATTGAGGATTGAGGATGGAGGATGAGGGCTGAGGGTTGAGGATTGAGGTTTGAGGACTGAGGACTGAGGATTGAGGATTGAGAATTGAGGATTGAGGATTGAGGGTTAAAGTTGAGGATTGGGTATTGAGGATTGAAGAATGAGGATTGAGGAATTAGGATTGAGGATTGAGGATTGAGGATTGAAGATTGAGGATTGGGTAATGAGGATTGAAGAATGAGGCTTGAGGTTTGAGGATTGAGGATTGAGGAATGAAGATTGAGTATTGAGGATTGAAGATTGAGGATTGAGGATTGAGGATTGAGGATTGAGGATTGAAGGTTGAGGATTAAGGATTGAAGATTGGGGATTGAGGATCTAGGATTGGAGATTGATTACTGAGGATTGACGATTGAGGATTGAGGATTGAGGATTGAGGATTGAGGATGAGGGCTGAGAGTTGAGGATTGAGGTTTGAGGTATGAGGACTGAGGATTGAGGATTGAGAATTGACGATTGAGGATTGAGGATTGAAGATTGAGGATTGAGATTTGATTATTGAATATTGTGGATTGAGTATTGAACCATGAGTATTCAGAATATTCTAATGAGTATTGAGAATTGAGGATTGATGGTTGAGTATTGAGGATTGATGGCTGAGGTTTGTGTCATGAATATTGAGGATTGAGGATTGAGGATTGAGGACTGAGAATTGAGGATTGAAGGCTGAGTACTGATCATTGAATATTGAGGATTCAGGATTGAGGATTGAGGTTTGAGGATTGAGGACGAGGACTGACGGTTGAGGATTGAGGTTTGAGGATTGAGGATTGAGGATTGAGGACTGAGGATTGAGGATTGAGGATTGAGCATTGAGGATAGTAGATTGATGACTGGGGATTGAGGACTGAAGATTGAGGATTAAGGATTGAAGGTTGGGGATTGAGGATCTAGGATTGGAGATTGATTATTGAGGATTGAAGATTGAGGATTGAGGATTGAGGATTGAGGATTGAGAATTGAGAATTGAGTATGAGGACTGAGGGTTGAGGATTCAGGTTTGAGGAACGAGGATTGAGGGTTGGGGAATGAGGATTGAGGATTGAGGATTGAGGGTTGAGCATTGAAGATTGAGTATTGATGCCTGAGGATTGAGGATTGATGATTGAGGATCGAGGATTGAAGATTGAGAATTTAGGATTGATGGTTGAGTATTGAGGATTGATGGCTGAGGGTAGTATCTTGAATATTGAGGATTGAGGATTGAGGATTGAGGATAGTGCATTGAGGATTGAAGATTGAGTATTGATGATTGAATATTGAGGATTGAGGATTGAGGATTGAGGATGAAGGATGAGGGCTGAGGGTTGAGGATTGAGGTTTGAGGACTGAGGATTGAGGATTGAGGATTGAAGTTTGAGTGTTGAGGATTGAAGATTGAGGATTGAATATCGAGGATTGAGGATTGAGGTTTGAAGATTGAGGATTGAGGATTGTGGATTGAAGATTTAGGGTTGAGGATTTAAGATTCAATATAGATGATTGAATATTGAGGACTGAGGATTGAGGGTTGTGGATTGAGGACGAGGACTGAGGGTTGAATATTGATGTTTGAGGTCTGAGGATTAAGGATTGAGAATTGAGAATTGAGGATTGAGGATTGAGGATTGAAGATTGAGGATTGGGTATTGAGGATTGAAGAATGAGAATTGAGGATTGAGGTTTGAGGATTGAGGATTGCAGATTGAGTATTAAGGATTGAAGATTGAGGATTGAGGATTGAGAATTGAAGATTGAGGATTGAGGGTTGAGGATTCAGGATTGAGGATTGACGCTTGAGGATTGAGGATTGAAGATTGAGAATTGGGTATTGAGGATTGAACATTGAGGATTGAGAATTGAGGATTGGGGATTGAAGATTGTGTGTTGAGGATTGAAGATTGAGGATTGAGGATTGGCGATTGAGGAATGAGTATTGAGTATTGAGAATTGAGTATTGAGGATTGAAGATTGAGTATTGAGGATTGAAGATTGAGGATTGAGGATTGAGGATCGAGGATTGAGGGTTGAATATTGAGGATTGAGGATTGAGGGTTGACGATTGAGGATTGAGGATTGACGATTGAATATTGAGGAATGAGGATTCAGGATCGAGGATTGAGGGTTGAAGATTGAGGATTGGGTATTGAGGATTGAAGTATGAGGATTGATGATTGAGGATTGAGGATTGAGGATTGAAGACTGAGTATTGAGGATTGAAGATTGACGATTGAGAATTAAGGATTAAAGATTGAGGATTAAGGATTGAAGGTTGGGGATTGAGGATCAAGGATTGGAGACTTGTTATTGAGGATTGAAAATTGCGAACTGAGGATTGAGGATTGAGAATTGAGAATTGAGGATGAGGACTGAGGGTTGAGGATTGAGGTTTGAGAAATGAGGATTGATGATTGAGGATTGAGGATTGAGGATTGCGGATTGAGGATTCAGTATTGAAGATTGAGTATTGATCACTGAGGATTGAGTTCTGAGGATTGAGGATTGAGGATTGAGGATTGAGGATTGACGGTTGAGGATTGAGTGTTGAGGATGTAGGGTTGAAGAGAGAGGACTGAGTGTTGAGGATTGAGTGTTGAGAATTGATGTTTGAGGATTGAGATTTGATTATTGAATATTGTGGATTGAGTATTGAACCATGAGAATTCAGGATGTTCTATTGAGTATTGAGAATTGAGTATTGATGGTTGAGTATTGAGTATTGAGGATTGAGGATTGAAGATTGAGTATTGATGATTGAAGATTGAGGATTGAGAATTGAGGGTTGAGGATTGAGGTTTGAGGACTGAGGATTGAGGATTGAGGATTGAGGCTTGAGGATTGAGGATTTAGGATTGAAGATTGAGGATTGAGGATTGAGGATGAGGGCTGAGAGTTGAGGATTGAGGTTTGAGGTCTGAGGACTGAGGATTGAGGATTGAGAATTGACGATTGAGGATTGAGGATTGAAGATTGAGGATTGAGGATTGAGAATTGAGGATTGAGGATTGAGGATTGAAATTGAGTATTGAGGATTGAAGATTGAGGATTGAGATTTGATTATTGAATATTGTGGATTGAGTATTGAACCATGAGTATTCAGAATATTCTCTTGAGTATTGAGAATTGAGGATTGATGGTTGAGTATTGAGGATTGATGGCTGAGCTTTGTGTCATGAATATTGAGGATTGAGGATTGAGGATTGAGGACTGAGAATTGAGGATTGAAGGCTGAGTATTGATCATTGAATATTGAGGATTCAGGATTGAGGATTGAGGTTTGAGGATTGAGGACGAGGACTGACGGTTGAGGATTGAGGTTTGAGGATTGAGGATTGAGGATTGAGGACTGAGGATTGAGGATTGAGGATTGAGCATTGAGGATAGTAGATTGATGACTGGGGATTGAGGCTTGAAAATTGAGTATTAAGGATTGATGATTGGGGATTGAGGATCTAGGATTGGAGATTGATTATTGAGGATTGAAGATTGAGGATTGAGGATTGAGGATTGAGGATTGAGAATTGAGAATTGAGTATGAGGACTGAGGGTTGAGGATTCAGGTTTGAGGAATGAGGATTGAGGGTTGGGGAATGAGGATTGAGGATTGAGGATTGAGGGTTGAGCATTGAAGATTGAGTATTGATGCCTGAGGATTGAGGATTGATGATTGAGGATCGAGGATTGAAGATTGAGAATTGAGGATTGAAGATTGAGGATTGAGGATTGAGGATTGAGGATGGAGGATGAGGGCTGAGGGTTGAGGATTGAGGTTTGAGGACTGAGGACTGAGGATTGAGGATTGAGAATTGAGGATTGAGGATTGAGGGTTAAAGTTGAGGATTGGGTATTGAGGATTGAAGAATGAGGATTGAGGAATTAGGATTGAGGATTGAGGATTGAGGATTGAAGATTGAGGATTGGGTAATGAGGATTGAAGAATGAGGCTTGAGGTTTGAGGATTGAGGATTGAGGAATGAAGATTGAGTATTGAGGATTGAAGATTGAGGATTGAGGATTGAGGATTGAGGATTGAGGATTGAAGGTTGAGGATTAAGGATTGAAGATTGGGGATTGAGGATCTAGGATTGGAGATTGATTACTGAGGATTGACGATTGAGGATTGAGGATTGAGGATTGAGGATGTAGGATGAGGGCTGAGGGTTGAGGATTGAGGTTTGAGGACTGAGGACTGAGGATTGAGGATTGAGAATTGAGGATTGAGGATTGAGGGTTAAAGTTGAGGATTGGGTATTGAGGATTGAAGAATGAGGATTGAGGAATTAGGATTGAGGATTGAGGATTGAGGATTGAGGATTGAGGATTGAGGATGAGGACTGAGGATTGAGGATTGAGGATTGAGCATTGAGGATAGTAGATTGATGACTGGGGATTGAGGACTGAAGATTGAGGATTAAGGATTGAAGGTTGGGGATTGAGGATCTAGGATTGGAGATTGATTATTGAGGATTGAAGATTGAGGATTGAGGATTGAGGATTGAGGATTGAGAATTGAGAATTGAGTATGAGGACTGAGGGTTGAGGATTCAGGTTTGAGGAACGAGGATTGAGGGTTGGGGAATGAGGATTGAGGATTGAGGATTGAGGGTTGAGCATTGAAGATTGAGTATTGATGCCTGAGGATTGAGGATTGATGATTGAGGATCGAGGATTGAAGATTGAGAATTTAGGATTGATGGTTGAGTATTGAGGATTGATGGCTGAGGGTAGTATCTTGAATATTGAGGATTGAGGATTGAGGATTGAGGATAGTGCATTGAGGATTGAAGATTGAGTATTGATGATTGAATATTGAGGATTGAGGATTGAGGATTGAGGATGAAGGATGAGGGCTGAGGGTTGAGGATTGAGGTTTGAGGACTGAGGATTGAGGATTGAGGATTGAAGTTTGAGTGTTGAGGATTGAAGATTGAGGATTGAATATCGAGGATTGAGGATTGAGGTTTGAAGATTGAGGATTGAGGATTGTGGATTGAAGATTTAGGGTTGAGGATTTAAGATTCAATATAGATGATTGAATATTGAGGACTGAGGATTGAGGGTTGTGGATTGAGGACGAGGACTGAGGGTTGAATATTGATGTTTGAGGTCTGAGGATTAAGGATTGAGGATTGAGAATTGAGGATTGGGGATTGAGGATTGAAGATTGAGGATTGGGTATTGAGGATTGAAGAATGAGAATTGAGGATTGAGGTTTGAGGATTGAGGATTGCAGATTGAGTATTAAGGATTGAAGATTGAGGATTGAGGATTGAGAATTGAAGATTGAGGATTGAGGGTTGAGGATTCAGGATTGAGGATTGACGCTTGAGGATTGAGGATTGAAGATTGAGAATTGGGTATTGAGGATTGAACATTGAGGATTGAGAATTGAGGATTGGGGATTGAAGATTGTGTGTTGAGGATTGAAGATTGAGGATTGAGGATTGGCGATTGAGGAATGAGTATTGAGTATTGAGAATTGAGTATTGAGGATTGAAGATTGAGTATTGAGGATTGAAGATTGAGGATTGAGGATTGAGGATCGAGGATTGAGGGTTGAATATTGAGGATTGAGGATTGAGGGTTGACGATTGAGGATTGAGGATTGACGATTGAATATTGAGGAATGAGGATTCAGGATCGAGGATTGAGGGTTGAAGATTGAGGATTGGGTATTGAGGATTGAAGTATGAGGATTGATGATTGAGGATTGAGGATTGAGGATTGAAGACTGAGTATTGAGGATTGAAGATTGACGATTGAGAATTAAGGATTAAAGATTGAGGATTAAGGATTGAAGGTTGGGGATTGAGGATCAAGGATTGGAGACTTGTTATTGAGGATTGAAAATTGCGAACTGAGGATTGAGGATTGAGAATTGAGAATTGAGGATGAGGACTGAGGGTTGAGGATTGAGGTTTGAGAAATGAGGATTGATGATTGAGGATTGAGGATTGAGGATTGCGGATTGAGGATTCAGTATTGAAGATTGAGTATTGATCACTGAGGATTGAGTTCTGAGGATTGAGGATTGAGGATTGAGGATTGAGGATTGACGGTTGAGGATTGAGTGTTGAGGATGTAGGGTTGAAGAGAGAGGACTGAGTGTTGAGGATTGAGTGTTGAGAATTGATGTTTGAGGATTGAGATTTGATTATTGAATATTGTGGATTGAGTATTGAACCATGAGAATTCAGGATGTTCTATTGAGTATTGAGAATTGAGTATTGATGGTTGAGTATTGAGTATTGAGGATTGAGGATTGAAGATTGAGTATTGATGATTGAAGATTGAGGATTGAGAATTGAGGGTTGAGGATTGAGGTTTGAGGACTGAGGATTGAGGATTGAGGATTGAGGCTTGAGGATTGAGGATTGAGGATTGAAGATTGAGGATTGAGGATTGAGGATGAGGGCTGAGAGTTGAGGATTGAGGTTTGAGGTCTGAGGACTGAGGATTGAGGATTGAGAATTGACGATTGATGATTGAGGATTGAAGATTGAGGATTGAGGATTGAGAATTGAGGATTGAGGATTGAGGATTGAAATTGAGTATTGAGGATTGAAGATTGAGGATTGAGATTTGATTATTGAATATTGTGGATTGAGTATTGAACCATGAGTATTCAGAATATTCTCTTGAGTATTGAGAATTGAGGATTGATGGTTGAGTATTGAGGATTGATGGCTGAGGTTTGTGTCATGAATATTGAGGATTGAGGATTGAGGATTGAGGACTGAGAATTGAGGATTGAAGGCTGAGTATTGATCATTGAGTATTGAGGATCCAGGATTGAGGATTGAGGTTTGAGGATTGAGGACGAGGACTGACGGTTGAGGATTGAGGTTTGAGGATTGAGGATTGAGGATTGAGGACTGAGGATTGAGGATTGAGGATTGAGCATTGAGGATAGTAGATTGATGACTGGGGATTGAGTCTTGAAGATTGAGTATTAAGGATTGATGATTGGGGATTGAGGATCTAGGATTGGAGATTGATTATTGAGGATTGAAGATTGAGGATTGAGGATTGAGGATTGAGGATTGAGAATTGAGAATTGAGTATGAGGACTGAGGGTTGAGGATTCAGGTTTGAGGAATGAGGATTGAGGGTTGGGGAATGAGGATTGAGGATTGAGGATTGAGGGTTGAGCATTGAAGGTTGAGTATTGATGCCTGAGGATTGAGGATTGATGATTGAGGATCGAGGATTGAAGATTGAGAATTGAGGATTGAAGATTGAGGATTGAGGATTGAGGATTGAGGATGGAGGATGAGGGCTGAGGGTTCAGGATTGAGGTTTGAAGGACTGAGGACTGAGGATTGAGGATTGAGAATTGAGGATTGAGGATTGAGGGTTAAAGTTGAGGATTGGGTATTGAGGATTGAAGAATGAGGATTGAGGAATTAGGATTGAGGATTGAGGATTGAGGATTGAAGATTGAGGATTGGGTATTGAGGATTGAAGAATGAGGCTTGAGGTTTGAGGATTGAGGATTGAGGAATGAAGATTGAGTATTGAGGATTGAAGATTGAGGATTGAGGATTGAGGATTGAGGATTGATGATTGAAGATTGAGGATTAAGGATTGAAGATTGGGGATTGAGGATCTAGGATTGGAGATTGATTACTGAGGATTGACGATTGAGGATTGAGGATTGAGGATTGAGGATTGAGGATGAGGGCTGAGAGTTGAGGATTGAGGTTTGAGGTATGAGGACTGAGGATTGAGGATTGAGAATTGACGATTGAGGATTGAGGATTGAAGATTGAGGATTGAGATTTGATTATTGAATATTGTGAATTGAGTATTGAACCATGAGTATTCAGAATATTCTAATGAGTATTGAGAATTGAGGATTGATGGTTGAGTATTGAGGATTGATGGCTGAGGTTTGTGTCATGAATATTGAGGATTGAGGATTGAGGATTGAGGACTGAGAATTGAGGATTGAAGGCTGAGTATTGATGATTGAATATTGAGGATTCAGGATTGAGGATTGAGGTTTGAGGATTGAGGACGAGGACTGACGGTTGAGGATTGAGGTTTGAGGATTGAGGATTGAGGATTGAGGACTGAGGATTGAGGATTGAGGATTGAGCATTGAGGATAGTAGATTGATGACTGGCGATTGGGGATTGAAGATTGAGGATTAAGGATTGAAGATTGGGGATTGAGGATCTAGGATTGGAGATTGATTATTGAGGATTGAAGATTGAGGATTGAGGATTGAGGATTGAGAATTGAGAATTCAGGATGAGGACTGAGGGTTGAGGATTGAGGTTTGAGCAATGAGGATTGAGGGTTGAGGATTGAGGATTGAGGATTGGGGATTGAGGATTGAGTATTGAAGATTGAGTATTGACGCCTGAGGATTGAGGATTGATGATTGAGGATCGAGGATTGAAGATTGAGTATTGAGGATTGAAGATTGAGGATTGAGGATTGAGGAGCGAGGTTTGAGGGTTGAATATTGAGGATTGAGGATTGAGGGTTGAGGATTGAGGATTGAGGATTGACGATTGAATATTGAGGAATGAGGATTCAGGATCGAGGATTGAGGGTTGAAGATTAAGGATTGGGTATTGAGGATTGAAGTATGAGGATTGATGATTGAGGATTGAGGATTGAGGATTGAAGACCGAGTATTGAGGATTGAAGATTGACGACTGAGAATTAAGGATCAAAGATTGAGGATTAAGGATTGAAGGTTGGGGATTGAGGATCTAGGATTGGAGATTGGTTATTGAGGATTGAAGATTGAGAACTGAGGATTGAGGATTGAGAATTGAGAATTGAGTATGAGGACTGAGGGTTGAGGATTGAGGTTTGAGAAATGAGGACTGATGATTGAGGATTGAGGATTGAGGATTGCGGATTGAGGATTCAGTATTGAAGATTGAGTATTGATCACTGAGGATTGAGTTCTGAGGATTGAGGATTGAGGATTGAGGATTGACGCTTGAGGATTGAGTGTTGAGGATGTAGGGTTGAAGAGAGAGGACTGAGTGTTTAGGATTGAGTGTTGAGAATTGATGTTTGAGGATTGAGATTTGATTATTGAATATTGTGGATTGAGTATTGAACCATGAGAATTCAGGATGTTCTATTGAGTATTGAGAATTGAGTATTGATGGTTGAGTATTGAGTATTGAGGATTGAGGATTGAAGATTGAGTATTGATGATTGAAGATTGAGGATTGAGAATTGAGGGTTGAGGATTGAGGTTTGAGGACTGAGGATTGAGGATTCAGGATTGAGGCTTGAGGATTGAGGATTGAGGATTGAAGATTGAGGATTGAGGATTGAGGATGAGGGCTGAGAGTTGAGGGTTGAGGTTTGAGGTCTGAGGACTGAGGATTGAGGATTGAGAATTGACGATTGAGGATTGAGGATTGAAGATTGAGGATTGAGGATTGAGAATTGAGGATTGAGGATTGAGGATTGAAATTTAGTATTGAGGATTGAAGATAGAGGATTGAGATTTGATTATTGAATATTGTGGATTGAGTATTGAACCATGAGTATTCAGAATATTCTCTTGAGTATTGAGAATTGAGGATTGATGGTTGAGTATTGAGGATTGATGGCTGAGGTTTGTGTCATGAATATTGAGGATTGAGGATTGAGGATTGAGGACTGAGAATTGAGGATTGAAGGCTGAGTACTGATCATTGAATATTGAGGATTCAGGATTGAGGATTGAGGTTTGAGGATTGAGGACGAGGACTGACGGTTGAGGATTGAGGTTTGAGGATTGAGGATTGAGGATTGAGGACTGAGGATTGAGGATTGAGGATTGAGCATTGAGGATAGTAGATTGATGACTGGGGATTGAGGATTGAAGATTGAGGATAAGGATTGAAGGTTGGGGATTGAGGATCTAGGATTGGAGTTTGATTATTGAGGATTGAAGATTGAGGATTGAGGATTGAGGATTGAGGATTGAGAATTAAGAATTGAGTATGAGGACTGAGGGTTGAGGATTCAGGTTTGAGGAACGAGGATTGAGGGTTGGGGAATGAGGATTGAGGATTGAGGATTGAGGGTTGAGCATTGAAGATTGAGTATTGATGCCTGAGGATTGAGGATTGATGATTGAGGATCGAGGATTGAAGATTGAGAATTTAGGATTCATGGTTGAGTATTGAGGATTGATGGCTGAGGGTAGTATCTTGAATATTGAGGATTGAGGATTGAGGATTGAGGATAGTGCATTGAGGATTGAAGATTGAGTATTGATGATTGAATATTGAGGATTGAGGATTGAGGATTGAGGATGAAGGATGAGGGCTGAGGGTTGAGGATTGAGGTTTGAGGACTGAGGATTGAGGATTGAGGATTGAAGATTGAGTGTTGAGGATTGAAGATTGAGGATTGAATATCGAGGATTGAGGATTGAGGTTTGAAGATTGAGGATTGAGGATTGTGGATTGAAGATTTAGGGTTGAGGATTTAAGATTCAATATAGATGATTGAATATTGAGGACTGAGGATTGAGGGTTGTGGATTGAGGACGAGGACTGAGGGTTGAATATTGATGTTTAAGGTCTGAGGATTAAGGATTGAGGATTGAGAATTGAGGATTGAGGATTGAGGATTGAAGATTGAGGATTGGGTATTGAGGATTGAAGAATGAGGATTGAGGATTGAGGTTTGAGGATTGAGGATTGCAGATTGAGTATTAAGGATTGAAGATTGAGGATTGAGGATTGAGAATTGAAGATTGAGGATTGAGGGTTGAGGATTCAGGATTGAGGATTGACGCTTGAGGATTGAGGATTGAAGATTGAGAATTGGATATTGAGGATTGAACATTGAGGATTGAGAATTGAGGATTGGGGATTGAAGATTGTGTGTTGAGGATTGAAGATTGAGGATTGAGGATTGGCGATTGAGGAATGAGTATTGAGTATTGAGAATTGAGTATTGAGGATTGAAGATTGAGTATTGAGGATTGAAGATTGAGGATTGAGGATTGAGGATCGAGGATTGAGGGTTGAATATTGAGGATTGAGGATTGAGGGTTGACGATTGAGGATTGAGGATTGACGATTGAATATTGAGGAATGAGGATTCAGGATCGAGGATTGAGGGTTGAAGATTGAGGATTGGGTATTGAGGATTGAAGTATGAGGATTGATGATTGAGGATTGAGGATTGAGGATTGAAGACCGAGTATTGAGGATTGAAGATTGACGATTGAGAATTAAGGATCAAAGATTGAGGATTAAGGATTGAAGGTTGGGGATTGAGGATCTAGGATTGGAGATTGGTTATTGAGGATTGAAGATTGAGAACTGAGGATTGAGGATTGAGAATTGAGAATTGAAGATGAGGACTGAGGGTTGAGGATTGAGGTTTGAGAAATGAGGACTGATGATTGAGGATTGAGGATTGAGGATTGCGGATTGAGGATTCAGTATTGAAGATTGAGTATTGATCACTGAGGATTGAGTTCTGAGGATTGAGGATTGAGGATTGAGGATTGACGCTTGAGGATTGAGTGTTGAGGATGTAGGGTTGAAGAGAGAGGACTGAGTGTTTAGGATTGAGTGTTGAGAATTGATGTTTGAGGATTGAGATTTGATTATTGAATATTGTGGATTGAGTATTGAACCATGAGCATTAAGGATGTTCTATTGAGTATTGAGAATTGAGTATTGATGGTTGAGTATTGAGTATTGAGGATTGAGGATTGAAGATTGAGTATTGATGATTGAAGATTGAGGATTGAGAATTGAGGGTTGAGGATTGAGGTTTGAGGACTGAGGATTGAGGATTGAGGATTGAGGCTTGAGGATTGAGGATTGAGGATTGAAGATTGAGGATTGAGGATTGAGGATGAGGGCTGAGAGTTGAGGGTTGAGGTTTGAGGTCTGAGGACTGAGGATTGAGGATTGAGAATTGACGATTGAGGATTGAGGATTGAAGATTGAGGATTGAGGATTGAGAAATGAGGATTGAGGATTGAGGATTGAAATTGAGTATTGAGGATTGAAGATTGAGGATTGAGATTTGATTATTGAATTTTGTGGATTGAGTATTGAACCATGAGTATTCAGAATATTCTCTTGAGTATTGAGAATTGAGGATTGATGGTTGAGTATTGAGGATTGATGGCTGAGGTTTGTGTCATGAATATTGAGGTTTGAGGATTGAGGATTGAGGACTGAGAATTGAGGATTGAAGGCTGAGTACTGATCATTGAATATTGAGGATTCAGGATTGAGGATTGAGGTTTGAGGATTGAGGACGAGGACTGACGGTTGAGGATTGAGGTTTGAGGATTGAGGATTGAGGATTGAGGACTGAGGATTGAGGATTGAGGATTGAGCATTGAGGATAGTAGATTGATGACTGGGGATTGAGGATTGAAGATTGAGGATTAAGGATTGAAGGTTGGGGATTGAGGATCTAGGATTGGAGATTGATTATTGAGGATTGAAGATTGAGGATTGAGGATTGAGGATTGAGGATTGAGAATTGAGAATTGAGTATGAGGACTGAGGGTTGAGGATTCAGGTTTGAGGAACGAGGATTGAGGGTTGGGGAATGAGGATTGAGGATTGAGGATTGAGGGTTGAGCATTGAAGATTGAGTATTGATGCCTGAGGATTGAGGATTGATGATTGAGGATCGAGGATTGAAGATTGAGAATTGAGGATTGAAGATTGAGGATTGAGGATTGAGGATTGAGGATGGAGGATGAGGGCTGAGGGTTGAGGATTGAGGTTTGAGGACTGAGGACTGAGGATTGAGGATTGAGAATTGAGGATTGAGGATTGAGGGTTAAAGTTGAGGATTGGGTATTGAGGATTGAAGAATGAGGATTGAGGAATTAGGATTGAGGATTGAGGACTGAGGATTGAAGATTGAGGATTGGATATTGAGGATTGACGAATGAGGCTTGAGGTTTGAGGATTGAGGATTGAGGAATGAAGATTGAGTATTGAGGATTGAAGATTGAGGATTGAGGATTGAGGATTGAGGATTGAGGATTGAAGAATGAGGATTAAGGATTGAAGATTGGGGATTGAGGATCTAGGATTGGAGATTGATTACTGAGGATTGACGATTGAGGATTGAGGATTGAGGATTGAGGATTGAGGATGAGGGTTGAGAGTTGAGGATTGAGGTTTGAGGTCTGAGGACTGAGGATTGAGGATTGAGAATTGGCGATTGAGGATTGAGGATTGAAGATTGAGGATTGAGATTTGATTATTGAATATTGTGGATTGAGTATTGAACCATGAGTATTCAGAATATTCTAATGAGTATTGAGAATTGAGGATTGATGGTTGAGTATTGAGGATTGATGGCTGAGGTTTGTGTCATGAATATTGAGGATTGAGGATTGAGGATTGAGGACCGAGAATTGAGGATTGAAGGCTGAGTATTGATGATTGAATATTGAGGATTCAGGATTGAGGATTGAGGTTTGAGGATTGAGGACGAGGACTGACGGTTGAGGATTGAGGTTTGAGGATTGAGGATTGAGGATTGAGGACTGAGGATTGAGGATTGGGGATTGAGGATTGAGTATTGAAGATTGAGTATTGATGCCTGAGGATTGAGGATTGATGATTGAGGATCGAGGATTGAAGATTGAGAATTGAGGATTGAAGATTGAGGATTGAGGATTGAGGATTGAGGATGGAGGATGAGGGCTGAGGATTGAGGATTGAGGTTTGAGGACTGAGGTCTGAGGACTGAGGATTGAGAATTGAGGATTGAGGATTGAGGGTTAAAGTTGAGTATTGGGTTAGGATTGAAGAATGAGGATTGAGGTATTAGGATTCAGGATTGAGGATTGAGGATTGAAGATTGAGGATTGGGTATTGAGGATTGAAGAATGAGGCTTGAGGATTGAGGATTGAGGATTGAGGAATGAAGATTGAGTACTGAGGATTGAAGATTGAGGATTGAGGATTGAGGATTGAGGATTGAGGATTGAAGATTGAGGATTAAGGATTGAAGATTGGGGATTGAGTATTAAGGATTGAAGAATGAGTATTGAGGATTGAGGATTGAGGATTGAGGATTGAAGATTGAGTATTGAGAATTGAAGATTGAGGATTGAGGATTGAGAATTGATGATTGAGGATTGAGGATGGAAGATTGAGGATTGGGTATTGAGGATTCAAGAATGAGGATTGAAGATTGAGGATTAAGGATTGAGGATTGGGGATTGAGGATCTAGGATTGGAGATTGATTATTGGGGATTGAATATTGAGGATTGAGAATTGAGGATTGATGGTTGAGTATTGAGGATTGAGGATTGAGGATTGAGTATTGAAGATTGAGTTTTGATGCCTGAGGATTGAGGATTGAGGATTGAGTATTGAGGATTGAGGATTGAAGATTGAGTATTGGGGACTGAAGATTGAGGATTGAGGATTGAGGATTGAGGATGGAGAATGAGGACTGACGGTTGAGGATTGAGGTTTGAGGATTGAGGATTGAGGATTGAGGACTGAGGATTGAGGATTGAGGATTGGGCACTGAGGATTGAAGATTGAGGACTGGGGATTGAGAATTGAAGATTGAGGATTATGGATTGAAGATTGGGGATTGAGGATCTAGGATTGGAGATTGATTATTGAGGGTTGAAGATAGAGGATTGAGGATTGAGGATTGAGAATTGAGAATTGAGTATGAGGACTGAGGGTTGAGGATTGAGGTTTGAGGAATGAGGATTGAGGGTTGAGGATTGAGGATTGAGGATTGAGGATTGAGGATTGAGTATTGACGATTGAGTATTGATGCCTGAGGATTGAGGATTGAGGATTGAGGATTGAGGATCGAGGATTGAAGATTGAGTATTGATGATTGAATATTGAGGATTGAGGATTGAGGTTTGAAGATTGAGGACGAGGACTGACGGTAGGGGATTGAGGTTTGAGGATTGAGGATTGAGGTCTGAGGATTGAGGATGAGGGCTGAGGGTCGGGGATTGAGGTTTGACGACTGAGGGCTGAAGATTGAGGATTGAGAATTGAGGACTAATGATTGAGGCTTGAAGATTGAAGATTGGGTATTGAGGATTGAAGAATGAGGATTGAGGACTGAGGATTGAGGATTGAGGATTGAGCATTGAGGATTCAAGATTGAGGACTGGGGATTGAGGATTGAAGATTGAGGATTAAGGATTGAAGATAGGGGATTGAGGATCTAGGATTGGAGATTGATTATTGAGGATTGAGGATTGAGGATTGAGGATCTAGGATTGGAGGTTGAATATTGAGGATTGAGGTTTGAAGTCTGAGAATTGGGGATTGAGTATTGAGGATTAAGGATTGAGGATTGAGGTCTGAGGATTGAGGATGAGAGCTAAGGGTCGGGGATTGAGGTTTGACGACTGAGGACTGAAGATTGAGGATTGAGAATTGAGGACTAATGATTGAGGATTGAAGATTGAGGAATGGGTATTGAGGATTGGAGAATGAGGATTGAGGACTGAGGATTGAGGATTCAGGATTGAGCATTGAGGATTCAAGATTGAGGACTGGGGATTGAGGATTGAAGATTGAGGATTAAGGATTGAAGATAGGGGATTGAGGATCTAGGATTGGAGATTGATTATTGAGGATTGAGGATTGAGGATTGAGGATGGAGGATGAGGGCTGAGGGTTGAGGGTAGAGGTTTGTGTGTTGAATCCTGAGAATTCAGGATATTCTATTCAGTTTTGAGCAGTTGAGGATTGATGGTTGAGTACTGAGGACTGAGGATTGAGGATTGAAGTTTGAGTACTGAGGATTCAGAATTGAGGTTTGAGGACTGAGGATTGAGGATTCAAGATTGAGTATTGAGGATTGAAGATTGAGGATTGAGGATTGAGGATTGAGGATTGAGGATTGAGGATTGAGTATTGACGATTGAGTATTGATGCCTGAGGATTGAGGATTGAAGATTGAGGATTGGGTATTGAGCATTGAAGAATGAGGATTGAGGATTAAGGATTGAGGATTGAGGATTGAGGACTGAAGATTGAGGATTGGGTATTGCGGATTGATCATTGAGGATTCAGGATCGAGGATTGAGGATTGATGATTGAGAACCGAAGATTGAATATTGGTGGTTGATGATTGAGGATTGAGGATTGAGGATTGTGGATTGAGGACGAGGACTGAGGGTTGAGTATTGATGTTTGAGGTCTGAGGATTGAGGATTGAGGATTGAGAGCTGAGGATTGAGGATTGAAGATTGAGGATTGGGTATTGAGGATTGAAGAATGAGGATTAAGGATTGAGGATTGAGGATTGAGGATTGAAGATTGAGTATTGAGGATTAAACATTGAGGATTGAGAATTGAGAATTGAGGATTGGGTATTGAAGATTGAGTATTGAGGATTGAAGATTGAGGATTGAGGATTGAGGATTGAGGATTGAGGATTGAAGATTGAGGGTTGAGTACTGAGGGTTGAGGATTGAGGATTGAGGATTGAAGATTGAATATTGATGATTGAAGATTGAGGATTGAGGATTGAGGGTTGTGGATTGAGGACGAGGACTGAGGGTTGAATATTGATGTTTGAGGTCTGAGGATTGAGGATTGAGGATTGAGAATTGAGGATTGAGGATTGAGGATTGAAGATTGAGGATTGGGTATTGAGGATTGAAGAATGAGGATTGAGGATTAAGCATTGCTGATTTAAGATTGATGACTAGGGATTGAGGATTGAACATTGAGGATTGAGGACTGAAGATTGGGGATTGAGGATCTAGGATTGGAGATTGATTATTGAGAATTGAAGATTGAGGATTGTGGATTGAGGATTGAGGATTTAGAATTACGGATGAGGACTGAGGGTTGAGGATTGAGGTTTGAGGAATGAGGAATGAGGATTGAAGATTGAGGACTGGGGATTGAGGATTGAAGATTGAGGATTAAGGATTGAAGATAGGGGATTGAGGATCTAGGATTGGAGATTGATTATAGAGGATTGAGGGTTGAGGATTGAGGATTGAGGATTGAGAATTGAGAATTGAGTATGAGGACTGAAGGTTGGGGGTTGAGGTTTGAGGAATGAGGATTGAGGTTTGGGGAATGAGGGTTGAGGATTGAGGATTGAGGATTGAGCATTGAAGATTGTGTATTGATGCCTGAGGATTGAGGAATGAGGATTGATTATTGAGGATCGAGGATTGAAGATTGAGAATTGAGGATTGAAGATTGAGGATTGAGGATTGAGGATTGAGGATGGAGGATGAGGGCTGAGGGTTGAGGATTGAGGTTTGAGGACTGAGGATTGAGGATTGAGGATTGAAGATTGAGTGTTGAGGATTGAAGATTGAGGATTGAATATCGAGGATTGAGGATTGAGGATTGAAGATCGAGGATTGAGGATTGTGGATTGAAGATTGAGGGTTGAGGATTGAAGATTCAATATAGATGATTGAATATTGAGGACTGAGGATTGAGGGTTGTGGATTGAGGACGAGGACTGAGGGTTGAATATTGATGTTTGAGGTCTGAGGATTAAGGATTGAGGATTGAGAATTGAGGATTGAGGATTGAGGATTGAAGATTGAGCATTTGGTATTGAGGATTGAAGAATGAGGATTGAGGATTGAGGTTTGAGGATTGAGGATTGCAGATTGAGTATTAAGGATTGAAGATTGAGGATTGAGGATTGAGGATTGAAGATTGAGGATTGAGGGTTGAGGATTCAGGATTGAGGATTGACGCTTGAGGATTGAGGATTGAAGATTGAGAATTGGGTACTGAGGATTGAACATTGAGGATTGAGGATTGAGGATTGAAGGTTGAATATTGATGAATGAAGATTGACAATTGATGATTGAGGGTTGTGTAATGAGGACGAGGACTGAGGGTTGAGTATTGATACTTGAGGTCTGGGGATTGAGGATTGAGGATTGCGAATTGAGGATTGAGGATTGAGGATAGAGGATTGAAGACTGAGTATTGAGGATTGAAGATTGACGATTGAGAATTAAGGATTAAAGATTGAGGGTTAAGGATTGAAGGTTGGGGATTGGGGATCTAGGATTGGAGATTGATTATTGAGGATTGAAGATTGAGAACTGAGGATTGAGGATTGAGAATTGAGAATTGAGGATGAGGACTGAGGGTTGAGGATTGAGGTTTGAGAAATGAGGATTGATGATTGAGGATTGAGGATTGAGGATTGAGGATTGAGGATTCAGTATTGAAGATTGAGTATTGATCACTGAGGATTGAGGACTGAGGATTGAGTATTGAGGATTGAGGATTGACGCTTGAGGATTGAGTGTTGAGGATGTAGGGTTGAAGAGAGAGGACTGAGTGTTGAGGATTGAGTGTTGAGAATTGATGTTTGAGGATTGAGATTTGATTATTGAATATTGTGGATTGAGTATTGATCCATGAGAATTCAGGATGTTCTATTGAGTATTGAGAATTGAGTATTGATGGTTGAGTATTGAGTATTGAGGATTGAGGATTGAAGATTGAGTATTGATGATTGAAGATTGAGGATTGAGAATTGAGGGTTGAGGATTGAGGTTTGAGGACTGAGGATTGAGGATTAAGGATTGAGGCTTGAGGATTGAGGATTGAGGATTGAAGATTGAGGATTGAGGATTGAGGATTGAGAATTGAGGATTGAGGATGGAGAATGAGGACTGACGGTTGAGGATTGAGGTTTGAGGATTGAGGATTGAGGATTGAGGACTGAGGATTGAGGATTGAGGATTGGGCACTGAGGATTGAAGATTGAGGACTGGGGATTGAGAATTGAAGATTGAGGATTATGGATTGAAGATTGGGGATTGAGGATCTAGGATTGGAGATTGATTATTGAGGGTTGAAGATAGAGGATTGAGGATTGAGGATTGAGAATTGAGAATTGAGTATGAGGACTGAGGGTTGAGGATTGAGGTTTGAGGAATGAGGATTGAGGGTTGAGGATTGAGGATTGAGGATTGAGGATTGAGGATTGAGTATTGACGATTGAGTATTGATGCCTGAGGATTGAGGATTGAGGATTGAGGATTGAGGATCGAGGATTGAAGATTGAGTATTGATGATTGAATATTGAGGATTGAGGATTGAGGTTTGAAGATTGAGGACGAGGACTGACGGTAGGGGATTGAGGTTTGAGGATTGAGGATTGAGGTCTGAGGATTGAGGATGAGGGCTGAGGGTCGGGGATTGAGGTTTGACGACTGAGGGCTGAAGATTGAGGATTGAGAATTGAGGACTAATGATTGAGGCTTGAAGATTGAAGATTGGGTATTGAGGATTGAAGAATGAGGATTGAGGACTGAGGATTGAGGATTGAGGATTGAGCATTGAGGATTCAAGATTGAGGACTGGGGATTGAGGATTGAAGATTGAGGATTAAGGATTGAAGATAGGGGATTGAGGATCTAGGATTGGAGATTGATTATTGAGGATTGAGGATTGAGGATTGAGGATCTAGGATTGGAGGTTGAATATTGAGGATTGAGGTTTGAAGTCTGAGAATTGGGGATTGAGTATTGAGGATTAAGGATTGAGGATTGAGGTCTGAGGATTGAGGATGAGAGCTAAGGGTCGGGGATTGAGGTTTGACGACTGAGGACTGAAGATTGAGGATTGAGAATTGAGGACTAATGATTGAGGATTGAAGATTGAGGAATGGGTATTGAGGATTGGAGAATGAGGATTGAGGACTGAGGATTGAGGATTCAGGATTGAGCATTGAGGATTCAAGATTGAGGACTGGGGATTGAGGATTGAAGATTGAGGATTAAGGATTGAAGATAGGGGATTGAGGATCTAGGATTGGAGATTGATTATTGAGGATTGAGGATTGAGGATTGAGGATGGAGGATGAGGGCTGAGGGTTGAGGGTAGAGGTTTGTGTGTTGAATCCTGAGAATTCAGGATATTCTATTCAGTTTTGAGCAGTTGAGGATTGATGGTTGAGTACTGAGGACTGAGGATTGAGGATTGAAGTTTGAGTACTGAGGATTCAGAATTGAGGTTTGAGGACTGAGGATTGAGGATTCAAGATTGAGTATTGAGGATTGAAGATTGAGGATTGAGGATTGAGGATTGAGGATTGAGGATTGAGGATTGAGTATTGACGATTGAGTATTGATGCCTGAGGATTGAGGATTGAAGATTGAGGATTGGGTATTGAGCATTGAAGAATGAGGATTGAGGATTAAGGATTGAGGATTGAGGATTGAGGACTGAAGATTGAGGATTGGGTATTGCGGATTGATCATTGAGGATTCAGGATCGAGGATTGAGGATTGATGATTGAGAACCGAAGATTGAATATTGGTGGTTGATGATTGAGGATTGAGGATTGAGGATTGTGGATTGAGGACGAGGACTGAGGGTTGAGTATTGATGTTTGAGGTCTGAGGATTGAGGATTGAGGATTGAGAGCTGAGGATTGAGGATTGAAGATTGAGGATTGGGTATTGAGGATTGAAGAATGAGGATTAAGGATTGAGGATTGAGGATTGAGGATTGAAGATTGAGTATTGAGGATTAAACATTGAGGATTGAGAATTGAGAATTGAGGATTGGGTATTGAAGATTGAGTATTGAGGATTGAAGATTGAGGATTGAGGATTGAGGATTGAGGATTGAGGATTGAAGATTGAGGGTTGAGTACTGAGGGTTGAGGATTGAGGATTGAGGATTGAAGATTGAATATTGATGATTGAAGATTGAGGATTGAGGATTGAGGGTTGTGGATTGAGGACGAGGACTGAGGGTTGAATATTGATGTTTGAGGTCTGAGGATTGAGGATTGAGGATTGAGAATTGAGGATTGAGGATTGAGGATTGAAGATTGAGGATTGGGTATTGAGGATTGAAGAATGAGGATTGAGGATTAAGCATTGCTGATTTAAGATTGATGACTAGGGATTGAGGATTGAACATTGAGGATTGAGGACTGAAGATTGGGGATTGAGGATCTAGGATTGGAGATTGATTATTGAGAATTGAAGATTGAGGATTGTGGATTGAGGATTGAGGATTTAGAATTACGGATGAGGACTGAGGGTTGAGGATTGAGGTTTGAGGAATGAGGAATGAGGATTGAAGATTGAGGACTGGGGATTGAGGATTGAAGATTGAGGATTAAGGATTGAAGATAGGGGATTGAGGATCTAGGATTGGAGATTGATTATAGAGGATTGAGGGTTGAGGATTGAGGATTGAGGATTGAGAATTGAGAATTGAGTATGAGGACTGAAGGTTGGGGGTTGAGGTTTGAGGAATGAGGATTGAGGTTTGGGGAATGAGGGTTGAGGATTGAGGATTGAGGATTGAGCATTGAAGATTGTGTATTGATGCCTGAGGATTGAGGAATGAGGATTGATTATTGAGGATCGAGGATTGAAGATTGAGAATTGAGGATTGAAGATTGAGGATTGAGGATTGAGGATTGAGGATGGAGGATGAGGGCTGAGGGTTGAGGATTGAGGTTTGAGGACTGAGGATTGAGGATTGAGGATTGAAGATTGAGTGTTGAGGATTGAAGATTGAGGATTGAATATCGAGGATTGAGGATTGAGGATTGAAGATCGAGGATTGAGGATTGTGGATTGAAGATTGAGGGTTGAGGATTGAAGATTCAATATAGATGATTGAATATTGAGGACTGAGGATTGAGGGTTGTGGATTGAGGACGAGGACTGAGGGTTGAATATTGATGTTTGAGGTCTGAGGATTAAGGATTGAGGATTGAGAATTGAGGATTGAGGATTGAGGATTGAAGATTGAGCATTTGGTATTGAGGATTGAAGAATGAGGATTGAGGATTGAGGTTTGAGGATTGAGGATTGCAGATTGAGTATTAAGGATTGAAGATTGAGGATTGAGGATTGAGGATTGAAGATTGAGGATTGAGGGTTGAGGATTCAGGATTGAGGATTGACGCTTGAGGATTGAGGATTGAAGATTGAGAATTGGGTACTGAGGATTGAACATTGAGGATTGAGGATTGAGGATTGAAGGTTGAATATTGATGAATGAAGATTGACAATTGATGATTGAGGGTTGTGTAATGAGGACGAGGACTGAGGGTTGAGTATTGATACTTGAGGTCTGGGGATTGAGGATTGAGGATTGCGAATTGAGGATTGAGGATTGAGGATAGAGGATTGAAGACTGAGTATTGAGGATTGAAGATTGACGATTGAGAATTAAGGATTAAAGATAGAGGGTTAAGGATTGAAGGTTGGGGATTGGGGATCTAGGATTGGAGATTGATTATTGAGGATTGAAGATTGAGAACTGAGGATTGAGGATTGAGAATTGAGAATTGAGGATGAGGACTGAGGGTTGAGGATTGAGGTTTGAGAAATGAGGATTGATGATTGAGGATTGAGGATTGAGGATTGAGGATTGAGGATTCAGTATTGAAGATTGAGTATTGATCACTGAGGATTGAGGACTGAGGATTGAGTATTGAGGATTGAGGATTGACGCTTGAGGATTGAGTGTTGAGGATGTAGGGTTGAAGAGAGAGGACTGAGTGTTGAGGATTGAGTGTTGAGAATTGATGTTTGAGGATTGAGATTTGATTATTGAATATTGTGGATTGAGTATTGATCCATGAGAATTCAGGATGTTCTATTGAGTATTGAGAATTGAGTATTGATGGTTGAGTATTGAGTATTGAGGATTGAGGATTGAAGATTGAGTATTGATGATTGAAGATTGAGGATTGAGAATTGAGGGTTGAGGATTGAGGTTTGAGGACTGAGGATTGAGGATTAAGGATTGAGGCTTGAGGATTGAGGATTGAGGATTGAAGATTGAGGATTGAGGATTGAGGATTGAGAATTGAGGATTGAGGATTGAAATTGAGTATTGAGGATTGAAGATTGAGGATTGAGATTTGATTATTGAATATTGTGGATTGAGTATTGAACCATGAGTATTCAGAATATTCTATTGAGTATTGAGAATTGAGGATTGATGGTTGAGTATTGAGGATTGATGGCTGAGGTTTGTGTCATGAATATTGAGGATTGAGGATTGAGGATTGAGGACTGAGCATTGAGGATTGAAGGCTGAGTATTGATGATTGAGGATTGAGGTTTGAGGATTGAGGATTGAGGATTCAGTATTGAAGATTGAGTATTGATCACTGAGGATTGAGGACTGAGGATTGAGTATTGAGGATTGAGGATTGACGCTTGAGGATTGAGTGTTGAGGATGTAGGGTTGAAGAGAGAGGACTGAGTGTTGAGGATTGAGTGTTGAGAATTGATGTTTGAGGATTGAGATTTGATTATTGAATATTGTGGATTGAGTATTGAACCATGAGAATTCAGGATGTTCTGTTGAGTATTGAGAATTGAGTATTGATGGTTGAGTATTGAGTATTGAGGATTGAGGATTGAAGATTGAGTATTGATGATTGAAGATTGAGGATTGAGAATTGAGGGTTGAGGATTGAGGTTTGAGGACTGAGGATTGAGGATTAAGGATTGAGGCTTGAGGATTGAGGATTGAGGATTGAAGATTGAGGATTGAGGATTGAGGATTGAGAATTGAGGATTGAGGATTGAAATTGAGTATTGAGGATTGAAGATTGAGGATTGAGATTTGATTATTGAATATTGTGGATTGAGTATTGAACCATGAGTATTCAGAATATTCTATTGAGTATTGAGAATTGAGGATTGATGGTTGAGTATTGAGGATTGATGGCTGAGGTTTGTGTCATGAATATTGAGGATTGAGGATTGAGGATTGAGGACTGAGCATTGAGGATTGAAGGCTGAGTATTGATGATTGAGGATTGAGGTTTGAGGATTGAGGACGAGGACTGACGGTTGAGGATTGAGGTTTGAGGATTGAGGATTGAGGATTGAGGACTGAGGATTGAGGATTGAGGATTGAGCATTGAGGATTGAAGATTGATGACTGGGGATTGAGGATTGAAGATTGAGGATTAAGGATTGAAGATTGGGGATTGAGGATCTAGGATTGGAGATTGATTATTGAGGATTGAAGATTGAGGATTGAGGATTGAGGATTGAGAATTGAGAATTCAGGATGAGGACTGAGGGTTGAGGATTGAGGTTTGAGGAATGAGGATTGAGGGTTGAGGATTGAGGATTGAGGATTGGGGATTGAGGATTGAGTATTGAAGATTGAGTATTGATGCCTGAGGATTGAGGATCGAGGATTGAGGATTGAGGATTGCGGATTGAAGGTTGAGTATTGAGGATTGAAGATTGAGGATTGAGGATTGAGGATTGAGGATGGAGGATGAGGACTGACGGTTGAGGATTGAGGTTTGAGGATTGAGGATTGAGAAATGAGGATTGATGATTGAGGATTGAGGATTGAGGATTGCGGATTGAGGATTCAGTATTGAAGATTGAGTATTGATCACTGAGGATTGAGGACTGAGGATTGAGCATTGAGGATTGAGGATTGACGCTTGAGGATTGAGTGTTGAGGATGTATGGTTGAAGAGAGAGGACTGAGTATTGAGGATTGAACATTGAGGATTGAGGATTGATAATTGAGGATTGGGGATTGAAGATTGTGTGTTGAGGATTGAAGATTGAGGATTGAGGATTGGCGATTGAGGAATGAGTATTGGGTATTGAGGATTGAGTATTGAGGATTGAAGATTGAGTATTGAGGATTGAATATTGAGGATTGAGGATTGAGGATCGAGGGTTGAGGGTTGAAGATTGAGGATTGAGGATTGATGGTTGAGGATTGAGGTTTGAGGATTGAGGATTGAGGATTGAGGACTGAGGATTGAGGATTGAGGATTGAGCATTGAGGATTGAAGATTGATGACTGGGGATTGAGGATTGAAGATTGAGGATTAAGGATTGAAGATTGGGGATTGAGGATCTAGGATTGGAGATTGATTATTGAGGATTGAAGATTGAGGATTGAGGATTGGGGATTGAGAATTGAGAATTCAGGATGAGGACTGAGGGTTGAGGATTGAGGTTTGAGGAATGAGGATTGAGGGTTGAGGATTGAGGATTGAGGATTGGGGATTGAGGATTGAGTATTGAAGATTGAGTATTGATGCCTGAGGATTGAGGATCGAGGATTGAGGATTGAGGATTGCGGATTGAAAATTGAGTATTGAGGATTGAAGATTGAGGATTGAGGATTGAGGATTGAGGATGGAGGATGAGGACTGACGGTTGAGGATTGAGGTTTGAGGATTGAGGATTGAGGATTGAGGACTGAGGATTAAGGATTGAGGATTGAGCATTGAGGATTGAAGATTGAGGACTGGGGATTGAGGATTGAAGATTGATTATTAAGGATTGAAGATTGGGGATTGAGGATCTAGGATTGGAGATTGATTATTGAGGATTGAAGATTGAGGATTGAGGATTGAGGATTGAGGATTGAGAATTGAGAATTGAGTATGAGGGCTGAGGGTTGAGGATTGAGGTTTGAGGACTGAGGTCTGAGGATTGAGGATTGAGGATTGAGAATTGATGATTGAGGATTGAGGATGGAAGATTGAGGATTGGGTATTGAGGATTCAAGAATGAGGATTGGGGATTGAGGATTGAGGATTGAGGATTGAAGATTGAGTATTGAGGATTGAAGATTGAGGATTAAGGATTGAGGATTGGGGATTGAGGATCGAGGATTGGAGATTGATTATTGGGGATTGAATATTGAGGATTGAGAATTGAGGATTGAGAATTCAGAATTGTGGGTGAGGACTGAAGGTTGAGGATTGTGGTTTGAGGAACGAGGATTGAGGATTCAGGACTGAGTATTGACGATTGAGTATTGAAGATTGAGGATTTATGACTGAGGATTGAGGATTGAGGATTGAGGATTGAGGATTGAGGATTGAAGATTGAGTATTGAGGATTGAATATTGAAGATTGAGGATTGAGGATTGACGCTTGAAGATTGAGGGTTGAGGATGTAGGATTGAAGAGAGAGGACAGAGTGTTGAGGATTGAGTGTTGAGAATTGATGCTTGAGGTTTGGGATTTGATTATTGAATATTGTGGATCGCTTATTCAACCATGAGAATTCAGGATGTTCTATTGAGTATTGAGAATTGAGGATTGATGGTTGAGTATTCAGGATTGATGGTTGAGGGTTGAGTGTTGAATATTGAGGATTGAGGATTGAGGATTGAGGATTGAGGATTGATGATTGGGGATTGAAGATTGATTATTGATGATTGAAGATTGAGGATTGAGTATTGAGGGTTGAGGATTGAGGACGAGGACTGACGGTTGAGGATTGAGGTTTGAGGATTGAGGATTGAAGATTGAGGACTGAGGCTTGAGGCTTGAGGATTGAGCATTCAGGATTGAAGATTGGGGACTGGCGATTGAGGATTGAAGATTGAGGATTATGGATTGAGGATTGGGGATTGAGGATGTAGGATTGGAGATTGATTATTGAGGATTGATGATTGAGGATTGAGGATTGAGGATTGAGGTTTGAGAATTGAGAATTGAGGATGAAGACTGAGGGTTGAGGATTGAGGTTTGAGGAACGAGGATTGAGGATTGAGGATTGAGGACTGAGGATTGACGATTGAGTATTGACGATTGAGGATTGATGACTGAGGATTGACGACTGAGAATTGAGGATTGAGGATTGATGATTGAAGATTGAGTATTGAGGATTGAATATTGAGGATTGAGTATTGAGGATTGAAGATTGAGGATCGAGGATTAAGGATTGAAGATTGACTATTGAGTATTGAAGGTTGAGGATTGTGGATTGAGGATTGAGGATTGAGGATTGAGGGTTGAGGATTGAAGATTGAGTATTGATGATTGAATATTGAGGATTGAGTATTGAGGTTTGAGGATTGAGGACGAGGGCTGACTGTAGAGGATTTAGGTTTGAGGATTGAGGATTGAGGACTGAGGATTGAGGATGGGGGCTGAGGGTCGGGGATTGAGGTTTGACGACTGAGGACTGAGGATTGAGGATTGAGAATTGAGGATTGATGATTGAGGACTGAAGATTGAGGATTGGGTATTGAGGATTGAAGAATGAGCATTGAGGATTGATGATTGAGGATTGAGGATTGAGGATTGAGGATCTAGGATTGGAGATTGATTATTGAGTATTGAAGGTTGAGGATTGTGGACTGAGGATTGAGGATTTTGGATTGAACATTGAAGATTGAGTATTGATGCCTGAGGATTGAGGATTGAGGATTGAGGATTGAGGATTGAGGATTGATGATTGAGTATTGATGATTGAATATTGAGGATTGAGGATTGAGGTTTGAGGATTGAGGACGAGGAGTGACGGTAGAGGATTGAGGTTTGAGGATTGAGGATTGAGGACTGAGGATTGAGGATGAGGGCTGAGTGTCGGGCATTGAGGTTTGACGACTGAGGGCTGAGGATTGAGGATTGAGAATTGAGGATTGATGATTGAGGATTGAAGATTGAGGATTGGGTATTGAGGATTGAGGAATGAGGATTGAGGATTGAGGTTTGAGGATTGAGGATTGAGGATCTAGGATTGGAGATTGATTATTGAGGATTGAAGATTGGGGATTGTGGATTGAGTATTGAGGATCTAGGATTGGAGATTGATTATTGAGGATGAAGATTGAGAATTGAGGATTGAGGATTGAGCATTGAGAATTCAGGATGAGGACTGAGGGTTGAGGATTGAGGTTTGAGAAATGAGGATTGAGGATTGAGGACTGAGGATTGAGGATTGAGGATTGAAGATTGAGTATTGAAGATTCAGTATTGATCACTGAGGTTTGAGGATTGAGGATTGGGGATTGAGTATTGAGGATTGAAGATTGAATATTGAGGATTGAAGATTCAGGATTGAGGATTGAGGATTGAGGATGGAGGATGAGGGCTGAGGGTTGTGGATTGAGGTTTCAGTATTGAATCCTGAGAATTCAGGATATTCAATTGAGTATTGAGAATTGAGGATTGATGGTTGAGTACTGAGGATTGAGGATTGAGGATTGAGTATTGAAGGTTGAGGATTGATGATTGAGGATTGGGGATTGAGGATTGAGGAATGAGTATTGAAGATTGAAGATTGATGATTGAGGATTGAGGATTGAGGTTTGGGGATTGAGGATTGAGCATTGAGGTTTGAGGACTGAGGTCTGAGGATTGAGGATTGACGATTGAGGATTGAGTATGAGGGCTGAGGGTTGAGGATTGAGGTTTGAGGACTGAGGACTGAGGATTGACGATTGAGAGTTGAGGATTGAGGATTGAGGATTGAAGATTGAGGGTTGGGTATTGAGGATTGAAGAATGAGGATTGAGGGTTGAGGATTGAGGATTGAGGATTGAAGATTGAGGATTGGGTAGTGAGGATTGAAGAATGAGGATTGAGGACTGAGGATTGAGGATTGAGGATTGAAGATTGAGTATTGAGGATTGAGGATTGAGGATTGAGGATTGAGGATTGAGGATTGAGGATTGAAGACTGAGTATTGAGGATTGAAGGTTGAGGATTGAGTATTGAGGATTGAGGATTGAGGGTTGAAGATTGAGGATTGGTTATTGAGGATTGAAGAATGAGGATTGAGGATTGAGGATTGAGGATTGAGGATTGAGAGTTGAGGATTGAGGATTGAGGATTGAAGATTGAGGATTGGGTATTGAAGCTTGAAGAATGAGGATTGAGGATTGAGGTTTGAGGATTGAGGATTGACGATTGAGTATTGAGGATTGAGGATTGACGATTGAGGATTGAGGATTGAGGATTGAGGATTGAAGATTGAGTATTGAGGATTGAAGATTGAGGATTGAGGATTGAGTACTGAGGAGTGAGGATTGAGGATTGAGTATTGAAGATTGAGTATTGATTACTGAGGTTTGAGGATTGAGGATTGAGGATTGAGGGTGAGGATTGAAGATTGAATATTGAGGATTGAAGAGTCAGGATTGAGGATTGAGGATGGAGGATGAGGTCTGAGGGTTGAGGATTGAGGTTTGAGGACTGAGGACTGAGGATTGAGGATTGAGAATTGAGGATTGAGGATGGAGTATTGAAGATTGAGGATTGGGTATTGAGGATGGAAGAATGAGGATTGAGGATTGAGGATTGAGGATTGAGGATTGAAGATTGAGTATTGAGTATTGAAGATTGACGATTGAGGATTAAGGATTGAGGATTGAGGATTGAGGATTGAAGATTCAGTATTGAGGATTGAAGGTTGAGGATTGTGGATTGAGGATGGAGGATTGAGGATTGGGGACTGAGTGTTGAGGGTTGAGTGATGAGAATTGATGTTTGAGGATAGAGACTTGAAGACTGCAGATTGAGTATTGAGTATTGCAATCTGTGAATTGATGATATTCCATTGAGGATTGAGGATTGACAACTGATTGTTGAGGACTGAGGGCTGAAGATTGAGGATTCAGTATCGAGGATTCAGGATTGATGTTTGAGGACAGAGGATTGAGGATTGAGGATTGAAGATTGAAGATTGAGGATTGGGTATTGAGGATCGAAGAGTGAGGATTGACGATTGAGGATTGAAGATTGAGGATTGAAGATTGAGTATTGAGTATTGAGGATTGAGGATTGAGGATTGAGGATTGAGGATTGAGGATTGAAGATTGAGGATTGGGTATTGAGTATTGAGGATCTAGGATTGGAGATTGAATATTGAGGATGAAGATTGAGAATTGAGGATTGAGGATTGAGCATTGAGAATTCAGGATGAGGACTGAGGGTTGAGGATTGAGGTTTGAGAAATGAGGATTGAGGATTGAGGACTGAGGATTGAGGATTGAGGATTGAAGATTGAGTATTGAAGATTGAGTATTGATCACTGAGGTTTGAGGATTGAGGATTGAGGATTGAGGATTGAGGATTGAAGATTGAATATTGAGGATTGAAGATTCAGGATTGAGGATTGAGGATTGACGATGGAGGATGAGGGCTGAAGGTTGAGGATTGAGGTTTCAGTATTGAATCCTGAGAATTCAGGATATTCTATTGAGTATTGAGAATTGAGGATTGATGGTTGAGTACTGAGGATTGAGGATTGAGGATTGAGTATTGAAGATTGAGGATTGATGATTGAGGATTGAGGATTGGGGATTGAGTGTTGAGGGATGAGTACTGAAGATTGAGGATTGATGATTGAGGATTGAAGATTGAGGATTGAGGATTGTGGATTGAGGATTGAGCATTGAGGTTTGAGGACTGAGGGCTGAGGATTGAGGATGTGGGCTGAGGGTAGAGGATTGAGGTTTGAGGACTGAGGACTGAGGATCGACGATTGAGAATTGAGGATTGAGGATTGAGGATTGATGATTGAGGATTGGGTATTGAGGATTGATGATTGAGGATTGGGGATTGAGGATTGAGCATTGAGGTTTGAGGACTGAGGGCTGAGGATTGAGGATTGACGATTGAGGAATGAGGATGAGGGCTGAGGGTTGAGGATTGAGGTTTGAGGACTGAGGACTGAGGATCGACGATTGAGTATTGAGGATTGAGGATTGAGGATTGAAGATTGAGGATTGGGTATTGAGGATAGAGGATTGGGGATTGAGGATTGAGCATTGAGGTTTGAGGACTGAGGGCTGAGGATTGAGGATTGACGATTGAGGATTGAGGATGAGGGCTGAGGGTTGAGGATTGAGGTTTGAGGACTGAGGACTGAGGATTGACGATTGAGAATGGAGGATTGAGGATTGAGGATTGAAGATTGAGGATTGGGTGTTGAGGATTGTAGAATGAGTATTGAGGATTGAGGACTGAGTATTGACGATTGAGTATTGTAGATTGAGGATTTATGACTGAGGATTGAGGATTGAGGATTGAGGATTGAGGATTGAGGATTGAAGATTGAGTATTGAGGATTGAATGTTGAGGATTGAGGATTGAGGATTGACGCTTGAAGATTGAGGGTTGAGGATGTAGGATTGAAGAGAGGGGACTGAGTGTTGAGGATTGAGTGTCGAGAATTGATGCTTGAGGTTTGGGATTTGATTATTGAATATTGTGGATCGCGTATTCAACCATGAGAATTCAGGATGTTCTATTGAGTATTGAGAATTGAGGATTGATGGTTGAGCATTGAGGATTGATGGTTGAGGGTTGAGTGTTGAATATTGTGGATTGAGGATTGAGGATTGAGGATTGATGCCTGAGGATTGAAGATTGAGGATTGAGGATTGAGTGTTGAGGATTGAGGACGAGGACTGACGGTTGAGGATTGAGGTTTGAGGGTTGAGGATTGAGGATTGAGGACTGAGGCTTGAGGATTGAGGATTGAGCACTGAGGATTGAAGATTGAGGACTGGCGATTGAGGATTGAAGATTGAGGATTATGGATTGAGGATTGGGGATTGAGGATGTAGGATTGGAGATTGATTATTGAGGATTGATGATTGAGGATTGAGGATTGAGGATTGAGGATTGAGGATTGAGAATTGTGGATGAAGACTGAAGGTTGAGGATTGAGGTTTGAGGAACGAGGATTGAGGATAGAGGATTGAGGACTGAGGATTGACTATTGAGTATTGACGATTGAGGATTGATGACTGAGGATTGACGACTGAGAATTGAGGATTGAGGATTGATGATTGAAGATTGAGTATTGAGGATTGAATATCGAGGATTGAGGATTGAGGATTGAAGATTGAGGATCGAGGATTAAGGATTGAAGATTGACTATTGGGTATTGAAGGTTGAGGATTGTGGATTGAGGATTGAGGATTGAGGATTGAGGATTGAGGATTGAAGATTGAGTATTGATGATTGAATATTGAGGATTGAGGATTGAGGTTTGAGGATTGAGGACGAGGGCTGACGGTAGAGGATTTAGGTTTGAGGATTGAGGATTGAGGACTGAGGATTGAGGATGGGGGCTGAGGGTCGGGAATTGAGGTTTGACGACTGAGGACTGAGGATTGAGGATTGAGAATTGAGGATTGATGATTGAGGATTGAAGATTGAGGATTGGGTATTGAGGATTGAAGAATGAGGACTGAGGATTGAGGATTGAGGATTGAGGATTGAGGATCTAGGATTGGAGATTGATTATTGAGTATTGAAGGTTGAGGATTGTGGACTGAGGATTGAGGATTTTGGATTGAAAGTTGAAGATTGAGTATTGATGCCTGAGGATTGAGGATTGAGGATTGAGGATTGAGGATTGAGGATTGAGGATTGAGTATTGAGGATTGAAGATTGAGGATTGAGGATTGAGGATTGAGGATGGAGGATGAGGACTGACGGTTGACGATTGAGGTTTGAGGATTGAGGATTGAGGATTGAGGACTGAGGATTGAGGATTGAGGATTGAGGATTGAGCATTGAGGATTGAAGATTGAGGACTGGGGATTGAGGATTGAAGATTGAGGATTAAGGATTGAAGATTGGGGATTGAGTATCTAGGATTGGAGGTTGATTATTGAGGATTGAAAATTGAGGATTGAGGATTGAGGATTGAAGATTGAGAATTGAGAATTGAGTATGAGGACTGAGGGTTGAGGATTTAGGTTTGAGGATTGAGGATTGAGGACTGAGGATTGAGGATGGGGGCTGAGGGTCGGGAATTGAGGTTTGACGACTGAGGACTGAGGATTGAGGATTGAGAATTGAGGATTGAGGATTGAGGATTGTGGATTGAGGATCGGGGATTGAAGATTGAATATTGAGGATTGAAGATTCAGGATTGAGGACTGAGGATTGAGGATGGAGGATGAGGGCTGAGGGTTGTGGATTGAGGTTTCAGTAATGAATCCTGAGAATTCAGGATATTCAATTGAGTATTGAGAATTGAGGATTGATGGTTGAGTACTGAGGATTGAGGATTGAGGATTGAGTATTGAAGATTGAGGATTGATGATTGAGGATTGGGGATTGAGGATTGAGGAATGAGTATTGAAGATTGAAGATTGATGATTGAGGATTGAGGATTGAGGATTGGGGACTGAGGATTGAGCATTGAGGTTTGAGGACTGAGGTCTGAGGATTGAGGATTGACGATTGAGGATTGAGTATGAGGGCTGAGGGTTGAGGATTGAGGTTTGAGGACTGAGGACTGAGGATTGACGATTGAGAGTTGAGGATTGAGGATTGAGGATTGAAGATTGAGGGTTGGGTATTGAGGATTGAAGAATGAGGATTGAGGGTTGAGGATTGAGGATTGAGGATTGAAGATTGAGGATTGGGTAGTGAGGATTGAAGAATGAGGATTGAGGACTGAGGATTGAGGATTGAGGATTGAAGATTGAGTATTGAGGATTGAGGATTGAGGATTGAGGATTGAGGATTGAGGATTGAGGATTGAAGACTGAGTATTGAGGATTGAAGGTTGAGGATTGAGTATTGAGGATTGAGGATTGAGGGTTGAAGATTGAGGATTGGTTATTGAGGATTGAAGAATGAGGATTGAGGATTGAGGATTGAGGATTGAGGATTGAGAGTTGAGGATTGAGGATTGAGGATTGAAGATTGAGGATTGGGTATTGAGGCTTGAAGAATGAGGATTGAGGATTGAGGTTTGAGGATTGAGGATTGACGATTGAGTATTGAGGATTGAGGATTGACGATTGAGGATTGAGGATTGAGGATTGAGGATTGAAGATTGAGTATTGAGGATTGAAGATTGAGGATTGAGGATTGAGTACTGAGGAGTGAGGATTGAGGATTGAGTATTGAAGATTGAGTATTGATTACTGAGGTTTGAGGATTGAGGATTGAGGATTGAGGGTGAGGATTGAAGATTGAATATTGAGGATTGAAGAGTCAGGATTGAGGATTGAGGATGGAGGATGAGGTCTGAGGGTTGAGGATTGAGGTTTGAGGACTGAGGACTGAGGATTGAGGATTGAGAATTGAGGATTGAGGATGGAGTATTGAAGATTGAGGATTGGGTATTGAGGATGGAAGAATGAGGATTGAGGATTGAGGATTGAGGATTGAGGATTGAAGATTGAGTATTGAGTATTGAAGATTGACGATTGAGGATTAAGGATTGAGGATTGAGGATTGAGGATTGAAGATTCAGTATTGAGGATTGAAGGTTGAGGATTGTGGATTGAGGATGGAGGATTGAGGATTGGGGACTGAGTGTTGAGGGTTGAGTGATGAGAATTGATGTTTGAGGATAGAGACTTGAAGACTGCAGATTGAGTATTGAGTATTGCAATCTGTGAATTGATGATATTCCATTGAGGATTGAGGATTGACAACTGATTGTTGAGGACTGAGGGCTGAAGATTGAGGATTCAGTATCGAGGATTCAGGATTGATGTTTGAGGACAGAGGATTGAGGATTGAGGATTGAAGATTGAAGATTGAGGATTGGGTATTGAGGATCGAAGAATGAGGATTGACGATTGAGGATTGAAGATTGAGGATTGAAGATTGAGTATTGAGTATTGAGGATTGAGGATTGAGGATTGAGGATTGAGGATTGAGGATTGAAGATTGAGGATTGGGTATTGAGTATTGAGGATCTAGGATTGGAGATTGAATATTGAGGATGAAGATTGAGAATTGAGGATTGAGGATTGAGCATTGAGAATTCAGGATGAGGACTGAGGGTTGAGGATTGAGGTTTGAGAAATGAGGATTGAGGATTGAGGACTGAGGATTGAGGATTGAGGATTGAAGATTGAGTATTGAAGATTGAGTATTGATCACTGAGGTTTGAGGATTGAGGATTGAGGATTGAGGATTGAGGATTGAAGATTGAATATTGAGGATTGAAAATTCAGGATTGAGGTTTGAGGATTGACGATGGAGGATGAGGGCTGAAGGTTGAGGATTGAGGTTTCAGTATTGAATCCTGAGAATTCAGGATATTCTATTGAGTATTGAGAATTGAGGATTGATGGTTGAGTACTGAGGATTGAGGATTGAGGATTGAGTATTGAAGATTGAGGATTGATGATTGAGAATTGAGGATTGAGGATTGAGGATTGATGATTGAGGATTGGGTATTGAGGATTGATGATTGAGGATTGGGGATTGAGGATTGAGCATTGAGGTTTGAGGACTGAGGGCTGAGGATTGAGGATTGACGATTGAGGAATGAGGATGAGGGCTGAGGGTTGAGGATTGAGGTTTGAGGACTGAGGACTGAGGATCGACGATTGAGTATTGAGGATTGAGGATTGAGGATTGAAGATTGAGGATTGGGTATTGAGGATAGAGGATTGGGGATTGAGGATTGAGCATTGAGGTTTGAGGACTGAGGGCTGAGGATTGAGGATTGACGATTGAGGATTGAGGATGAGGGCTGATGGTTGAGGATTGAGGTTTGAGGACTGAGGACTGAGGATTGACGATTGAGAATGGAGGATTGAGGATTGAGGATTGAAGATTGAGGATTGGGTGTTGAGGATTGTAGAATGAGTATTGAGGATTGAGGACTGAGTATTGACGATTGAGTATTGTAGATTGAGGATTTATGACTGAGGATTGAGGATTGAGGATTGAGGATTGAGGATTGAGGATTGAAGATTGAGTATTGAGGATTGAATGTTGAGGATTGAGGATTGAGGATTGACGCTTGAAGATTGAGGGTTGAGGATGTAGGATTGAAGAGAGGGGACTGAGTGTTGAGGATTGAGTGTCGAGAATTGATGCTTGAGGTTTGGGATTTGATTATTGAATATTGTGGATCGCGTATTCAACCATGAGAATTCAGGATGTTCTATTGAGTATTGAGAATTGAGGATTGATGGTTGAGCATTGAGGATTGATGGTTGAGGGTTGAGTGTTGAATATTGTGGATTGAGGATTGAGGATTGAGGATTGATGACTGAGGATTGAAGATTGAGGATTGAGGATTGAGTGTTGAGGATTGAGGACGAGGACTGACGGTTGAGGATTGAGGTTTGAGGGTTGAGGATTGAGGATTGAGGACTGAGGCTTGAGGATTGAGGATTGAGCACTGAGGATTGAAGATTGAGGACTGGCGATTGAGGATTGAAGATTGAGGATTATGGATTGAGGATTGGGGATTGAGGATGTAGGATTGGAGATTGATTATTGAGGATTGATGATTGAGGATTGAGGATTGAGGATTGAGGATTGAGGATTGAGAATTGTGGATGAAGACTGAGGGTTGAGGATTGAGGTTTGAGGAACGAGGATTGAGGATAGAGGATTGAGGACTGAGGATTGACTATTGAGTATTGACGATTGAGGATTGATGACTGAGGATTGACGACTGAGAATTGAGGATTGAGGATTGATGATTGAAGATTGAGTATTGAGGATTGAATATCGAGGATTGAGGATTGAGGATTGAAGATTGAGGATCGAGGATTAAGGATTGAAGATTGACTATTGGGTATTGAAGGTTGAGGATTGTGGATTGAGGATTGAGGATTGAGGATTGAGGATTGAGGATTGAAGATTGAGTATTGATGATTGAATATTGACGATTGAGGATTGAGGTTTGAGGATTGAGGACGAGGGCTGACGGTAGAGGATTTAGGTTTGAGGATTGAGGATTGAGGACTGAGGATTGAGGATGGGGGCTGAGGGTCGGGAATTGAGGTTTGACGACTGAGGACTGAGGATTGAGGATTGAGAATTGAGGATTGATGATTGAGGATTGAAGATTGAGGATTGGGTATTGAGGATTGAAGAATGAGGACTGAGGATTGAGGATTGAGGATTGAGGATTGAGGATCTAGGATTGGAGATTGATTATTGAGTATTGAAGGTTGAGGATTGTGGACTGAGGATTGAGGATTTTGGATTGAAAGTTGAAGATTGAGTATTGATGCCTGAGGATTGAGGATTGAGGATTGAGGATTGAGGATTGAGGATTGAGGATTGAGTATTGAGGATTGAAGATTGAGGATTGAGGATTGAGGATTGAGGATGGAGGATGAGGACTGACGGTTGACGATTGAGGTTTGAGGATTGAGGATTGAGGATTGAGGACTGAGGATTGAGGATTGAGGATTGAGGATTGAGCATTGAGGATTGAAGATTGAGGACTGGGGATTGAGGATTGAAGATTGAGGATTAAGGATTGAAGATTGGGGATTGAGTATCTAGGATTGGAGGTTGATTATTGAGGATTGAAAATTGAGGATTGAGGATTGAGGATTGAAGATTGAGAATTGAGAATTGAGTATGAGGACTGAGGGTTGAGGATTTAGGTTTGAGGATTGAGGATTGAGGACTGAGGATTGAGGATGGGGGCTGAGGGTCGGGAATTGAGGTTTGACGACTGAGGACTGAGGATTGAGGATTGAGAATTGAGGATTGAGGATTGAGGATTGTGGATTGAGGATTGGGGATTGAAGATTGAATATTGAGGATTGAAGATTCAGGATTGAGGACTGAGGATTGAGGATGGAGGATGAGGGCTGAGGGTTGTGGATTGAGGTTTCAGTGTTGAATCCTGAGAATTCAGGATATTCAATTGAGTATTGAGAATTGAGGATTGATGGTTGAGTACTGAGGATTGAGGATTGAGGATTGAGTATTGAAGATTGAGGATTGATGATTGAGGATTGGGGATTGAGGATTGAGGAATGAGTATTGAAGATTGAAGATTGATGATTGAGGATTGAGGATTGAGGATTGGGGATTGAGGATTGAGCATTGAGGTTTGAGGACTGAGGTCTGAGGATTGAGGATTGACGATTGAGGATTGAGTATGAGGGCTGAGGGTTGAGGATTGAGGTTTGAGGACTGAGGACTGAGGATTGACGATTGAGAGTTGAGGATTGAGGATTGAGGATTGAAGATTGAGGGTTGGGTATTGAGGATTGAAGAATGAGGATTGAGGGTTGAGGATTGAGGATTGAGGATTGAAGATTGAGGATTGGGTAGTGAGGATTGAAGAATGAGGATTGAGGACTGAGGATTGAGGATTGAGGATTGAAGATTGAGTATTGAGGATTGAGGATTGAGGATTGAGGATTGAGGATTGAGGATTGAGGATTGAAGACTGAGTATTGAGGATTGAAGGTTGAGGATTGAGTATTGAGGATTGAGGATTGAGGGTTGAAGATTGAGGATTGGTTATTGAGGATTGAAGAATGAGGATTGAGGATTGAGGATTGAGGATTGAGGATTGAGAGTTGAGGATTGAGGATTGAGGATTGAAGATTGAGGATTGGGTATTGAGGCTTGAAGAATGAGGATTGAGGATTGAGGTTTGAGGATTGAGGATTGACGATTGAGTATTGAGGATTGAGGATTGACGATTGAGGATTGAGGATTGAGGATTGAGGATTGAAGATTGAGTATTGAGGATTGAAGATTGAGGATTGAGGATTGAGTACTGAGGAGTGAGGATTGAGGATTGAGTATTGAAGATTGAGTATTGATTACTGAGGTTTGAGGATTGAGGATTGAGGATTGAGGGTGAGGATTGAAGATTGAATATTGAGGATTGAAGAGTCAGGATTGAGGATTGAGGATGGAGGATGAGGTCTGAGGGTTGAGGATTGAGGTTTGAGGACTGAGGACTGAGGATTGAGGATTGAGAATTGAGGATTGAGGATGGAGTATTGAAGATTGAGGATTGGGTATTGAGGATGGAAGAATGAGGATTGAGGATTGAGGATTGAGGATTGAGGATTGAAGATTGAGTATTGAGTATTGAAGATTGACGATTGAGGATTAAGGATTGAGGATTGAGGATTGAGGATTGAAGATTCAGTATTGAGGATTGAAGGTTGAGGATTGTGGATTGAGGATGGAGGATTGAGGATTGGGGACTGAGTGTTGAGGGTTGAGTGATGAGAATTGATGTTTGAGGATAGAGACTTGAAGACTGCAGATTGAGTATTGAGTATTGCAATCTGTGAATTGATGATATTCCATTGAGGATTGAGGATTGACAACTGATTGTTGAGGACTGAGGGCTGAAGATTGAGGATTCAGTATCGAGGATTCAGGATTGATGTTTGAGGACAGAGGATTGAGGATTGAGGATTGAAGATTGAAGATTGAGGATTGGGTATTGAGGATCGAAGAATGAGGATTGACGATTGAGGATTGAAGATTGAGGATTGAAGATTGAGTATTGAGTATTGAGGATTGAGGATTGAGGATTGAGGATTGAGGATTGAGGATTGAAGATTGAGGATTGGGTATTGAGTATTGAGGATCTAGGATTGGAGATTGAATATTGAGGATGAAGATTGAGAATTGAGGATTGAGGATTGAGCATTGAGAATTCAGGATGAGGACTGAGGGTTGAGGATTGAGGTTTGAGAAATGAGGATTGAGGATTGAGGACTGAGGATTGAGGATTGAGGATTGAAGATTGAGTATTGAAGATTGAGTATTGATCACTGAGGTTTGAGGATTGAGGATTGAGGATTGAGGATTGAGGATTGAAGATTGAATATTGAGGATTGAAAATTCAGGATTGAGGATTGAGGATTGACGATGGAGGATGAGGGCTGAAGGTTGAGGATTGAGGTTTCAGTATTGAATCCTGAGAATTCAGGATATTCTATTGAGTATTGAGAATTGAGGATTGATGGTTGAGTACTGAGGATTGAGGATTGAGGATTGAGTATTGAAGATTGAGGATTGATGATTGAGGATTGAGGATTGGGGATTGAGTGTTGAGGGATGAGTACTGAAGATTGAGGATTGATGATTGAGGATTGAAGATTGAGGATTGAGGATTGTGGATTGAGGATTGAGCATTGAGGTTTGAGGACTGAGGGCTGAGGATTGAGGATGTGGGCTGAGGGTAGAGGATTGAGGTTTGAGGACTGAGGACTGAGGATCGACGATTGAGAATTGAGGATTGAGGATTGAGGATTGATGATTGAGGATTGGGTATTGAGGATTGATGATTGAGGATTGGGGATTGAGGATTGAGCATTGAGGTTTGAGGACTGAGGGCTGAGGATTGAGGATTGACGATTGAGGAATGAGGATGAGGGCTGAGGGTTGAGGATTGAGGTTTGAGGACTGAGGACTGAGGATCGACGATTGAGTATTGAGGATTGAGGATTGAGGATTGAAGATTGAGGATTGGGTATTGAGGATAGAGGATTGGGGATTGAGGATTGAGCATTGAGGTTTGAGGACTGAGGGCTGAGGATTGAGGATTGACGATTGAGGATTGAGGATGAGGGCTGAGGGTTGAGGATTGAGGTTTGAGGACTGAGGACTGAGGATTGACGATTGAGAATGGAGGATTGAGGATTGAGGATTGAAGATTGAGGATTGGGTGTTGAGGATTGTAGAATGAGTATTGAGGATTGAGGACTGAGTATTGACGATTGAGTATTGAAGATTGAGGATTTATGACTGAGGATTGAGGATTGAGGATTGAGGATTGAGGATTGAGGATTGAAGATTGAGTATTGAGGATTGAATGTTGAGGATTGAGGATTGAGGATTGACGCTTGAAGATTGAGGGTTGAGGATGTAGGATTGAAGAGAGGGGACTGAGTGTTGAGGATTGAGTGTCGAGAATTGATGCTTGAGTTTTGGGATTTGATTATTGAATATTGTGGATCGCGTATTCAACCATGAGAATTCAGGATGTTCTATTGAGTATTGAGAATTGAGGATTGATGGTTGAGCATTGAGGATTGATGGTTGAGGGTTGAGTGTTGAATATTGTGGATTGAGGATTGAGGATTGAGGATTGATGACTGAGGATTGAAGATTGAGGATTGAGGATTGAGGGTTGAGGATTGAGGACGAGGACTGACGGTTGAGGATTGAGGTTTGAGGGTTGAGGATTGAGGATTGAGGACTGAGGCTTGAGGATTGAGGATTGAGCACTGAGGATTGAAGATTGAGGACTGGCGATTGAGGATTGAAGATTGAGGATTATGGATTGAGGATTGGGGATTGAGGATGTAGGATTGGAGATTGATTATTGAGGATTGATGATTGAGGATTGAGGATTGAGGATTGAGGATTGAGGATTGAGAATTGTGGATGAAGACTGAGGGTTGAGGATTGAGGTTTGAGGAACGAGGATTGAGGATAGAGGATTGAGGACTGAGGATTGACTATTGAGTATTGACGATTGAGGATTGATGACTGAGGATTGACGACTGAGAATTGAGGATTGAGGATTGATGATTGAAGATTGAGTATTGAGGATTGAATATCGAGGATTGAGGATTGAGGATTGAAGATTGAGGATCGAGGATTAAGGATTGAAGATTGACTATTGGGTATTGAAGGTTGAGGATTGTGGATTGAGGATTGAGGATTGAGGATTGAGGACTGAGGATTGAAGATTGAGTATTGATGATTGAATATTGAGGATTGAGGATTGAGGTTTGAGGATTGAGGACGAGGGCTGACGGTAGAGGATTTAGGTTTGAGGATTGAGGATTGAGGACTGAGGATTGAGGATGGGGGCTGAGGGTCGGGAATTGAGGTTTGACGACTGAGGACTGAGGATTGAGGATTGAGGATTGAGAATTGAGGATTGATGATTGAGGATTGAAGATTGAGGATTGGGTATTGAGGATTGAAGAATGAGGACTGAGGATTGAGGATTGAGGATTGAGGATTGAGGATCTAGGATTGGAGATTGATTATTGAGTATTGAAGGTTGAGGATTGTGGACTGAGGATTGAGGATTTTGGATTGAAAGTTGAAGATTGAGTATTGATGCCTGAGGATTGAGGATTGAGGATTGAGGATTGAGGATTGAGGATTGAGGATTGAGTATTGAGGATTGAAGATTGAGGATTGAGGATTGAGGATTGAGGATGGAGGATGAGGACTGACGGTTGACGATTGAGGTTTGAGGATTGAGGATTGAGGATTGAGGACTGAGGATTGAGGATTGAGGATTGAGGATTGAGCATTGAGGATTGAAGATTGAGGACTGGGGATTGAGGATTGAAGATTGAGGATTAAGGATTGCAGATTGGGGATTGAGTATCTAGGATTGGAGGTTGATTATTGAGGATTGAAAATTGAGGATTGAGGATTGAGGATTGAAGATTGAGAATTGAGAATTGAGTATGAGGACTGAGGGTTGAGGATTGAGGTTTGAGGGACGAGGATTGAGGGTTGGGGAATGAGGATTGAGGATTGAGGATTGAGGGTTGAGCTTTGAAGACTGAGTATTGATGCCTGAGGATTGAGGATTGATGATTGAGGATCGAGGATTGAAGATTGAGAATTGACGATTGAAGATTGAGGATTGACGATTGAGGATTGAGGATGGAGGATGAGGGCTGAGGGTTGAGGATTGAGGTTTGAGGACTGAGGACTGAGGATTGAGGATTGAGAATTGAGGATTGAGGATTGAGGGTTAAAGTTGAGGATTGGGTATTGAGGATTGAAGAATGAGGATTGAGGAATTAGGATTGAGGATTGAGGATTGAGGATTGAAGATTGAGGATTGGGTATTGAGGATTGAAGAATGAGGCTTGAGGATTGAGGATTGAGGATTGAGGAATGAAGATTGAGTATTGAGGATTGAAGATTGAGGATTGAGGATTGAGTATTGATGCCTGAGGATTGAGGATTGAGGATTGAGTATTGAGGATCGCGGATTGAGGATTGAGAATTGAGGATTGAAGATTGAGGATTGAGGATTGAGGATTGAGGATGGAGTATGAGGGCTGAGGGTTGAGGATTGAGGTATGAGGACTGAGGATTGAGGATTGAGGATTGAAGATTGAGTGTTGAGGATTGAAGATTGAGGATTGAATATCGAGGATTGAGGATTGTGGATTGAAGATTGAGGGTTGGGGATTGAAGATTCAATATAGATGATTGAATATTGAGGACTGAGGATTGAGGGTTGTGGATTGAGGACGAGGACTGAGGGTTGAATATTGATGTTTGAGGTCTGAGGATTAAGGATTGAGGATTGAGAATTGAGGATTGAGGATTGAGGATTGAAGATTGAGGATTGGGTATTGTGGATTGAAGAATGAGGATTGAGGATTGAGGTTTGAGGATTGAGGATTGCAGATTGAGTATTAAGGATTGAAGATTGAGGATTGAGGATTGAGGATTGAAGATTGAGGATTGAGGGTTGAGGATTCAGTATTGAGGATTGACGCTTGAGGATTGAGGATTGAAGATTGAGAATTGGGTATTGAGGATTGAACATTGAGGATTGAGGATTGAGGATTGAAGGTTGAATATTGATGAATGAAGATTGACGATTGATGATTGAGTGTTGTGTATTGAGGACGAGGACTGAGGGTTGAGTATTGATACTTGAGGTCTGAGGATTGAGGATTGAGGATTGCGAATTGAGGATTGAGGATTGAGGATTGAGGATTGGGTATTGAGGATTGAAGAATGAGTATTGAGGATTGAGGATTGAGGATTGAGGATTGAAGATTGAATATTGAGGATTGAACATTGAGGATTGAGGATTGAGAGTTGAGGATTGGGGATTGAAGATTGAGTGTTGAGGATTGAAGATTGAGGATTGAGGGTTGGCGATTGAGGAATGAGTATTGAGTATTGAGAATTGAGTATTGAGGATTGAAGATTGAGTATTGAGGATTGAAGATTGAGGATTGAGGATTGAGGATCGAGGGTTGAGGGTTGATGATTGAGGATTGAGGCTTGAGGGTTGAGGATTGAGGATTGAGGATTGAAGATTGAATATTGAGGATTGAGGATTGAGGATCGAGGATTGAGGGTTGAAGATTGAGGATTGGGTATTGAGGATTGAAGAATGAGGATTGATGATTGAGGATTGAGGATTGAGGATTGAAGACTGAGTATTGAGGATTGAAGATTGACGATTGAGAATTAAGGATTAAAGATTGAGGATTAAGGATTGAAGGTTGGGGACTGAGGATCTAGGGTTGGAGATTGATTATTGAGGATTGAAGATTGAGAACTGAGGATTGAGGATTGAGAATTGAGAATTGAGGATGAGGACTGAGGGTTGAGGATTGAGGTTTGAGAAATGAGGATTGATGATTGAAGATTGAGGATAGAGGATTGAGGATTGAGGATTCAGTATTGAAGATTGAGTATTGATCACTGAGGATTGAGGACTGAGGATTGAGGATTGAGGACTGAGGATTGACGCTTGAGGATTGAGTGTTGAGGATGTAGGGTTGAAGAGAGAGTACTGAGTGTTGAGGATTGAGTGTTGAGAATTGATGTTTGAGGATTGAGATTTGATTATTGAATATTGTGGATTGAGTATTGAACCATAAGAATTCAGGATGTTCTATTGAGTATTGAGAATTGAGTATTGATGGTTGAGTATTGAGTATTGAGGATTGAGGATTGAAGATTGTGTATTGATGATTGAAGATCGAGGATTGAGAATTGAGGGTTGAGAATTGAGGTTTGAGGACTGAGGATTGAGTATTGATGATTGAGGCTTGAGGATTGAGGATTGAGGATTGAGGATTGAGGACTGAGGATTGAGGATGAGGGCTGAGGTTCGGGGATTGAGGTTTGACGACTGAGGACTGAGGATTGGGGATTGAGGATTGAGGATCTAGGATTGGAGATTGATTATTGGGGATTGAATATTGAGGATTGAGAATTGAGGATTGAGAATTGAGAATTGAGGATGAGGACTGAAGGTCGAGGATTGTGGTTTGAGGAACGAGGATTGAGGATTCAGGACTGAGTATTGACGATTGAGTATTGAAGATTGAGTATTGATGCCTGAGGATTGAGGATTGATGATTGAGGATTGAGGATTGAGGATTGAAGATTGAGGATTGAGGGCTGAGGATTGAGGATTGAGAATTGAGGATTGATGATTGAGGATTGAAGATTGAGGATTGGGTATTGAGGATTGAGGAATGAGGATAGAGGATTGAGGATTGAGGATTGAGGATTGAGGATCTAGGATTGGAGATTGATTATTGAGGATTGAAGATTGGGGATTGAGGATTGAGTATTGAGGATCTAGGATTGGAGATTGATTATTGAGGATGAAGATTGAGAATTGAGGATTGAGGATTGAGCATTGAGAATTCAGGATGAGGACTGAGGGTTGAGGATTGAGGTTTGAGAAATGAGGATTGAGGATTGAGGATTGAAGATTGAGGATTGGGTATTGAGGATTGAGGATTGAGGATTGGGGATTGAGGATTGAGCATTGAGGTTTGAGGACTGAGAGCTGAGGATTGAGGATTGACGATTGAGGATTGAGGATGAGGGCTGAGGGTTGAGGATTGAGGTTTGAGGACTGAGGACTGAGGATTGACGATTGAGAATGGAGGATTGAGGATTGAGGATTGAAGATTGAGGATTGGGTGTTGAGGATTGTAGAATGAGTATTGAGGATTGAGGACTGAGTATTGACGATTGAGTATTGAAGATTGAGGATTTATGACTGAGGATTGAGGATTGAGGATTGAGGATTGAGGATTGAGGATTGAAGATTGAGTATTGAGGATTGAATGTTGAGGATTGAGGATTGAGGATTGACGCTTGAAGATTGAGGGTTGAGGATGTAGGATTGAAGAGAGGGGACTGAGTGTTGAGGATTGAGTGTTGAGAATTGATGCTTGAGGTTTGGGATTTGATTATTGAATATTGTGGATCGCGTATTCAACCATGAGAATTCAGGATGTTCTATTGAGTATTGAGAATTGAGGATTGATGGTTGAGTATTGAGGATTGATGGTTGAGGGTTGAGTGTTGAATATTGTGGATTGAGGATTGAGGATTGAGGATTGATGATTGAGGATTGAAGATTGATTATTGATGATTGAAGATTGAGGATTGAGGATTGAGGGTTGAGGATTGTGGACGAGGACTGACGGTTGAGGATTGAGGTTTGAGGATTGAGGATTGAGGATTGAGGACTGAGGCTTGAGGATTGAGGATTGAGCACTGAGGATTGAAGATTGAGGACTGGCGATTGAGGATTGAAGATTGAGGATTATGGATTGAGGATTGGGGATTGAGGATGTAGGATTGGAGATTGATTATTGAGGATTGATGATTGAGGATTGAGGATTGAGGATTGAGGATTGAGGATTGAGAATTGTGGATGAAGACTGAGGGTTGAGGATTGAGGTTTGAGGAACGAGGATTGAGGATTGAGGATTGAGGACTGAGGATTGAGGATTGAGGATTGAGGATTGAGTATTGAAGATTGAGTATTGATCACTGAGGATTGAGGATTGAGGATTGAGGATTGAGGATTCAGGATTGAGGATTGAGGATTGAGGATTGAAGATTGAATATTGAGGATTGAATATTGAGGATTGAGATTGAGGATTGAGGATTGAGGATTGAGAACGAGGGCTGAGGGTTGAGGATTGAGGTTTCAGTATAGAATCCTGTGAATTCAGGATATTCTATTGAGCATTGGGAATTGAGGATTGATGGTTGAGTATTGAGAATTGAGGTTTGAGGATTGAGGATTGAGTATTGAAGATTGAGGATTGATGATTGAGGTTTGAGGATTGGGGATTGAGGATTGAGGAATGAGTACTGAAGATTGAGGATTGATGATTGAGGATTGAAGATTGAGGATTGAGGATTGGGGATTGAGGATTGAGCATTGAGGTTTGAGGACTGAGGGCTGAGGATTGAGGATTGACGATTGAGGATTGAGGATGAGGGCTGAGGGTTGAGGATTGAGGTTTGAGGACTGAGGACTGAGGATCGACGATTGAGAATTGAGGATTGAGGATTGAGGATTGAAGATTGAGGATTGGGTATTGAGGATTGAGGATTGAGGATTGGGGATTGAGGATTGAGCATTAAGGTTTGAGTATTGAGGGCTGAGGATTGAGGATTGACGATTGAGGATTGAGGATGGGGGCTGAGGGTTGAGGATTGAGGTTTTAGGACTGAGGACTGAGGATTGACGATTGAGAATGGAGGATTGAGGATTGAGGATTGAAGATTGAGGATTGGGTATTGAGGATTGAAGAATGAGGATTGAGGATTGTGGATTGAGGATTGAGGATTGAGGATTGAAGATTGAAGATTGAGGATTGGGTATTGAGGATTGAAGAATGAGGATTGAGGATTGAGGATTGAGGATTGAGGATTGAGGATTGATGATCGAGGATTGAAGATTGAGGATTGGGTATTGAGGATTGAAGAATGAGTATTGAGGATTGAGGACTGAGGATTGAGGATTCAGGATTGAGGATCTAGGATTGGAGATTGATTATTGAGGATAGAAGATTGGGGATTGAGTATTGAGGATTGAGGATCTAGGATTGGAGATTGATTATTGAGGATGAAGATTGAGAATTGAGGGTTGAGGATTGAGAATTGAGAATTGAGGATGAGGACTGAGGGTTGAGGATTGAGGTTTGAGAAATGAGGATTGAGGATTGAGGACTGAGGATTGAGGATTGAGGATTGAGGATTGAGTATTGAGGATTGAGTATTGATCACTGAGGATTGAGGATTGAGGATTGAGGATTGAGGATTCAGGATTGAGGATTGAGGATTGAGGATTGAAGATTGAATATTGAGGATTGAATATTGAGGATTGAGGATTGAGGATTGAGGATTGAGAATGAGGGCTGAGGGTTGAGGATTGAGGTTTGAGTATAGAATCCTGTGAATTCAGGATATTCTATTGAGCATTGGGAATTGAGGATTGATGGTTGTGTATTGAGAATTGAGGTTTGAGGATTGAGGATTGAGTATTGAAGATTGAGGATTGATGATTGAGGATTGAGGATTGGGGATTGAGGATTGAGGAATGAGTACTGAAGATTGAGGATTGATGATTGAGGATTGAAGATTGAGGATTGAGGATTGAGGATTGAGGATTGAGCATTGAGGTTTGAGGACTGAGGGCTGAGGATTGAGGATTGACGATTGAGGATTGAGGATGAGGGCTGAGGGTTGAGGATTGAGGTTTGAGGACTGAGGACTGAGGATCGACGATTGAGAATTGAGGATTGAGGATTGAGGATTGAAGATTGAGGATTGGGTATTGAGGATTGAGGATTGAGGATTGAGGATTGAGGATTGAAGATTGAGGATTGAGGGCTTAGGATTGAGGATTGAGAATTGAGGATTGATGATTGAGGATTGAAGATTGAGGATTGGGTATTGAGGATTGAGGAATGAGGATAGAGGATTGAGGATTGAGGATTGAGGATTGAGGATCTAGGATTGGAGATTGATTATTGAGGATTGAAGATTGGGGATTGAGGATTGAGTATTGAGGATCTAGGATTGGAGATTGATTATTGAGGATGAAGATTGAGAATTGAGGATTGAGGATTGAGCATTGAGAATTCAGGATGAGGACTGAGGGTTGAGGATTGAGGTTTGAGAAATGAGGATTGAGGATTGAGGATTGAAGATTGAGGATTGGGTATTGAGGATTGAGGATTGAGGATTGGGGATTGAGGATTGAGCATTGAGGTTTGAGGACTGAGAGCTGAGGATTGAGGATTGACGATTGAGGATTGAGGATGAGGGCTGAGGGTTGAGGATTGAGGTTTGAGGACTGAGGACTGAGGATTGACGATTGAGAATGGAGGATTGAGGATTGAGGATTGAAGATTGAGGATTGGGTGTTGAGGATTGTAGAATGAGTATTGAGGATTGAGGACTGAGTATTGACGATTGAGTATTGAAGATTGAGGATTTATGACTGAGGATTGAGGATTGAGGATTGAGGATTGAGGATTGAGGATTGAAGATTGAGTATTGAGGATTGAATGTTGAGGATTAAGGATTGAGGATTGACGCTTGAAGATTGAGGGTTGAGGATGTAGGATTGAAGAGAGGGGACTGAGTGTTGAGGATTGAGTGTTGAGAATTGATGCTTGAGGTTTGGGATTTGATTATTGAATATTGTGGATCGCGTATTCAACCATGAGAATTCAGGATGTTCTATTGAGTATTGAGAATTGAGGATTGATGGTTGAGTATTGAGGATTGATGGTTGAGGGTTGAGTGTTGAATATTGTGGATTGAGGATTGAGGATTGAGGATTGATGATTGAGGATTGAAGATTGATTATTGATGATTGAAGATTGAGGATTGAGGATTGAGGGTTGAGGATTGTGGACGAGGACTGACGGTTGAGGATTGAGGTTTGAGGATTGAGGATTGAGGATTGAGGACTGAGGCTTGAGGATTGAGGATTGAGCACTGAGGATTGAAGATTGAGGACTGGCGATTGAGGATTGAAGATTGAGGATTATGGATTGAGGATTGGGGATTGAGGATGTAGGATTGGAGATTGATTATTGAGGATTGATGATTGAGGATTGAGGATTGAGGATTGAGGATTGAGGATTGAGAATTGTGGATGAAGACTGAGGGTTGAGGATTGAGGTTTGAGGAACGAGGATTGAGGATTGAGGATTGAGGACTGAGGATTGAGGATTGAGGATTGAGGATTGAGTATTGAAGATTGAGTATTGATCACTGAGGATTGAGGATTGAGGATTGAGGATTGAGGATTCAGGATTGAGGATTGAGGATTGAGGATTGAAGATTGAATATTGAGGATTGAATATTGAGGATTGAGGATTGAGGATTGAGGATTGAGGATTGAGAACGAGGGCTGAGGGTTGAGGATTGAGGTTTCAGTATAGAATCCTGTGAATTCAGGATATTCTATTGAGCATTGGGAATTGAGGATTGATGGTTGAGTATTGAGAATTGAGGTTTGAGGATTGAGGATTGAGTATTGAAGATTGAGGATTGATGATTGAGGTTTGAGGATTGGGGATTGAGGATTGAGGAATGAGTACTGAAGATTGAGGATTGATGATTGAGGATTGAAGATTGAGGATTGAGGATTGGGGATTGAGGATTGAGCATTGAGGTTTGAGGACTGAGGGCTGAGGATTGAGGATTGACGATTGAGGATTGAGGATGAGGGCTGAGGGTTGAGGATTGAGGTTTGAGGACTGAGGACTGAGGATCGACGATTGAGAATTGAGGATTGAGGATTGAGGATTGAAGATTGAGGATTGGGTATTGAGGATTGAGGATTGAGGATTGGGGATTGAGGATTGAGCATTAAGGTTTGAGTATTGAGGGCTGAGGATTGAGGATTGACGATTGAGGATTGAGGATGGGGGCTGAGGGTTGAGGATTGAGGTTTTAGGACTGAGGACTGAGGATTGACGATTGAGAATGGAGGATTGAGGATTGAGGATTGAAGATTGAGGATTGGGTATTGAGGATTGAAGAATGAGGATTGAGGATTGTGGATTGAGGATTGAGGATTGAGGATTGAAGATTGAAGATTGAGGATTGGGTATTGAGGATTGAAGAATGAGGATTGAGGATTGAGGACTGAGGATTGAGGATTGAGGATTGATGATCGAGGATTGAAGATTGAGGATTGGGTATTGAGGATTGAAGAATGAGTATTGAGGATTGAGGACTGAGGATTGAGGATTCAGGATTGAGGATCTAGGATTGGAGATTGATTATTGAGGATAGAAGATTGGGGATTGAGTATTGAGGATTGAGGATCTAGGATTGGAGATTGATTATTGAGGATGAAGATTGAGAATTGAGGGTTGAGGATTGAGAATTGAGAATTGAGGATGAGGACTGAGGGTTGAGGATTGAGGTTTGAGAAATGAGGATTGAGGATTGAGGACTGAGGATTGAGGATTGAGGATTGAGGATTGAGTATTGAGGATTGAGTATTGATCACTGAGGATTGAGGATTGAGGATTGAGGATTGAGGATTCAGGATTGAGGATTGAGGATTGAGGATTGAAGATTGAATATTGAGGATTGAATATTGAGGATTGAGGATTGAGGATTGAGGATTGAGAATGAGGGCTGAGGGTTGAGGATTGAGGTTTGAGTATAGAATCCTGTGAATTCAGGATATTCTATTGAGCATTGGGAGTTGAGGATTGATGGTTGTGTATTGAGAATTGAGGTTTGAGGATTGAGGATTGAGTATTGAAGATTGAGGATTGATGATTGAGGATTGAGGATTGGGGATTGAGGATTGAGGAATGAGTACTGAAGATTGAGGATTGATGATTGAGGATTGAAGATTGAGGATTGAGGATTGGGGATTGAGGATTGAGCATTGAGGTTTGAGGACTGAGGGCTGAGGATTGAGGATTGACGATTGAGGATTGAGGATGAGGGCTGAGGGTTGAGGATTGAGGTTTGAGGACTGAGGACTGAGGATCGACGATTGAGAATTGAGGATTGAGGATTGAGGATTGAAGATTGAGGATTGGGTATTGAGGATAGAGGATTGGGGATTGAGGATTGAGCATTGAGGTTTGAGGACTGAGGGCTGAGGATTGAGGATTGACGATTGAGGATTGAGGATGAGGGCTGAGGGTTGAGGATTGAGGTTTGAGGACTGAGGACTGAGGATTGACGATTGAGAATGGAGGATTGAGGATTGAGGATTGAAGATTGAGGATTGGGTGTTGAGGATTGTAGAATGAGTATTGAGGATTGAGGACTGAGTATTGACGATTGAGTATTGAAGATTGAGGATTTATGACTGAGGATTGAGGATTGAGGATTGAGGATTGAGGATTGAGGATTGAAGATTGAGTATTGAGGATTGAATGTTGAGGATTGAGGATTGAGGATTGACGCTTGAAGATTGAGGGTTGAGGATGTAGGATTGAAGAGAGGGGACTGAGTGTTGAGGATTGAGTGTTGAGAATTGATGCTTGAGGTTTGGGATTTGATTATTGAATATTGTGGATCGCGTATTCAACCATGAGAATTCAGGATGTTCTATTGAGTATTGAGAATTGAGGATTGATGGTTGAGCATTGAGGATTGATGGTTGAGGGTTGAGTGTTGAATATTGTGGATTGAGGATTGAGGATTGAGGATTGATGACTGAGGATTGAAGATTGATTATTGATGATTGAAGATTGAGGATTGAGGATTGAGGGTTGAGGATTGAGGACGAGGACTGACGGTTGAGGATTGAGGTTTGAGGGTTGAGGATTGAGGATTGAGGACTGAGGCTTGAGGATTGAGGATTGAGCACTGAGGATTGAAGATTGAGGACTGGCGATTGAGGATTGAAGATTGAGGATTATGGATTGAGGATTGGGGATTGAGGATGTAGGATTGGAGATTGATTATTGAGGATTGAGGATTGAGAATTGTGGATGAAGACTGAGGGTTGAGGATTGAGGTTTGAGGAACGAGGATTGAGGATAGAGGATTGAGGACTGAGGATTGACTATTGAGTATTGACGATTGAGGATTGATGACTGAGGATTCACGACTGAGAATTGAGGATTGAGGATTGATGATTGAAGATTGAGTATTGAGGATTGAATATCGAGGATTGAGGATTGAGGATTGAAGATTGAGGATCGAGGATTAAGGATTGAAGATAGACTATTGAGTATTGAAGGTTGAGGATTGAGGATTGAGGATTGAGGATTGAGGATTGAGTATTGAGGATTGAAGATTGAGGATTGAGGATTGAGGATTGAGGATGGAGGATGAGGACTGACGGTTGACGATTGAGGTTTGAGGATTGAGGATTGAGGATTGAGGACTGAGGATTGAGGATTGAGGATTGAGGATTGAGCATTGAGGATTGAAGATTGAGGACTGGGGATTGAGGATTGAAGATTGAGGATTAAGGATTGAAGATTGGGGATTGAGGATCTAGGATTGGAGGTTGATTATTGAGGATTGAAAATTGAGGATTGAGGATTGAGGATTGAAGATTGAGAATTGAGAATTGAGTATGAGGACTGAGGGTTGAGGATTGAGGTTTGAGGGACGAGGATTGAGGTTTGGGGAATGAGGATTGAGGATTGAGGATTGAGGGTTGAGCTTTGAAGACTGAGTATTGATGCCTGAGGATTGAGGATTGATGATTGAGGATCGAGGATTGAAGATTGAGAATTGACGATTGAAGATTGAGGATTGACGATTGAGGATTGAGGATGGAGGATGAGGGCTGAGGGTTGAGGATTGAGGTTTGAGGACTGAGGACTGAGGATTGAGGATTGAGAATTGAGGATTGAGGATTGAGGGTTAAAGTTGAGGATTGGGTATTGAGGATTGAAGAATGAGGATTGAGGAATTAGGATTGAGGATTGAGGATTGAGGATTGAAGATTGAGGATTGGGTATTGAGGATTGAAGAATGAGGCTTGAGGATTGAGGATTGAGGATTGAGGAATGAAGATTGAGTATTGAGGATTGAAGATTGAGGATTGAGGATTGAGGATTGAGGATTGAGGATTGAAGATTGAGGATTAAGGATTGAAGATTGGGGATAGAGGATCTAGGATTGGAGATTGATTACTGAGGATTGACGATTGAGGATTGAGGATTGAGGATTGAGGATGGAGGATGAGGGCTGAGGGTTGAGGATTGAGGTCTGAGGATTGAGGATTGAGGATTGAGGATTGAGGATTGAGGATTGATGATTGAGTATTGATGATTGAATATTGAGGATTGAGGATTGAGGTTTGAGGATTGAGGACGAGGACTGACGGTAGAGGATTGAGGTTTGAGGTTTGAGGATTGAGGACTGAGGATTGAGGATGAGGGCTGAGGGTCGGGGATTGAGGTTTGCCGACTGAGGACTGAGGATTGAGGATTGAGAGTTGAGGATTGAGGATTGAGAATTGAGAATTGAGTGTGAGGACTGAGGGTTGAGGATTGAGGTTTGAGGAACGAGGATTGAGGGTTGGGGAATGAGGATTGAGGATTGAGGATTGAGGGTTGAGCATTGAAGATTGAGTATTGATGCCTGAGGATTGAGGATTGATGATTGAGGATCGAGGATTGAAGATTGAGAATTGAGGATTGAAGATTGAGGATTGAGTATTGAAGATTGAGTATTGATCACTGAGGATTGAGGATTGAGGACTGAGGATTGAGGATTGAGGATTGAAGATTGAATACTGAGGATTTAAGACTCAGGATTGAGGATTGAGGATTGAGGATGGAGGATGAGGGCTGAGGGTTGAGGATTGAGGTTTCAGTATTGAATCCTGAGAATTCAGGATATTCTCTTGAGTATTGAGAATTGAGGATTGATGGTTGAGTATTGAGGATTGAGTATTGAGGATTGCAGATTGAGTATTGAGGACTGAGGATTGAGGATTGAGGATTGAGGATTGAGGATTGAGGATTGAGGATTGGGGATAGAGGATTGAGGATTGAGTATTGAGGATTGAAGATTGAGGATTGAGGATAGAGGATTGAGGATTGAGGTTGAGGATTGAAGATTGAGGATTGGGGATTGAGGATTGACGATTGAGGATTGAGTATTGAGGATTGAGTATTGAGGATTGAGGATTGAAGTTGAGTATTGAGGATTGAAGATTGATGATTGAGATTTGATTATTGAATATTGTGGATTGAATATTGAACCATGAGTATTCAGAATATTCTATTGAGTATTGAGAATTGAGGATTGATGGTTGAGTATCGAGGATTGATGGCTGTGGGTAGTATCTTGAATATTGAGGATTGAGGATTGAGGATTGAGGATAGTGCATTGAGGATTGAAGGTTGAGTATTGATGATTGAATATTGAGGATTGAGGATTGAGGTTTGAGGATTGAGGACGAGGACTGACGGTTGAGGATTGAGGTTTGAGGATTGAGGATTGAGGATTGAGGACTGAGGATTGAGGATTGAGGACTAAGCATTGAGGATTGAAGATTGATGACTAGGGATTGAGGACTGAACATTGAGGATTAAGGATTGAAGATTGGGGATTGAGGATCTAGGATTGGAGATTGATTATTGAGAATTGAAGACTGAGGATTGTGGATTGAGGATTGAGGATTGAGAATTGCGGATGAGGACTGAGGGTTGAGGATTGAGGTTTGAGGAATGAGGAATGAGGATTGAAGATTGAGGACTGGGGATTGAGGATTGAAGATTGAGGATTAAGGATTGAAGATAGGGGATTGAGGATCTAGGATTGGAGATTGATTATTGAGGATTGAAGGTTGAGGATTGAGGATTGAGGATTGAGAATTGAGAATTGAGTATGATGACTGAGGGTTGAGGGTTGAGGTTTGAGGAATGAGGATTGAGGGTTGGGGAATGAGGATTGAGGATTGGGGATTGAGGATTGAGCATTGAAGATTGAGTATTGATGCCTGAGGATTGAGGATTGAGGATTGAGTATTGAGGATCGAGGATTGAAGATTGAGAATTGAGGATTGAAGATTGAGGATTGAGGATTGAGGATTGAGGATGGAGGATGAGGGCTGAGGGTTGAGGATTGAGGTATGAGGACTGAGGATTGAGGATTGAGGATTGAGGATTGAGGATTGAGGATTGGGGATAGAGGATTGAGGATTGAGTATTGAGGATTGAAGATTGAGGATTGAGGATTGAGGATTGAGGATTGAGGATTGAGGTTGAGGATTGAAGATTGAGGATTCGGGATTGAGGATTGACGATTGAGTATTGAGTATTGAGGATTGAGTATTGAGGAATGAGGATTGAAATTGAGCATTGAGGATTGAAGATTGAGGATTGAGATTTGATTATTGAATATTGTGGATTGAATATTGAACCATGAGTATTCAGAACATTCTATTGAGTATTGAGAATTGAGGATTGATGGTTGAGTATTGAGGATTGATGGCTGTGGGTAGTATCTTGAATATTGAGGATTGAGGATTGAGGATAGTGCATTGAGGATTGAAGGTTGAGTATTGATGATTGAATATTGAGGATTGAGGATTGAGGTTTGAGGATTGAGGACGAGGACTGACGGTTGAGGATTGAGGTTTGAGGATTGAGGATTGAGTATTGAGGACTGAGGATTGAGGATTGAGGATTGAGCATTGAGGATTGAAGATTGAGGACTGGGGATTGAGGATTGAAGATTGAGGATTAAGTATTGAAGATTGGGGATTGAGGATCTAGGATTGGATGTTGATTATTGAGGATTGAAAATTGAGGATTGAGGATTGAGGATTGAAGATTGAGAATTGAGAATTGAGTATGAGGACTGAGGGTTGAGGATTGAGGTTTGAGGGACGAGGATTGAGGGTTGGGGAATGAGGATTGAGGATTGAGGATTGAGGGTTGAGCATTGAAGACTGAGTATTGATGCCTGCGGATTGAGGATTGATGATTGAGGATCGAGGATTGAAGATTGAGAATTGACGATTGAAGATTGAGGATTGACGATTGAGGATTGAGGATGGAGGATGAGGGCTGAGGGTTGAGGATTGAGGTTTGAGGACTGAGGACTGAGGATTGAGGATTGAGAATTGAGGATTGAGGATTGAGGGTTAATGTTGAGGATTGGGTATTGAGGATTGAAGAATGAGGATTGAGGAATTAGGATTGAGGATTGAGGATTGAGGATTGAAGATTGAGGATTGGGTATTGAGGATTGAAGAATGAGGCTTGAGGATTGAGGATTGAGGATTGAGGAATGAAGATTGAGTATTGAGGATTGAAGATTGAGGATTGAGGATTGAGGATTGAGGATTGAGGATCGAAGATTGAGGATTAAGGATTGAAGATTGGGGATTGAGGATCTAGGATTGGAGATTGATTACTGAGGATTGACGATTGAGGATTGAGGATTGAGGATTGAGGATGGAGGATGAGGGCTGAGGGTTGAGGATTGAGGTTTGAGGATTGAGGATTGAGGATTGAGGATTGAGGATTGAGGATTGATGATTGAGTATTGATGATTGAATATTGAGGATTGAGGATTGAGGTTTGAGGATTGAGGACGAGGACTGACGGTAGAGGATTGAGGTTTGAGGATTGAGGATTGAGGCCTGAGGATTGAGGATGAGGGCTGAGCGTCGGGGATTGAGGTTTGCCGACTGAGGACTGAGGATTGAGGATTGAGAGTTGAGGATTGAGGAGTGAGAATTGAGAATTGAGTGTGAGGACTGAGGGTTGAGGATTGAGGTTTGAGGAACGAGGATTGAGGGTTGGGGAATGAGGATTGAGGATTGAGGATTGAGGGTTGAGCTTTGAAGATTGAGTATTGATGCCTGAGGATTGAGGATTGATGATTGAGGATCGAGGATTGAAGATTGAGAATTGAGGATTGAAGATTGAGGATTGAGTATTGAAGATTGAGTATTGATCACTGAGGATTGAGGATTGAGGACTGAGGATTGAGGATTGAGGATTGAAGATTGAATACTGAGGATTTAAGACTCAGGATTGAGGATTGAGGATTGAGGATGGAGGATGAGGGCTGAGGGTTGAGGATTGAGGTTTCAGTATTGAATCCTGAGAATTCAGGATATTCTCTTGAGTATTGAGGATTGAGGATTGATGGTTGAGTATTGAGGATTGAGTATTGAGGATTGCAGATTGAGTATTGAGGACTGAGGATTGAGGATTGAGGATTGAGTATTGAGGATTGAGGATTGAGGATTGGGGATAGAGGATTGAGGATTTAGTATTGAGGATTGAAGATTGAGGATTGAGGATTGAGGATTGAGGATTGAGGTTGAGGATTGAAGATTGAGGATTGGGGATTGAGGATTGACGATTGAGGATTGAGTATTGAGGATTGAGTATTGAGGATTGAGGATTGAAGTTGAGTATTGAGGATTGAAGATTGAGGATTGAGATTTGATTATTGAATATTGTGGATTGAATATTGAACCATGAGTATTCAGAATATTCTATTGAGTATTGAGAATTGAGGATTGATGGTTGAGCATCGAGGACTGATGGCTGTGGGTAGTATCTTGAATATTGAGGATTGAGGATTGAGGATTGAGGATAGTGCATTGAGGATTGAAGGTTGAGTATTGATGATTGAATATTGAGGATTGAGGATTGAGGTTTGAGGATTGAGGACGAGGACTGACGGTTGAGGATTGAGGTTTGAGGATTGAGGATTGAGGATTGAGGATTGAGGACTGAGGATTGAGGATTGAGGACTAAGCATTGAGGATTGAAGATTGATGACTAGGGTTTGAGGACTGATCATTGAGGATTAAGGATTGAAGATTGGGGATTGAGGATCTAGGATTGGAGATTGATTATTGAGAATTGAAGATTGAGGATTGTGGATTGAGGATTGAGGATTGAGAATTGCGGATGAGGACTGAGGGTTGAGGATTGAGGTTTGAGGAATGAGGAATGAGGATTGAAGATTGAGGACTGGGGATTGAGGATTGAAGATTGAGGATTAAGGATTGAAGATAGGGGATTGAGGATCTAGGATTGGAGATTGATTATTGAGGATTGAAGGTTGAGGATTGAGGATTGAGGATTGAGAATTGAGAATTGAGTATGATGACTGAGGGTTGAGGGTTGAGGTTTGAGGAATGAGGATTGAGGGTTGGGGAATGAGGATTGAGGATTGGGGATTGAGGATTGAGCATTGAAGATTGAGTATTGATGCCTGAGTATTGAGGATTGAGGATTGAGTATTGAGGATCGAGGATTGAAGATTGAGAATTGAGGATTGAAGATTGAGGATTGAGGATTGAGGATTGAGGATGGAGGATGAGGGCTGAGGGTTGAGGATTGAGGTATGAGGACTGAGGATTGAGGATTGAGGATTGAGGATTGAGGATTGAGGATTGAAGATTGAGAATTGAGAATTGAGTATGAGGACTGAGGGTTGGGGATTGAGGTTTGAGGGACGAGGATTGAGGGTTGGGGAATGAGGATTGAGGATTGAGGATTGAGGGTTGAGCATTGAAGACTGAGTATTGATGCCTGCGGATTGAGGATTGATGATTGAGGATCGAGGATTGAAGATTGAGAATTGACGATTGAAGATTGAGGATTGACGATTGAGGATTGAGGATGGAGGATGAGGGCTGAGGGTTGAGGATTGAGGTTTGAGGACTGAGGACTGAGGATTGAGGATTGAGAATTGAGGATTGAGGATTGAGGGTTAATGTTGAGGATTGGGTATTGAGGATTGAAGAATGAGGATTGAGGAATTAGGATTGAGGATTGAGGATTGAGGATTGAAGATTGAGGATTGGGTATTGAGGATTGAAGAATGAGGCTTGAGGATTGAGGATTGAGGATTGAGGAATGAAGATTGAGTATTGAGGATTGAAGATTGAGGATTGAGGATTGAGGATTGAGGATTGAGGATCGAAGATTGAGGATTAAGGATTGAAGATTGGGGATTGAGGATCTAGGATTGGAGATTGATTACTGAGGATTGACGATTGAGGATTGAGGATTGAGGATTGAGGATGGAGGATGAGGGCTGAGGGTTGAGGATTGAGGTTTGAGGATTGAGGATTGAGGATTGAGGATTGAGGATTGAGGATTGATGATTGAGTATTGATGATTGAATATTGAGGATTGAGGATTGAGGTTTGAGGATTGAGGACGAGGACTGACGGTAGAGGATTGAGGTTTGAGGATTGAGGATTGAGGCCTGAGGATTGAGGATGAGGGCTGATCGTCGGGGATTGAGGTTTGCCGACTGAGGACTGAGGATTGAGGATTGAGAGTTGAGGATTGAGGAGTGAGAATTGAGAATTGAGTGTGAGGACTGAGGGTTGAGGATTGAGGTTTGAGGAACGAGGATTGAGGGTTGGGGAATGAGGATTGAGGATTGAGGATTGAGGGTTGAGCATTGAAGATTGAGTATTGATGCCTGAGGATTGAGGATTGATGATTGAGGATCGAGGATTGAAGATTGAGAATTGAGGATTGAAGATTGAGGATTGAGTATTGAAGATTGAGTATTGATCACTGAGGATTGAGGATTGAGGACTGAGGATTGAGGATTGAGGATTGAAGATTGAATACTGAGGATTTAAGACTCAGGATTGAGGATTGAGGATTGAGGATGGAGGATGAGGGCTGAGGGTTGAGGATTGAGGTTTCAGTATTGAATCCTGAGAATTCAGGATATTCTCTTGAGTATTGAGGATTGAGGATTGATGGTTGAGTATTGAGGATTGAGTATTGAGGATTGCAGATTGAGTATTGAGGACTGAGGATTGAGGATTGAGGATTGAGTATTGAGGATTGAGGATTGAGGATTGGGGATAGAGGATTGAGGATTTAGTATTGAGGATTGAAGATTGAGGATTGAGGATTGAGGATTGAGGATTGAGGTTGAGGATTGAAGATTGAGGATTGGGGATTGAGGATTGACGATTGAGGATTGAGTATTGAGGATTGAGTATTGAGGATTGAGGATTGAAGTTGAGTATTGAGGATTGAAGATTGAGGATTGAGATTTGATTATTGAATATTGTGGATTGAATATTGAACCATGAGTATTCAGAATATTCTATTGAGTATTGAGAATTGAGGATTGATGGTTGAGCATCGAGGATTGATGGCTGTGGGTAGTATCTTGAATATTGAGGATTGAGGATTGAGGATTGAGGATAGTGCATTGAGGATTGAAGGTTGAGTATTGATGATTGAATATTGAGGATTGAGGATTGAGGTTTGAGGATTGAGGACGAGGACTGACGGTTGAGGATTGAGGTTTGAGGATTGAGGATTGAGGATTGAGGATTGAGGACTGAGGATTGAGGATTGAGGACTAAGCATTGAGGATTGAAGATTGATGACTAGGGTTTGAGGACTGATCATTGAGGATTAAGGATTGAAGATTGGGGATTGAGGATCTAGGATTGGAGATTGATTATTGAGAATTGAAGATTGAGGATTGTGGATTGAGGATTGAGGATTGAGAATTGCGGATGAGGACTGAGGGTTGAGGATTGAGGTTTGAGGAATGAGGAATGAGGATTGAAGATTGAGGACTGGGGATTGAGGATTGAAGATTGAGGATTAAGGATTGAAGATAGGGGATTGAGGATCTAGGATTGGAGATTGATTATTGAGGATTGAAGGTTGAGGATTGAGGATTGAGGATTGAGAATTGAGAATTGAGTATGATGACTGAGGGTTGAGGGTTGAGGTTTGAGGAATGAGGATTGAGGGTTGGGGAATGAGGATTGAGGATTGGGGATTGAGGATTGAGCATTGAAGATTGAGTATTGATGCCTGAGTATTGAGGATTGAGGATTGAGTATTGAGGATCGAGGATTGAAGATTGAGAATTGAGGATTGAAGATTGAGGATTGAGGATTGAGGATTGAGGATGGAGGATGAGGGCTGAGGGTTGAGGATTGAGGTATGAGGACTGAGGATTGAGGATTGAGGATTGAGGATTGAGAATTGAGGATTGGGGATAGAGGATTGAGGATTGAGTATTGAGGATTGAAGATTGAGGATTGAGGATTGATAATTGAGGATTGAGGTTGAGGATTGAAGATTGAGGATTGGGGATTGAGGATTGACGATTGAGGATTGAGTATTGAGGATTGAGTATTGAGGATTGAGGATTGAAATTGAGTATTGAGGATTGAAGATTGAGGATTGAGATTTGATTATAGAATATTGTGGATTGAATATTGAACCATGAGTATTCAGAACATTCTATTGAGTATTGAGAATTGAGGATTGATGGTTGAGTATTGAGGATTGATGGCTGTGGGTAGTATCTTGAATATTGAGGATTGAGGATTGAGGATAGTGCATTGAGGATTGAAGGTTGAGTATTGATGATTGAATATTGAGGAATGAGGATTGAGGTTTGAGGATTGAGGACGAGGACTGACGGTTGAGGATTGAGGTTTGAGGATTGAGGATTGAGGATTGAGGACTGAGGATTGAGGATTGAGGACTAAGCATTGAGGATTGAAGGTTGAGGACTGGGGATTGAGGATTGAAGATTGAGGATTAAGGATTGAACATAGGGGATTGAGGATCTAGGATTGGAGATTGATTATTGAGGATTGAAGGTTGAGGATTGAGGATTGAGGATTGAGAATTGAGAATTGAGTATGATGACTGAGGGTTGAGGGTTGAGGTTTGAGGAATGAGGATTGAGGGTTGGGGAATGAGGATTGAGGATTGGGGATTGAGGATTGAGCATTGAAGATTGAGTATTGATGCCTGAGGATTGAGGATTGAGGATTGAGTATTGAGGATCGAGGATTGAAGATTGAGAATTGAGGATTGAAGATTGAGGATTGAGGATTGAGGATTGAGGATGGAGTATGAGGGCTGAGGGTTGAGGATTGAGGTATGAGGACTGAGGATTGAGGATTGAGGATTGAAGATTGAGTGTTGAGGATTGAAGATTGAGGATTGAATATCGAGGATTGAGGATTGTGGATTGAAGATTGAGGGTTGAGGATTGAAGGTTCAATATAGATGATTGAATATTGAGGACTGAGGATTGAGGGTTGTGGATTGAGGACGAGGACTGAGGGTTGAATATTGATGTTTGAGGTCTGAGGATTAAGGATTGAGGATTGAGAATTGAGGATTGAGGATTGAGGATTGAAGATTGAGGATTGGGTATTGTGGATTGAAGAATGAGGATTGAGGATTGAGGTTTGAGGATTGAGGATTGCAGATTGAGTATTAAGGATTGAAGATTGAGGATTGAGGATTGAGGATTGAAGATTGAGGATTGAGGGTTGAGGATTCAGGATTGAGGATTGACGCTTGAGGATTGAGGATTGAAGATTGAGAATTGGGTATTGAGGATTGAACATTGAGGATTGAGGATTGAGGATTGAAGGTTGAATATTGATGAATGAAGATTGACGATTGATGATTGAGTGTTGTGTATTGAGGACGAGGACTGAGGGTTGAGTATTGATACTTGAGGTCTGAGGATTGAGGATTGAGGATTGCGAATTGAGGATTGAGGATTGAAGATTGAGGATTGGGTATTGAGGATTGAAGAATGAGTATTGAGGATTGAGGATTGAGGATTGAGGATTGAAGATTGAATATTGAGGATTGAACGTTGAGGATTGAGGATTGAGAATTGAGGATTGGGGATTGAAGATTGAGTGTTGAGGATTGAAGATTGAGGATTGAGGATTGGCGATTGAGGAATGAGTATTGAGTATTGAGAATTGAGTATTGAGGATTGAAGATTGAGTATTGAGGATTGAAGATTGAGGATTGAGGATTGAGGATCGAGGGTTGAGGGTTGATGATTGAGGATTGAGGATTGAGGGTTGAGGATTGAGGATTGAGGATTGAAGATTGAATATTGAGGATTGAGGATTGAGGATCGAGGATTGAGGGTTGAAGATTGAGGATTGGGTATTGAGGATTGAAGAATGAGGATTGATGATTGAGGATTGAGGATTGAGGATTGAAGACTGAGTATTGAGGATTGAAGATTGACGATTGAGAATTAAGGATTAAAGATTGAGGATTAAGGATTGAAGGTTGGGGACTGAGGATCTAGGGTTGGAGATTGATTATTGAGGATTGAAGATTGAGAACTGAGGATTGAGGATTGAGAATTGAGAATTGAGGATGAGGACTGAGGGTTGAGGATTGAGGTTTGAGAAATGAGGATTGATGATTGAGGATTGAGGATAGAGGATTGAGGATTGAGGATTCAGTATTGAAGACTGAGTATTGATCACTGAGGATTGAGGACTGAGGATTGAAGATTGAGGATTGAGGATTGACGCTTGAGGATTGAGTGTTGAGGATGTAGGGTTGAATAGAGAGTACTGAGTGTTGAGGATTGAGTGTTGAGAATTGATGTTTGAGGATTGAGATTTGATTATTGAATATTGTGGATTGAGTATTGAACCATAAGAATTCAGGATGTTCTATTGAGTATTGAGAATTGAGTATTGATGGTTGAGTATTGAGTATTGAGGATTGAGGATTGAAGATTGAGTATTGATGATTGGAGATTGAGGATTGAGAATTGAGGGTTGAGAATTGAGGTTTGAGGATTGAGCATTGAGGTTTGAGGACTGAGGGCTGAGGATTGAGGATTGACGATTGAGGATTGAGGATGAGGGCTGAGGGTTGAGGATTGAGGATTGAGGATTGAGGACTGAGGCTTGAGGATTGAGAATTGAGCACTGAGGATTGAAGATTGGGGACTGGCGATTGAGGATTGAAGATTGAGGATTATGGATTGAGGATTGTGGATTGAGGATGTAGGATTGGAGATTGATTATTGAGGATTGATGATTGAGGATTGAGGATTGAGGATTGAGGATTGAGGATTGAGAATTGTGGATGAAGACTGAGGGTTGAGGATTGAGGTTTGAGGAACGAGAATTGAGGATTGAGGATTGAGGACTGAGGATTGACTATTGAGTATTGAAGGTTGAGGATTGTGGATTGAGGATTGAGGATTGAGGATTGAGGATTGAGGATTGAAGATTGAGTATTGATGATTGAATATTGAGGATTGAGGGTTGAGGTTTGAGGATTGAGGACGAGGGCTGACGGTAGAGGATTTAGGTTTGAGGATTGAGGATTGAGGATTGAAGATTGAGGATTGGGTATTGAGTATTGAGGATCTAGGATTGGAGATTGAATATTGAGGATGAAGATTGAGAATTGAGGATTGAGGATTGAGCATTGAGAATTCAGGATGACGACTGAGGGTTGAGGATTGAGGTTTGAGAAATGAGGATTGAGGATTGAGGACTGAGGATTGAGGATTGAGGATTGAAGATTGAGTATTGAAGATTGAGTATTGATCACTGAGGTTTGAGGATTGAGGATTGAGGATTGAGGATTGAGGATTGAAGATTGAATATTGAGGATTGAAGATTCAGGATTGAGGATTGAGGATTGACGATGGAGGATGAGGGCTGAGGGTTGAGGATTGAGGTTTCAGTATTGAATCCTGAGAATTCAGGATATTCTATTGAGTATTGAGAATTGAGGATTGATGGTTGAGTACTGAGGATTGAGGATTGAGGATTGAGTATTGAAGATTGAGGATTGATGATTGAGGATTGAGGATTGGGGATTGAGTGGTGAGGAATGAGTACTGAAGATTGAGGATTGATGATTGAGGATTGAAGATTGAGGATTGAGGATTGGGGATTGAGGATTGAGCATTGAGGTTTGAGGACTGAGGGCTGAGGATTGAGGATGCGGGCTGAGGGTAGAGGATTGAGGTTTGAGGACTGAGGACTGAGGATCGACGATTGAGAATTGAGGATTGAGGATTGAGGATTGAAGATTGAGGATTGGGTATTGAGGATTGATGATTGAGGATTGGGGATTGAGGATTGAGCATTGAGGTTTGAGGACTGAGGGCTGAGGATTGAGGATTGACGATTGAGGATTGAGGATGAGGGCTGAGGGTTGAGGATTGAGGTTTGAGGACTGAGGACTGAGGATTGACGATTGAGAATGGAGGATTGAGGATTGAGGATTGAAGATTGAGGATTGGGTATTGAGGATTGAAGAATGAGGATTGAGGATTGAGGATTGAGGATTGAGGATTGAGGATTGAAGATTGAAGATTGAGGATTGGGTATTGAGGATTGAAGAATGAGGATTGAGGATTGAGGATTGAGGATTGAGGATTGATGATCGAGGATTGAAGATTGAGGATTGGGTATTGAGGATTGAAGAATGAGTATTCAGGATTGAGGACTGAGGATTGAGGATTGAGGATTGAGGATCTAGGATTGGAGATTGATTATTGAGGATAGAAGATTGGGGATTGAGTATTGAGGATTGAGGATCTAGGATTGGAGATTGATTAATGAGGATGAAGGTTGAGAATTGAGGATTGAGGATTGAGAATTGAGAATTGAGGATGAGGACTGAGGGTTGAGGATTGTGGTTTGAGAAATGAGGATTGAGGATTGAGGACTGAGGATTGAGGATTGAGGATTGAGGATTGAGGATTGAAGATTGAGGATTGGGTATTGAGGATTGATGATTGAGGATTGGGGATTGAGGATTGAGCATTGAGGTTTGAGGACTGAGGGCTGAGGATTGAGGATTGACGATTGAGGATTGAGGATGAGGGCTGAGGGTTGAGGATTGAGGTTTGAGGACTGAGGACTGAGGATTGACGATTGAGAATGGAGGATTGAGGATTGAGGATTGAAGATTGAGGATTGGGTGTTGAGGATTGTAGAATGAGTATTGAGGATTGAGGACTGAGTATTGACGATTGAGTATTGAAGATTGAGGATTTATGACTGAGGATTGAGGATTGAGGATTGAGGATTGAGGATTGAGGATTGAAGATTGAGTATTGAGGATTGAATGTTGAGGATTGAGGATTGAGGATTGACGCTTGAAGATTGAGGGTTGAGGATGTAGGATTGAAGAGAGGGGACTGAGTGTTGAGGATTGAGTGTTGAGAATTGATGCTTGAGGTTTGGGATTTGATTATTGAATATTGTGGATCGCGTATTCAACCATGAGAATTCAGGATGTTCTATTGAGTATTGAGAATTGAGGATTGATGGTTGAGTATTGAGGATTGATGGTTGAGGGTTGAGTGTTGAATATTGTGGATTGAGGATTGAGGATTGATGATTGAGGATTGAAGATTGATTATTGATGATTGAAGATTGAGGATTGAGGATTGAGGGTTGAGGATTGAGGACGAGGACTGACGGTTGAGGATTGAGGTTTGAGGATTGAGGATTGAGGATTGAGGACTGAGGCTTGAGGATTGAGGATTGAGCACTGAGGATTGAAGATTGAGGACTGGCGATTGAGGATTGAAGATTGAGGATTATGGATTGAGGATTGTGGATTGAGGATGTAGGATTGGAGATTGATTATTGAGGATTGATGATTGAGGATTGAGGATTGAGGATTGAGGATTGAGGATTGAGAATTGTGGATGAAGACTGAGGGTTGAGGATTGAGGTTTGAGGAACGAGGATTGAGGATTGAGGATTGAGGACTGAGGATTGACTATTGAGTATTGACGATTGAGGATTGATGACTGAGGATTGACGACTGAGAATTGAGGATTGAGGATTGATGATTGAAGATTGAGTATTGAGGATTGAATATCGAGTATTGAGGATTGAGGATTGAAGATTGAGGATCGAGGATTAAGGATTGAAGATTGACTATTGAGTATTGAAGGTTGAGGATTGTGGATTGAGGATTGAGGATTGAGGATTGAGGATTGAGGATTGAAGATTGAGTATTGATGATTGAATATTGAGGATTGAGGATTGAGGTTTGAGGATTGAGGACGAGGGCTGACGGTAGAGGATTTAGGTTTGAGGATTGAGGATTGAGGACTGAGGATTGAGGATGGGGGCTGAGGGTCGGGGATTGAGGTTTGACGACTGAGGACTGAGGATTGAGGATTGAGGATTGAGGATTGATGATTGAGGATTGAAGATTGAGGATTGGGTATTGAGGATTGAAGAATGAGGACTGAGGATTGAGGATTGAGGATTGAGGATTGAGGATCTAGGATTGGAGATTGATTATTGAGTATTGAAGGTTGAGGATTGTGGACTGAGGATTGAGGATTTTGGATTGAAAATTGAAGATTGAGTATTGATGCCTGAGGATTGAGGATTGAGGATTGAGGATTGAGGATTGAGGATTGAGGATTGAGTATTGAGGATTGAAGATTGAAGATTGAGGATTGAGGATTGAGGATTGAGGATGGAGGATGAGGACTGACGGTTGACGATTGAGGTTTGAGGATTGAGGATTGAGGATTGAGGACTGAGGATTGAGGATTTAGGATTGAGCATTGAGGATTGAAGATTGAGGACTGGGGATTGAGGATTGAAGATTGAGGATTAAGGATTGAAGATTGGGGATTGAGGATCTAGGATTGGATGTTGATTATTGAGGATTGAAAATTGAGGATTGAGGATTGAGGATTGAAGATTGAGAATTGAGAATTGAGTATGAGGACTGAGGGTTGAGGATTGAGGTTTGAGGGACGAGGATTGAGGGTTGGGGAATGAGGATTGAGGATTGAGGATTGAGGGTTGAGCATTGAAGACTGAGTATTGATGCCTGAGGATTGAGGATTGATGATTGAGGATCGAGGATTGAAGATTGAGAATTGACGATTGAAGATTGAGGATGGACGATTGAGGATTGAGGATGGAGGATGAGGGCTGAGGGTTGAGGACTGAGGTTTGAGGACTGAGGACTGAGGATTGAGGATTGAGAATTGAGGATTGAGGATTGAGGGTTAATGTTGAGGATTGGGTATTGAGGATTGAAGAATGAGGATTGAGGAATTAGGATTGAGGATTGAGGATTGAGGATTGAAGATTGAGGATTGGGTATTGAGGATTGAAGAATGAGGCTTGAGGATTGAGGATTGAGGATTGAGGAATGAAGATTGAGTATTGAGGATTGAAGATTGAGGATTGAGGATTGAGGATTGAGGATTGAGGACTGAGGATTGACTATTGAGTATTGACGATTGAGGATTGATGACTGAGGATTGACGACTGAGAATTGAGGATTGAGGATTGATGATTGAAGATTGAGTATTGAGGATTGAATATCGAGTATTGAGGATTGAGGATTGAAGATTGAGGATCGAGGATTAAGGATTGAAGATTGACTATTGAGTATTGAAGGTTGAGGATTGTGGATTGAGGATTGAGGATTGAGGATTGAGGATTGAGGATTGAAGATTGAGTATTGATGATTGAATATTGAGGATTGAGGATTGAGCTTTGAGGATTGAGGACGAGGGCTGACGGTAGAGGATTTAGGTTTGAGGATTGAGGATTGAGGACTGAGGATTGAGGATGGGGGCTGAGGGTCGGGGATTGAGGTTTGACGACTGAGGACTGAGGATTGAGGACTGAGGATTGAGGATGGGGGCTGAGGGTCGGGGATTGAGGTTTGACGACTGAGGACTGAGGATTGAAGATTGAGGATTGACGATTGAGGATTGAGGATGGAGGATGAGGGCTGAGGGTTGAGGACTGAGGTTTGAGGACTGAGGACTGAGGATTGAGGATTGAGAATTGAGGATTGAGGATTGAGGGTTAATGTTGAGGATTGGGTATTGAGGATTGAAGAATGAGGATTGAGGAATTAGGATTGAGGATTGAGGATTGAGGTTTGAAGATTGAGGATTGGGTATTGAGGATTGAAGAATGAGGCTTGAGGATTGAGGATTGAGGATTGAGGAATGAAGATTGAGTATTGAGGATTGAGGATTGAGGATTGAGGATTGAGGATTGAGGATTGAAGATTGAGGATTAAGGATTGAAGATTGGGGATTGAGGATCTAGGATTGGAGATTGATTACTGAGGATTGACGATTGAGGATTGAGGATTGAGGATTGAGGATGGAGGATGAGGGCTGAGGGTTGAGGATTGAGGTTTGAGAATTGAGGATTGAGGATTGAGGATTGAGGATTGAGGATTGATGATTGAGTATTGATGATTGAATATTGAGGATTGAGGATTGAGGTTTGAGGATTGAGGACGAGGACTGACGGTAGAGGATTGAGGTTTGAGGATTGAGGATTGAGGACTGAGGATTGAGGATGAGGGCTGAGGGTCGGGGATTGAGGTTTGCCGACTGAGGACTGAGGATTGAGGATTGAGAGTTGAGGATTGAGGATTGAGAATTGAGAATTGAGTGTGAGGACTGAGGGTTGAGGATTGAGGTTTGAGGAACGAGGATTGAGGGTTGGGGAATGAGGATTGAGGATTGAGGATTGAGGATTGAGCATTGAAGATTGAGTATTGATGCCTGAGGATTGAGGATTGATGATTGAGGATCGAGGATTGAAGATTGAGAATTGAGGATTGAAGATTGAGGATTGAGTATTGAAGATTGAGTATTGATCACTCAGGATTGAGGATTGAGGACTGAGGATTGAGGATTGAGGATTGAAGATTGAATACTGAGGATTTAAGACTCAGGATTGAGGATTGAGGATTGAGGATGGAGGATGAGGGCTGAGGGTTGAGGATTGAGGTTTCAGTATTGAATCCTGAGAATTCAGGATATTCTCTTGAGTATTGAGGATTGAGGATTGATGGTTGAGTATTGAGGATTGAGTATTGAGGATTGCAGATTGAGTATTGAGGACTGAGGATTGAGGATTGAGGATTGAGGATTGAGGATTGAGGATTGAGGATTGGGGATAGAGGATTGAGGATTTAGTATTGAGGATTGAAGATTGAGGATTGAGGATTGAGGATTGAGGATTGAGGTTGAGGATTGAAGATTGAGGATTGGGGATTGAGGATTGACGATTGAGGATTGAGTATTGAGGATTGAGTATTGAGGATTGAGGATTGAAGTTGAGTATTGAGGATTGAAGATTGAGGATTGAGATTTGATTATTGAATATTGTGGATTGAATATTGAACCATGAGTATTCAGAATATTCTATTGAGTATTGAGAATTGAGGATTGATGGTTGAGCATCGAGGATTGATGGCTGTGGGTAGTATCTTGAATATTGAGGATTGAGGATTGAGGATTGAGGATAGTGCATTGAGGATTGAAGGTTGAGTATTGATGATTGAATATTGAGGATTGAGGATTGAGGTTTGAGGATTGAGGACGAGGACTGACGGTTGAGGATTGAGGTTTGAGGATTGAGGATTGAGGATTGAGGACTGAGGATTGAGGATTGAGGACTAAGCATTGAGGATTGAAGATTGATGACTAGGGATTGAGGACTGATCATTGAGGATTAAGGATTGAAGATTGGGGATTGAGGATCTAGGATTGGAGATTGATTATTGAGAATTGAAGATTGAGGATTGTGGATTGAGGATTGAGGATTGAGAATTGCGGATGAGGACTGAGGGTTGAGGATTGAGGTTTGAGGAATGAGGAATGAGGATTGAAGATTGAGGACTGGGGATTGAGGATTGAAGATTGAGGATTAAGGATTGAAGATAGGGGATTGAGGATCTAGGATTGGAGATTGATTATTGAGGATTGAAGGTTGAGGATTGAGGATTGAGGATTGAGAATTGAGAATTGAGTATGATGACTGAGGGTTGAGGGTTGAGGTTTGAGGAATGAGGATTGAGGGTTGGGGAATGAGGATTGAGGATTGGGGATTGAGGATTGAGCATTGAAGATTGAGTATTGATGCCTGAGTATTGAGGATTGAGGATTGAGTATTGAGGATCGAGGATTGAAGATTGAGAATTGAGGATTGAAGATTGAGGATTGAGGATTGAGGATTGAGGATGGAGGATGAGGGCTGAGGGTTGAGGATTGAGGTATGAGGACTGAGGATTGAGGATTGTGGATTGAGGATTGAGGATTGAGGATTGGGGATAGAGGATTGAGGATTGAGTATTGAGGATTGAAGATTGAGGATTGAGGATTGAGGATTGAGGATTGAGGTTGAGGATTGAAGATTGAGGATTGGGGATTGAGGATTGACGATTGAGGATTGAGTATTGAGGATTGAGTATTGAGGATTGAGGATTGAAATTGAGTATTGAGGATTGAAGATTGAGGACTGAGATTTGATTATTGAATATTGTGGATTGAATATTGAACCATGAGTATTCAGAACATTCTATTGAGTATTGAGAATTGAGGATTGATGGTTGAGTATTGAGGATTGATGGCTGTGGGTAGTATCTTGAATATTGAGGATTGAGGATTGAGGATAGTGCATTGAGGATTGAAGGTTGAGTATTGATGATTGAATATTGAGGATTGAGGATTGAGGTTTGAGGATTGAGGACGAGGACTGACGGTTGAGGATTGAGGTTTGAGGATTGAGGATTGAGGATTGAGGACTGAGGATTGAGGATTGAGGACTAAGCATTGAGGATTGAAGATTGATGACTAGGGATTGAGGATTGAACATTGAGGATTAAGGATTGAAGATTGGGGATTGAGGATCTAGGATTGGAGATTGATTATTGAGAATTGAAGATTGAGGATTGTGGATTGAGGATTGAGGATTGAGAATTGCGGATGAGGACTGAGGGTTGAGGATTGAGGTTTGAGGAATGAGGAATGAGGATTGAAGGTTGAGGACTGGGGATTGAGGATTGAAGATTGAGGATTAAGGATTGAACATAGGGGATTGAGGATCTAGGATTGGAGATTGATTATTGAGGATTGAAGGTTGAGGATTGAGGATTGAGGATTGAGAATTGAGAATTGAGTATGATGACTGAGGGTTGAGGGTTGAGGTTTGAGGAATGAGGATTGAGGGTTGGGGAATGAGGATTGAGGATTGGGGATTGAGGATTGAGCATTGAAGATTGAGTATTGATGCCTGAGGATTGAGGATTGAGGATTGAGTATTGAGGATCGAGGATTGAAGATTGAGAATTGAGGATTGAAGATTGAGGATTGAGGATTGAGGATTGAGGATGGAGTATGAGGGCTGAGGGTTGAGGATTGAGGTATGAGGACTGAGGATTGAGGATTGAGGATTGAAGATTGAGTGTTGAGGATTGAAGATTGAGGATTGAATATCGAGGATTGAGGATTGTGGATTGAAGATTGAGGGTTGAGGATTGAAGGTTCAATATAGATGATTGAATATTGAGGACTGAGGGTTGAGGGTTGTGGATTGAGGACGAGGACTGAGGGTTGAATATTGATGTTTGAGGTCTGAGGATTAAGGATTGAGGATTGAGAATTGAGGATTGAGGATTGAGGATTGAAGATTGAGGATTGGGTATTGTGGATTGAAGAATGAGGATTGAGGATTGAGGTTTGAGGATTGAGGATTGCAGATTGAGTATTAAGGATTGAAGATTGAGGATTGAGGATTGAGGATTGAAGATTGAGGATTGAGGGTTGAGGATTCAGGATTGAGGATTGACGCTTGAGGATTGAGGATTGAAGATTGAGAATTGGGTATTGAGGATTGAACATTGAGGATTGAGGATTGAGGATTGAAGGTTGAATATTGATGAATGAAGATTGACGATTGATGATTGAGTGTTGTGTATTGAGGACGAGGACTGAGGGTTGAGTATTGATACTTGAGGTCTGAGGATTGAGGATTGAGAATTGCGAATTGAGGATTGAGGATTGAAGATTGAGGATTGGGTATTGAGGATTGAAGAATGAGTATTGAGGATTGAGGATTGAGGATTGAGGATTGAAGATTGAATATTGAGGATTGAACATTGAGGATTGAGGATTGAGAATTGAGGATTGGGGATTGAAGATTGAGTGTTGAGGATTGAAGATTGAGGATTGAGGATTGGCGATTGAGGAATGAGTATTGAGTATTGAGAATTGAGTATTGAGGGTTGAAGATTGAGTATTGAGGATTGAAGATTGAGGATTGAGGATTGAGGATCGAGGGTTGAGGGTTGATGATTGAGGATTGAGGATTGAGGGTTGAGGATTGAGGATTGAGGATTGAAGATTGAATATTGAGGAATGAGGATTGAGGATCGAGGATTGAGGGTTGAAGATTGAGGATTGGGTATTGAGGATTGAAGAATGAGGATTGATGATTGAGGATTGAGGATTGAGGATTGAAGACTGAGTATTGAGGATTGAAGATTGACGATTGAGAATTAAGGATTACAGATTGAGGATTAAGGATTGAAGGTTGGGGACTGAGGATCTAGGGTTGGAGATTGATTATTGAGGATTGAAGATTGAGAACTGAGGATTGAGGATTGAGAATTGAGAATTGAGGATGAGGACTGAGGGTTGAGGATTGAGGTTTGAGAAATGAGGATTGATGATTGAGGATTGAGGATAGAGGATTGAGGATTGAGGATTCAGTATTGAAGATTGAGTATTGATCACTGAGGATTGAGGACTGAGGATTGAAGATTGAGGATTGAGGATTGACGCTTGAGGATTGAGTGTTGAGTATGTAGGGTTGAAGAGAGAGTACTGAGTGTTGAGGATTGAGTGTTGAGAATTGATGTTTGAGGATTGAGATTTGATTATTGAATATTGTGGATTGAGTATTGAACCATAAGAATTCAGGATGTTCTATTGAGTATTGAGAATTGAGTATTGATGGTTGAGTATTGAGTATTGAGAATTGAGGATTGAAGATTGAGTATTGATGATTGGAGATTGAGGACTGAGAATTGAGGGTTGAGAATTGAGGTTTGAGGACTGAGGATTGAGGATTGATGGTTGAGGCTTGAGGATTGAGGATTGAGGATTGAGGATTGAGGACTGAGGATTGAGGATGAGGGCTGAGGTTCGGGGATTGAGGTTTGACGACTGAGGACTGAGGATTGAGGATTGAGGATTGAGGATCTAGGATTGGAGATTGATTATTGGGGATTGAATATTGAGGATTGAGAATTGAGGATTGAGAATTGAGAATTGAGGATGAGGACTGAAGGTTGAGGATTGTGGTTTGAGGAACGAGGATTGAGGATTCAGGACTGACTATTGACGATTGAGTATTGAAGATTGAGTATTGATGCCTGAGGATTGAGGATTGAGGATTGAGGATTGAGGATTGAGGATTGAAGATTGAGGATTGAGGGCTGAGGATTGAGGATTGAGAATTGAGGATTGATGATTGAGGATTGAAGATTGAGGATTGGGTATTGAGGATTGAGGAATGAGGATTGAGGATTGAGAATTGAGGATTGAGGATTGAGGATCTAGGATTGGAGATTGATTATTGAGGATTGAAGATTGGGGATTGAGGATTGAGTATTGAGGATCTAGGATTGGAGATTGATTATTGAGGATGAAGATTGAGAATTGAGGATTGAGGATTGAGCATTGAGAATTCAGGATGAGGACTGAGGGTTGAGGATTGAGGTTTGAGAAATGAGGATTGAGGATTGAGGATTGAAGATTGAGGATTGGGTATTGAGGATTGAGGATTGAGGATTGGGGATTGAGGATTGAGCATTGAGGTTTGAGGACTGAGGGCTGAGGATTGAGGATGAGGGCTGAGGGTTGAGGATTGAGGTTTGAGGACTGAGGACTGAGGATTGACGATTGAGAACGGAGGATTGAGGATTGAGGATTGAAGATTGAGGATTGGGTATCGAGGATTGAAGAATGAGTATTGAGGATTGCGGACTGAGTATTGACGATTGAGTATTGAAGATTGAGGATTTATGACTGAGGATTTAGGATTGAGGATTGAGGATTGAGGATTGAGGATTGAAGATTGAGTATTGAGGATTGAATGTTGAGGATTGAGGATTGAGGATTGACGCTTGAAGATTGAGGGTTGAGGATGTAGGATTGAAGAGAGGGGACTGAGTGTTGAGGATTGAGTGTTGAGAATTGATGCTTGAGGTTTGGGATTTGATTATTGAATATTGTGGATCGCGTATTCAACCATGAGAATTCAGGATGTTCTATTGAGTATTGAGAATTGAGGATTGATGGTTGAGTATTGAGGATTGATGGTTGAGGGTTGAGTGTTGAATATTGTGGATTGAGGATTGAGGATTGAGGATTGATGATTGAGGATTGAAGATTGATTATTGATGATTGAAGATTGAGGATTGAGGATTGAGGGTTGAGGATTGAGGACGAGGACTGACGGTTGAGGATTGAGGTTTGAGGATTGAGGATTGAGGATTGAGGACTGAGGCTTGAGGATTGAGGATTGAGCACTGAGGATTGAAGATTGAGGACTGGCGATTGAGGATTGAAGATTGAGGATTATGGATTGAGGATTGTGGATTGAGGATGTACGATTGGAGATTGATTATTGAGGATTGATGATTGAGGATTGAGGATTGAGGATTGAGGATTGAGGATTGAGGATTGAGAATTGTGGATGAAGACTGAGGGTTGAGGATTGAGGTTTGAGGAACGAGGATTGAGGATTGAGGATTGAGGACTGAGGATTGACTATTGAGTATTGAAGGTTGAGGATTGTGGATTGAGGATTGAGGATTGAGGATTGAGGATTGAGGATTGAAGATTGAGTATTGATGATTGAATATTGAGGATTGAGGATTGAGGTTTGAGGATTGAGGACGAGGGCTGACGGTAGAGGATTTAGGTTTGAGGATTGAGGATTGAGGACTGAGGATTGAGGATGGGGGCTGAGGGTCGGGGATTGAGGTTTGACGACTGAGGACTGAGGATTGAGGATTGAGAATTGAGGATTGATGATTGAGGATTGAAGATTGAGGATTGGGTATTGAGGATTGAAGAATGAGGACAGAGGATTGAGGATTGAGGATTGAGGATTGAGGATCTAGGATTGGAGATTGATTATTGAGTATTGAAGGTTGAGGATTGTGGACTGAGGATTGAGGATTTTGGATTGAAAATTGAAGATTGAGTATTGATGCCTGAGGATTGAGGATTGAGGATTGAGGATTGAGGATTGAGGATTGAGGATTGAGTATTGAGGATTGAAGATTGAGGATTGAGGATTGAGGATTGAGGATGGAGGATGAGGACTGACGGTTGACGATTGAGGTTTGAGGATTGAGGATTGAGGATTGAGGACTGAGGATTGAGGATTGAGGATTGAGCATTGAGGATTGAAGATTGAGGACTGGGGATTGAGGATTGAAGATTGAGGATTAAGGATTGAAGATTGGGGATTGAGGATCTAGGATTGGAGGTTGATTATTGAGGATTGAAAATTGAGGATTGAGGATTGAGGATTGAAGATTGAGAATTGAGAATTGAGTATGAGGTCTGAGGGTTGAGGATTGAGGTTTGAGGAACGAGGATTGAGGGTTGGGGAATGCGGATTGAGGATTGAGGATAGAGGGTTGAGCATTGAAGACTGAGTATTGGTGTCTGAGGATTGAGGATTGATGATTGAGGATCGAGGATTGAAGATTGAGAATTGAGGATTGAAGATTGAGGATTGACGATTGAGGATTGAGGATGGAGGATGAGGGCTGAGGGTTGAGGTTTGAGGTTTGAGGACTGAGGACTGAGGATTGAGGATTGAGAGTTGAGGATTGAGGATTGAGGGTTAAAGTTGACGATTGGGTATTGAGGATTGAAGAATGAGGATTGAGGAATTAGGATTGAGGATTGAGGATTGAGGATTGAAGATTGAGGATTGAGGATTGAGGATTGAGGATTGAGGATTGAAGATTGAGGATTAAGTATTGATGATTGGGGATTGAGGATCTAGGATTGGAGATTGATTACTGAGGATTGACGATTGAGGATTGAGGATTGAGGATTGAGGGTGGAGGATGAGTGCTGAGGGTTGAGGATTGAGGTTTGAGGATTGAGGACTGAGGATTGAGGATTGAGGGTTGAGGATTGATGATTGAGTATTGATGATTGAATATTGAGGATTGAGGATTGAGGTTTGAGGATTGAGGACGAGGACTGACGGTAGAGGATTGAGGTTTGAGGATTGAGGATTGAGGACTGAGGATTGAGGGTGAGGGCTGAGGGTCAGGGATTGAGGTTTGCCGACTGAGGACTGAGGATTGAGGATTGAGAGTTGAGGATTGAGGATTGAGAATTGAGAATTGAGTATGAGGACTGAGGGTTGAGGATTGAGGTTTGAGGAACGAGGATTGAGGGTTGGGGAATGAGGATTGAGGATTGAGGATTGAGGGTTGAGCATTGAAGATTGAGTATTGATGCCTGAGGATTGAGGATTGATGATTGAGGATCGAGGATTGAAGATTGAGAATTGAGGATTGAAGATTGAGGATTGAGTATTGAAGATTGAGTATTGATCACTGAGGATTAAGGATTGAGGACTGAGGATTGAGGATTGAGGATTGAAGATTGAATACTGAGGATTTAAGACTCAGGATTGAGGATTGAGGATTGAGGATGGAGGATGAGGGCTGAGGGTTGAGGATTGAGGGTTCAGTATTGAATCCTGAGAATTCAGGATATTCTCTTGAGTATTGAGAATTGAGGATTGATGGTTGAGTATTGAGGATTGAGTATTGAGGATTGCAGATTGAGTATTGAGGACTGAGGATTGAGGATTGAGGATTGAGGATTGAGGATTGAGGATTGAGGATTGGGGATAGAGGATTGAGGATTGAGTATTGAGGATTGAAGATTGAGGATTGAGGATTGAGGATTGAGGATTGAGGTTGAGGATTGAAGATTGAGGATTGGGGATTGAGGATTGACGATTGAGGATTGAGTATTGAGGATTGAGTATTGAGGATTGAGGATTGAAATTGAGTATTGAGGATTGAAGATTGAGGATTGAGATTTGATTATTGAATATTGTGGATTGAATATTGAACCATGAGTATTCAGAATATTCTATTGAGTATTGAGAATTGAGGATTGATGGTTGAGTATTGATGATTGAATATTGAGGATTGAGGATTGAAGTTTGAGGATTGAGGACGAGGACTGACGGTTGAGGATTGAGGTTTGAGGATTGAGGATTGAGGATTGAGGACTGAGGATTGAGGATTGAGGACTAAGCATTGAGGATTGAAGATTGATGACTAGGGATTGAGGATTGAACATTGAGGATTAAGGATTGAAGATTGGGGATTGAGGATCTAGGATTGGAGATTGATTATTGAGAATTGAAGATTGAGGATTGTGGATTGAGGATTGAGGATTGAGAATTGCGGATGAGGACTTAGGGTTGAGGATTGAGGTTTGAGGAATGAGGAATGAGGATTGAAGATTGAGGACTGGGGATTGAGGATTGAAGATTGAGGATTAAGGATTCAAGATAGGGGATTGAGGATCTAGGATTGGAGATTGATTATTGAGGATTGAAGGTTGAGGATTGAGGATTGAGGATTGAGAATTGAGAATTGAGTATGATGACTGAGGGTTGAGGGTTGAGGTTTGAGGAATGAGGATTGAGGGTTGGGGAATGAGGATTGAGGATTGGGGATTGAGGATTAAGCATTGAAGATTGAGTATTGATGCCTGAGGATTGAGGATTGCGGATTGAGTATTGAGGATCGAGGATTGAAGATTGAGAATTGAGGATTGAAGATTGAGGATTGAGGATTGAGGATTCAGGATGGAGGATGAGGGCTGAGGGTTGAGGATTGAGGTATGAGGACTGAGGATTGAGGATTGAGGATTGAAGATTGAGTGTTGAGGATTGAAGATTGAGGATTGAATATCGAGGATTGAGGATTGTGGATTGAAGATTGAGGGTTGAGGATTGAAAATTCAATATAGATGATTGAATATTGAGGACTGAGGATTGAGGGTTGTGGATTGAGGACGAGGACTGAGGGTTGAATATTGATGTTTGAGGTCTGAGGATTAAGGATTGAGGATTGAGAATTGAGGATTGAGGATTGAGGATTGAAGATTGAGGATTGGGTATTGTGGATTGAAGAATGAGGATTGAGGATTGAGGTTTGAGGATTGAGGATTGCAGATTGAGTATTAAGGATTGAAGATTGAGGATTGAGGATTGAGTATTGAAGATTGAGGATTGAGGGTTGAGGATTCAGGATTGCGGATTGACGCTTGAGGATTGAGGATTGAAGATTGAGAATTGGGTATTTAGGATTGAACATTGAGGATTGAGGATTGAGGATTGAAGGTTGAATATTGATGAATGAAGATTGACGATTGATGATTGAGTGTTGTGTACTGAGGACGAGGACTGAGGGTTGAGTATTGATACTTGAGGTCTGAGGATTGAGGATTGAGGATTGCGAATTGAGGATTGAGGATTGAAGATTGAGGATTGGGTATTGAGGATTGAAGAATGAGTATTGAGGATTGAGGATTGAGGATTGAGGATTGAAGATTGAATATTGAGGATTGAGCATTGAGGATTGAGGATTGAGAATTGAGGATTGGGGATTGAAGATTGTGTGTTGAGGATTGAAGATTGAGGATTGAGGATTGGCGATTGAGGAATGAGTATTGAGTATTGAGAATTGAGTATTGAGGATTGAAGATTGAGTATTGAGGATTGAAGATTGAGGATTGAGGATTGAGGATCGAGGGTTGAGGGTTGATGATTGTGGATTGAGGATTGAGGGTTGAGGATTGAGGATTGAGGATTGAAGATTGAATATTGAGGATTGAGGATTGAGGATCGAGGATTGAGGGTTGAAGATTGAGGATTGGGTATTGAGGATTGAAGAATGAGGATTGATGATTGAGGATTGAGGATTGAGGATTGAAGACTGAGTATTGAGGATTGAAGATTGACGATTGAGAATTAAGGATTAAAGATTGAGGATTAAGGATTGAAGGTTGGGGACTGAGGATCTAGGGTTGGAGATTGATTATTGAGGATTGAAGATTGAGAACTGAGGATTGAGGATTGAGAATTGAGAATTGAGGATGAGGACCGAGGGTTGAGGATTGAGGTTTGAGAAATGAGGATTGATGATTGAGGATTGAGGATAGAGGATTGAGGATTGAGGATTCAGTATTGAAGATTGAGTATTGATCACTGAGGATTGAGGACTGAGGATTGAGGATTGAGGATTGAGGATTGACGCTTGAGGATTGAGTGTTGAGGATGTAGGGTTGAAGAGAGAGGACTGAGTGTTGAGGATTGAGTGTTGAGAATTGATGTTTGAGGATTGAGATTTGATTATTGAATATTGTGGATTGAGTATTGAACCATGAGAATTCCGGATGTTCTATTGAGTATTGAGAATTGAGTATTGATGGTTGAGTATTGAGTATTGAGGATTGAGGATTGAAGATTGAGTATTGATGATTGAAGATTGAGGATTGAGAATTGAGGGTTGAGAATTGAGGGTTGAGGACTGAGGATTGAGGATTGAGGATTGAGGCTTGAGGATTGAGGATTGAGGATTGAGGATTGAGGACTGAGGATTGAGGATGAGGGCTGAGGTTCGGGGATTGAGGTTTGACGACTGAGGACTGAGGATTGAGGATTGAGGATTGAGGATCTAGGATTGGAGACTGATTATTGGGGATTGAACGTTGAGGATTGAGAATTGAGGATTGAGAATTGAGAATTGAGGATCAGGACTGAAGGTTGAGGATTGTGGTTTGAGGAACGAGGATTGAGGATTCAGGACTGAGTATTGACGATTGAGTATTGAAGATTGAGTATTGATGCCTGAGGATTGAGGATTGAGGATTGAGGATTGAGGATTGAGGATTGAAGATTGAGGATTGAGGGTTGAGGATTCAGGATTGAGGATTGACGCTTGAGGATTGAGGATTGAAGATTGAGAATTGGGTATTGAGGATTGAACGTTGATGATTGAGGATTGAGGATTGAAGGTTGAATATTGATGAATGAAGATTGGGGATTGATGATTGAGGGTTGTGTATTGAGGACGAGGACTGAGGGTTGAGTATTGATACTTGAGGTCTGAGGATTGAGGATTGAGGATTGCGAATTGAGGATTGAGGATTGAAGATTGAGGATTGAGTATTAAGGATTGAAGAATGAGTATTGAGGATTGAGGATTGAGGATTGAGGATTGAAGATTGAAGATTGAGTATTGAGGATTGCACATTGAGGCTTGAGGATTGAGAATTGGGGATTGGGGATTGAAGGTTGAGTGTTGAGGATTGAAGATTGAGGATTGAGTATTGGCGATTGAGGATTGAGTATTGAGTATTGAGAATTGAGGATTGAGTATTGAAGATTGACTATTGAGGGTTGAAGCTTGAGGATTGAGGATTGAGGATCGAGGATTGAGGGTTGAAGATTGAGGATTGAGGATTGAGGATTGAGGATTGAGGATTGAGGATTGAAGATTGAATATTGATGATTGAAGATTGAGGATTGAGTATTGAGGGTTGTGGATTGAGGACGAGGACTGAGGGTTGAATATTGATGTTTGAGGTCTGAGGATTGAGGATTGAGGATTGAGAATTGATGATTGAGGATTGATGATGGAAGATTGAGGATTGGGTATTGAGGATTCAAGAATGAGGATTGGGGATTGAGGATTGAGGGTTGAGGATTGTAGATTGAGTGTTGAGGATTGAAGGTTGAGGATTAAGGATTGAGGATTGGGGTTGAGGATCTAGGATTGGAGATTGATTATTGGGGATTGAATATTGAGGATCGAGAATTGAGGATTGAGAATTGAGAATTGAGGATGAGGACTGAAGGTTGAGGATTGTGGTTTGAGGAACGAGGATTGAGGATTCAGGACTCAGTATTGACGATTGAGTATTGAAGATTGAGGATTTATGACTGAGGATTGAGGATTGGGGATTGAGGATTGAGGACTGAGGATTGAAGATTGAGTATTGAGGATTGAATATTGAGGATTGAGGATTGAGGATTGAGGATTGAGAATGAGGGCTGAGGGTTGAGGATTGAGGTTTGAGTATAGAATCCTGTGAATTCAGGATATTCTATTGAGCATTGGGAATTGAGGATTGATGGTTGAGTATTGAGAATTGAGGTTTGAGGATTGAGGATTGAGGATTGAGTATTGAAGATTGAGGATTAATGATTGAGGATTGAATATTGAGGATTGAGGATTGAGGATTGAGGATTGAAGATTGAGTATTGAGGATTGAAGGTTGAAGGTTGAGGATCGAGGATTGAGGACTGAGTATTGAGGATTGACGCTTGAAGATTGAGGGTTGAGGATGTAGGATTGAAGAGAGAGGACTGAGTGTTGAGGATTGAGTGTTGAGAATTGATGCTTGAGGTTTGGGATTTGATTATTGAATATTGTGGATCGCTTATTCAACCATGAGAATTCAGGATGTTCTATTGAGTATTGAGAATTGAGGATTGAAGGTTGAGTATTGAGGATTGATGGTTGAGGGTTGAGTGTTGAATATTGAGGATTGAGGATTGAGGATTGAGGATTGATGATTGGGGATTGAAGATTGATTATTGATGATTGAAGATTGAGGATTGAGGATTGAGGTTTGAGGATTGAGGACGAGGACTGACGGTTGAGGATTGAGGTTTGAGGATTGAGGATTGAGGATTGAGGACTGAGGCTTGAGGATTGAGGATTGAGCATTCAGGATTGAAGATTGAGGACTGGCGATTGAGGATTGAAGATTGAGGATTATGGATTGACGATTGGGGATTGAGGATGTAGGATTGGAGATAGATTATTGAGGATTGATGATTGAGGATTGAGGATTGAGGATTGAGGTTTGAGAATTGAGAATTGAGGATGAAGACTGAGGGTTGAGGATTGAGGTTTGAGGAACGAGGATTGAGGATTGAGGATTGAGGACTGAGGATTGACGATTGAGAATTGACGATTGAGGATTGATGACTGAGGATTGACGACTGAGAATTGAGGATTGAGGATTGATGATTGAAGATTGAGTATTGAGGATTGAATATTGAGGATTGAGTATTGAGGATTGAAGATTGAGGATCGAGGATTAAGGATTGAAGATTGACTATTGAGTATTGAAGGTTGAGGATTGTGGATTGAGGACTGAGGATTGAGGATTGAGGATTGAGGGTTGAAGATTGAGTATTGATGATTGAATATTGAGGATTGAGGATTGAGGTTTGAGGATTGAGGACGAGGGCTGACGGTAGAGGATTTAGGTTTGAGGATTGAGGATTGAGGACTGAGGATTGAGGATGGGGGCTGAGGGTCGGGGATTGAGGTTTGACGACTGAGGACTGAGGATTGAGGATTGAGAATTGAGGATTGATGATTGAGGATTGAAGATTGAGGATTGGGTATTGAGGATTGAAGAATGAGGACTGAGGATTGAGGATTGAGTATTGAGGATTGAGGATCTAGGATTGGAGATTGATTATTGAGTATTGAAGGTTGAGGATTGTGGACTGAGGATTGAGGATTTTGGATTGAAAATTGAAGATTGAGTATTGATGCCTGAGTATTGAGGATTGAGGATTGAGGATTGAGGACTGAGGATTGAGGATTGAGTATTGAGGATTGAAGATTGAGGATTGAGGATTGAGGATTGAGGATGGAGGATGAGGACTGACGGTTGACGATTGAGGTTTGAGGATTGAGGTTTGAGGATTGAGGACTGAGGATTGAGGATTGAGGATTGAGCATTGATGATTGAAGATTGAGGACTGGGGATTGAGGATTGAAGATTGAGGATTGAGGATTGAGGATTGAAGATTGAGAATTGAGAATTGAGTATGAGGACTGAGGGTTGAGCATAGAGGTTTGAGGAACGAGGATTGAGGGTTGGGGAATGAGGATTGAGGATTGAGGATTGAGGGTTGAGCATTGAAGACTGAATATTGATGCCTGAGGATTGAGGATTGATGAATGAGGATCGAGGATTGAAGATTGAGAATTGAGGATTGAAGATTGAGGATTGACGATTGAGGATTGAGGATGGAGGATGAGGGCTGAGGGTTGAGGATTGAGATTTGAGGACTGAGGACTGAGGATTGAGGATTGAGAATTGAGGATTGAGGATTGAGGGTTAAAGTTGAGGATTGGGTATTGAGGATTGAAGAATGAGGATTGAGGAATTAGGATTGAGGATTGAGGATTGAGGATTGAAGATTGAGGATTGGGTATTGAGGATTGAAGAATGAGGCTTGAGGATTAAGTATTGAGCATTGAGGAATGAAGATTGAGTATTGAGGATTGAAGATTGAGGATTGAGGATTGAGGTTTGAGGATTGAGGACGAGGACTGACGGTAGAGGATTGAGGTTTGAGGATTGAGGATTGAGGACTGAGGATTGAGGATGAGGGCTGAGGGTCGGGGATTGAGGTTTGCCGACTGAGGACTGAGGATTGAGGATTGAGAGTTGAGGATTGAGGATTGAGAATTGAGAATTGAGTGTGAGGACTGAGGGTTGAGGATTGAGTTTTGAGGAACGAGAATTGAGGGTTGGGGAATGAGGATTGAGGATTGAGGATTGAGGGTTGAGCATTGAAGATTGAGTATTGATGCCTGAGGATTGAGGATTGATGATTGAGGATCGAGGATTGAAGATTGAGAATTGAGGATTGAAGATTGAGGATTGAGTATTGAAGATTGAGTATTGATCACTGAGGATTGAGGATTGAGGACTGAGGATTGAGGATTGAGGATTGAAGATTGAATACTGAGGATTTAAGACTCAGGATTGAGGATTGAGGATTGAGGATGGAGGATGAGGGCTGAGGGTTGAGGATTGAGGTTTCAGTATTGAATCCTGAGAATTCAGGATATTCTCTTGAGTATTGAGAATTGAGGATTGATGGTTGAGTATTGAGGATTGAGTATTGAGGATTGCAGATTGAGTATTGAGGACTGAGGATTGAGGATTGAGGATTGAGGATTGAGGATTGAGGATTGAGGATTGGGGATAGAGGATTGAGGATTGAGTATTGAGGATTGAAGATTGAGGATTGAGGATTGAGGATTGAGGATTGAGGTTGAGGATTGAAGATTGAGGATTGGGGATTGAGGATTGACGATTGAGGATTGAGTATTGAGGATTGAGTATTGAGGATTGAGGATTGAAGTTGAGTATTGAGGATTGAAGATTGAGGATTGAGGATTGAGGATTGGGGATAGAGGATTGAGGATTGAGTATTGAGGATTGAAGATTGAGGATTGAGGATTGACGATTGAGGATTGAGGTTGAGGATTGAAGATTGAGGATTGGGGATAGAGGATTGAGGATTGAGTATTGAGGATTGAAGATTGAGGATTGAGGATTGATTATTGAGAATTGAAGATTGAGGATTGTGGATTGAGGATTGAGGATTGAGAATTGCGGATGAGGACTGAGGGTTGAGGATTGAGGTTTGAGGAATGAGGAATGAGGATTGAAGATTGAGGACTGGGGATTGAGGATTGAAGATTGAGGATTAAGGATTGAAGATAGGGGATTGAGGATCTAGGATTGGAGATTGATTATTGAGGATTGAAGGTTGAGGATTGAGGATTGAGGATTGAGAATTGAGAATTGAGTATGATGACTGAGGGTTGAGGGTTGAGGTTTGAGGAATGAGGATTGAGGGTTGGGGAATGAGGATTGAGGATTGGGGATTGAGGATTGAGCAATGAAGATTGAGTATTGATGCCTGAGGATTGAGGATTGAGGATTGAGTATTGAGGATCGAGGATTGAAGATTGAGAATTGAGGATTGAAGATTGAGGATTGAGGATTGAGGATTGAGGATGGAGGATGAGGGCTGAGGGTTGAGGATTGAGGTATGAGGACCGAGGATTGAGGATTGAGGATTGAGGATTGAGGATTGAGGATTGGGGATAGAGGATTGAGGATTGAGTATTGAGGATTGAAGATTGAGGATTGAGGATTGAGGATTGAGGATTGAGGTTGAGGATTGAAGATTGAGGATTGGGGATTGAGGATTGACGATTGAGGATTGAGTATTGAGGATTGAGTATTGAGGATTGAGGATTGAAATTGAGTATTGAGGATTGAAGATTGAGGATTGAGATTTGATTATTGAATATTGTGGATTGAATATTGAATCATGAGTATTCAGAACATTCTATTGAGTATTGAGAATTGAGGATTGATGGTTGAGTATTGAGGATTGATGGCTGTGGGTAGTATCTTGAATATTGAGGATTGAGGATTGAGGATAGTGCATTGAGGATTGAAGGTTGAGTATTGATGATTGAATATTGAGGATTGAGGATTGAGGTTTGAGGATTGAGGACGAGGACTGACGGTTGAGGATTGAGGTTTGAGGATTGAGGATTGAGGATTGAGGACTGAGGATTGAGGATTGAGGACTAAGCATTGAGGATTGAAGATTGATGACTAGGGATTGAGGATTGAACATTGAGGATTAAGGATTGAAGATTGGGGATTGAGGATCTAGGATTGGAGATTGATTATTGAGGATTGAAGATTGAGAACTGAGGATTGAGGATTGAGAATTGAGAATTGAGGATGAGGACTGAGGGTTGAGGATTGAGGTTTGAGAAATGAGAATTGATGATTGAGGATTGAGGATAGAGGATTGAGGATTGAGGATTGAGTATTGGCGATTGAGGATTGAGTATTGAGTATTGAGAATTGAGGATTGAGGATTGAAGATTGACTATTGAGGGTTGAAGCTTGAGGATTGAGGATTGAGGATCGAGGATTGAGGGTTGAAGATTGAGGATTGAGGATTGAGGATTGAGGATTGAGGATTGAGTATTGAAGATTGAATATTGATGATTGAAGATTGAGGATTGAGTATTGAGGGTTGTGGATTGAGGACGAGGACTGAGGGATGAATATTGATGTTTGAGGTCTGAGGATTGAGGATTGAGGATTGAGAATTGATGATTGAGGATTGAGGATGGAGGATTGAGGATTGGGTATTGAGGATTCAAGAATGACGATTGGGGATTGAGGATTGAGGGTTGAGGATTGTAGATTGAGTATTGAGGATTGAAGGTTGAGGATTAAGGATTGAGGATTGGGGATTGAGGATCTAGGATTGGAGATTGATTATTGGGGATTGAATATTGAGGATCGAGAATTGAGGATTGAGAATTGAGAATTGAGGATGAGGACTGAAGGTTGAGGATTGTGGTTTGAGGAACGAGGATTGAGGATTCAGGACTCAGTATTGACGATTGAGTATTGAAGATTGAGGACTTATGACTGAGGATTGAGGATTGGGGATTGAGGATTGAGGATTGAGGATTGAGGATTGAAGATTGAGTATTGAGGATTGAATATTGAGGATTGAGGATTGAGGATTGAGGATTGAGAATGAGGGCTGAGGGTTGAGGATTGAGGTTTGAGTATAGAATCCTGTGAATTCAGGATATTCTATTGAGCATTGGGAATTGAGGATTGATGGTTGAGAATTGAGAATTGAGGTTTGAGGATTGAGGATTGAGTATTGAAGATTGAGGATTTATGATTGAGGATTGAATATTGAGGATTGAGGATTGAGGATTGAGGATTGAAGATTGAGTATTGAGGATTGAAGGTTGAAGGTTGAGGATCGAGGATTGAGGATTGAGTATTGAGGATTGACGCTTGAAGATTGAGGGTTGAGGATGTAGGATTGAAGAGAGAGGTCTGAGTGTTGAGGATTGAGTGTTGAGAATTGATGCTTGAGGTTTGGGATTTGATTATTGAATATTGTGGATCGCTTATTCAACCATGAGAATTCAGGATGTTCTATTGAGTATTGAGAATTGAGGATTGATGGTTGAGTATTGAGGATTGATGGTTGAGGGTTGAGTGTTGAATATTGAGGATTGAGGATTGAGGATTGAGGATTGATGATTGGGGATTGAAGATTGATTATTGATGATTGAAGATTGAGGATTGAGGATTGCGGGTTGAGGATTGAGGACGAGGACTGACGGTTGAGGATTGAGGTTTGAGGATTGAGGATTGAGGATTGAGGACTGAGGCTTGAGGATTGAGGATTGAGCATTCAGGATTGAAGATTGAGGACTGGCGATTGAGGATTGAAGATTGAGGATTATGGATTGAGGATTGGGGATTGAGGATGTAGGATTGGAGATTGATTATTGAGGATTGATGATTGAGGATTGAGGATTGAGGATTGAGGTTTGAGAATTGAGAATTGAGGATGAAGACTGAGGGTTGAGGATTGAGGTTTGAGGAACGAGGATTGAGGATTGAGGATTGAGGACTGAGGATTGGCGATTGAGAATTGACGATTGAGGATTGATGACTGAGGATTGACGACTGAGAATTGAGGATTGAGGATTGATGATTGAAGATTGAGTATTGAGGATTGAATATTGAGGATTGAGTATTGAGGATTGAAGATTGAGGATCGAGGATTAAGGATTGAAGATTGACTATTGAGTATTGAAGGTTGAGGATTGTGGATTGAGGATTGAGGATTGAGGATTGAGGATTGAGGATTGAAGATTGAGTATTGATGATTGAATATTGAGGATTGAGGATTGAGGTTTGAGGATTGAGGACGAGGGCTGACGGTAGAGGATTTAGGTTTGAGGATTGAGGATTGAGGACTGAGGATTGAGGATGGGGGCTGAGGGTCGGGGATTGAGGTTTGACGACTGAGGACTGAGGATTGAGGATTGAGAATTGAGGATTGATGATTGAGGATTGAAGATTGAGGATTGGGTATTGAGGATTGAAGAATGAGGACTGAGGATTGAGGATTGAGGATTGAGGATTGAGGATCTAGGATTGGAGATTGATTATTGAGTATTGAAGGTTGAGCATTGTGGACTGAGGATTGAGGATTTTGGATTGAAAATTGAAGATTGAGTATTGATGCCTGAGTATTGAGGATTGAGGATTGAGGATTGAGGACTGAGGATTGAGGATTGAGTATTGAGGATTGAAGATTGAGGATTGAGGATTGAGGATTGAGGATGGAGGATGAGGACTGACGGTTGACGATTGAGGTTTGAGGATTGAGGATTGAGGATTGAGGACTGAGGATTGAGGATTGAGGATTGAGCATTGAGGATTGAAGATTGAGGACTGGGGATTGAGGATTGAAGATTGATGATTAAGGATTGAAGATTGGGGATTGAGGATCTAGGATTGGAGGTTGATTATTGAGGATTGAAAATTGAGGATTGAGGATTGAGGATTGAAGATTGAGAATTGAGAATTGAGTATGAGGACTGAGGGTTGAGCATAGAGGTTTGAGGAACGAGGATTGAGGGTTGGGGAATGAGGATTGAGGATTGAGGATTGAGGGTTGAGCATTGAAGGCTGAATATTGATGCCTGAGGATTGAGGATTGATGAATGAGGATCGAGGATTGAAGATTGAGAATTGAGGATTGAAGATTGAGGATTGACGATTGAGGATTGAGGATGGAGGATGAGGGCTGAGGGTTGAGGATTGAGATTTGAGGACTGAGGACTGAGGATTGAGGATTGAGAATTGAGGATTGAGGATTGAGGGTTAAAGTTGAGGATTGGGTATTGAGGATTGAAGAATGAGGATTGAGGAATTAGGATTGAGGATTGAGGATTGAGGATTGAAGATTGAGGATTGGGTATTGAGGATTGAAGAATGAGGCTTGAGGATTAAGTATTGAGGATTGAGGATTGAAGATTGAGTATTGAGGATTGAAGATTGAGGATTGAGGATTGAGGTTTGAGGATTGAGGACGAGGACTGACGGTAGAGGATTGAGGATTGAGGATTGAGGATTGAGGTTGAGGATTGAAGATTGAGGATTGGGGATTGAGGATTGACGATTGAGGATTGAGTATTGAGGATTGAGTATTGAGGATTGAGGATTGAAATTGAGTATTGAGGATTGAAGATTGAGGATTGAGATTTGATTATTGAATATTGTGGATTGAATATTGAATCATGAGTATTCAGAACATTCTATTGAGTATTGAGAATTGAGGATTGATGGTTGAGTATTGAGGATTGATGGCTGTGGGTAGTATCTTGAATATTGAGGATTGAGGATTGAGGATAGTGCATTGAGGATTGAAGGTTGAGTATTGATGATTGAATATTGAGGATTGAGGATTGAGGTTTGAGGATTGAGGACGAGGACTGACGGTTGAGGATTGAGGTTTGAGGATTGAGGATTGAGGATTGAGGACTGAGGATTGAGGATTGAGGACTAAGCATTGAGGATTGAAGATTGATGACTAGGGATTGAGGATTGAACATTGAGGATTAAGGATTGAAGATTGGGGATTGAGGATCTAGGATTGGAGATTGATTATTGAGGATTGAAGATTGAGAACTGAGGATTGAGGATTGAGAATTGAGAATTGAGGATGAGGACTGAGGGTTGAGGATTGAGGTTTGAGAAATGAGAATTGATGATTGAGGATTGAGGATAGAGGATTGAGGATTGAGGATTGAGTATTGGCGATTGAGGATTGAGTATTGAGTATTGAGAATTGAGGATTGAGGATTGAAGATTGACTATTGAGGGTTGAAGCTTGAGGATTGAGGATTGAGGATCGAGGATTGAGGGTTGAAGATTGAGGATTGAGGATTGAGGATTGAGGATTGAGGATTGAGGATTGAAGATTGAATATTGATGATTGAAGATTGAGGATTGAGTATTGAGGGTTGTGGATTGAGGACGAGGACTGAGGGATGAATATTGATGTTTGAGGTCTGAGGATTGAGGATTGAGGATTGAGAATTGATGATTGAGGATTGAGGATGGAGGATTGAGGATTGGGTATTGAGGATTCAAGAATGACGATTGGGGATTGAGGATTGAGGGTTGAGGATTGTAGATTGAGTATTGAGGATTGAAGGTTGAGGATTAAGGATTGAGGATTGGGGATTGAGGATCTAGGATTGGAGATTGATTATTGGGGATTGAATATTGAGGATCGAGAATTGAGGATTGAGAATTGAGAATTGAGGATGAGGACTGAAGGTTGAGGATTGTGGTTTGAGGAACGAGGATTGAGGATTCAGGACTCAGTATTGACGATTGAGTATTGAAGATTGAGGACTTATGACTGAGGATTGAGGATTGGGGATTGAGGATTGAGGATTGAGGATTGAGGATTGAAGATTGAGTATTGAGGATTGAATATTGAGGATTGAGTATTGAGGATTGAGGATTGAGAATGAGGGCTGAGGGTTGAGGATTGAGGTTTGAGTATAGAATCCTGTGAATTCAGGATATTCTATTGAGCATTGGGAATTGAGGATTGATGGTTGAGAATTGAGAATTGAGGTTTGAGGATTGAGGATTGAGTATTGAAGATTGAGGATTTATGATTGAGGATTGAATATTGAGGATTGAGGATTGAGGATTGAGGATTGAAGATTGAGTATTGAGGATTGAAGGTTGAAGGTTGAGGATCGAGGATTGAGGATTGAGTATTGAGGATTGACGCTTGAAGATTGAGGGTTGAGGATGTAGGATTGAAGAGAGAGGTCTGAGTGTTGAGGATTGAGTGTTGAGAATTGATGCTTGAGGTTTGGGATTTGATTATTGAATATTGTGGATCGCTTATTCAACCATGAGAATTCAGGATGTTCTATTGAGTATTGAGAATTGAGGATTGATGGTTGAGTATTGAGGATTGATGGTTGAGGGTTGAGTGTTGAATATTGAGGATTGAGGATTGAGGATTGAGGATTGATGATTGGGGATTGAAGATTGATTATTGATGATTGAAGATTGAGGATTGAGGATTGCGGGTTGAGGATTGAGGACGAGGACTGACGGTTGAGGATTGAGGTTTGAGGATTGAGGATTGAGGATTGAGGACTGAGGCTTGAGGATTGAGGATTGAGCATTCAGGATTGAAGATTGAGGACTGGCGATTGAGGATTGAAGATTGAGGATTATGGATTGAGGATTGGGGATTGAGGATGTAGGATTGGAGATTGATTATTGAGGATTGATGATTGAGGATTGAGGATTGAGGATTGAGGTTTGAGAATTGAGAATTGAGGATGAAGACTGAGGGTTGAGGATTGAGGTTTGAGGAACGAGGATTGAGGATTGAGGATTGAGGACTGAGGATTGGCGATTGAGAATTGACGATTGAGGATTGATGACTGAGGATTGACGACTGAGAATTGAGGATTGAGGATTGATGATTGAAGATTGAGTATTGAGGATTGAATATTGAGGATTGAGTATTGAGGATTGAAGATTGAGGATCGAGGATTAAGGATTGAAGATTGACTATTGAGTATTGAAGGTTGAGGATTGTGGATTGAGGATTGAGGATTGAGGATTGAGGATTGAGGATTGAAGATTGAGTATTGATGATTGAATATTGAGGATTGAGGATTGAGGTTTGAGGATTGAGGACGAGGGCTGACGGTAGAGGATTTAGGTTTGAGGATTGAGGATTGAGGACTGAGGATTGAGGATGGGGGCTGAGGGTCGGGGATTGAGGTTTGACGACTGAGGACTGAGGATTGAGGATTGAGAATTGAGGATTGATGATTGAGGATTGAAGATTGAGGATTGGGTATTGAGGATTGAAGAATGAGGACTGAGGATTGAGGATTGAGGATTGAGGATTGAGGATCTAGGATTGGAGATTGATTATTGAGTATTGAAGGTTGAGCATTGTGGACTGAGGATTGAGGATTTTGGATTGAAAATTGAAGATTGAGTATTGATGCCTGAGTATTGAGGATTGAGGATTGAGGATTGAGGACTGAGGATTGAGGATTGAGTATTGAGGATTGAAGATTGAGGATTGAGGATTGAGGATTGAGGATGGAGGATGAGGACTGACGGTTGACGATTGAGGTTTGAGGATTGAGGATTGAGGATTGAGGACTGAGGATTGAGGATTGAGGATTGAGCATTGAGGATTGAAGATTGAGGACTGGGGATTGAGGATTGAAGATTGATGATTAAGGATTGAAGATTGGGGATTGAGGATCTAGGATTGGAGGTTGATTATTGAGGATTGAAAATTGAGGATTGAGGATTGAGGATTGAAGATTGAGAATTGAGAATTGAGTATGAGGACTGAGGGTTGAGCATAGAGGTTTGAGGAACGAGGATTGAGGGTTGGGGAATGAGGATTGAGGATTGAGGATTGAGGGTTGAGCATTGAAGGCTGAATATTGATGCCTGAGGATTGAGGATTGATGAATGAGGATCGAGGATTGAAGATTGAGAATTGAGGATTGAAGATTGAGGATTGACGATTGAGGATTGAGGATGGAGGATGAGGGCTGAGGGTTGAGGATTGAGATTTGAGGACTGAGGACTGAGGATTGAGGATTGAGAATTGAGGATTGAGGATTGAGGGTTAAAGTTGAGGATTGGGTATTGAGGATTGAAGAATGAGGATTGAGGAATTAGGATTGAGGATTGAGGATTGAGGATTGAAGATTGAGGATTGGGTATTGAGGATTGAAGAATGAGGCTTGAGGATTAAGTATTGAGGATTGAGGATTGAAGATTGAGTATTGAGGATTGAAGATTGAGGATTGAGGATTGAGGTTTGAGGATTGAGGACGAGGACTGACGGTAGAGGATTGAGGTTTGAGGATTGAGGATTGAGGACTGAGGATTGAGGATGAGGGCTGAGGGTCGGGGATTGAGGTTTGCCGACTGAGGACTGAGGATTGAGGATTGAGAGTTGAGGATTGAGGATTGAGAATTGAGACTTGAGTGTGAGGACTGAGGGTTGAGGATTGAGTTTTGAGGAACGAGGATTGAGGGTTGGGGAATGAGGATTGAGGATTGAGGATTGAGGGATGAGCATTGAAGATTGAGTATTAATGCCTGAGGATTGAGGATTGATGATTGAGGATCGAGGATTGAAGATTGAGAATTGAGGATTGAAGATTGAGGATTGAGTATTGAAGATTGAGTATTGATCACTGAGGATTGAGGATTGAGGACTGAGGATTGAGGATTGAGGATTGAAGATTGAATACTGAGGATTTAAGACTCAGGATTGAGGATTGAGGATTGAGGATGGAGGATGAGGGCTGAGGGTTGAGGATTGAGGTTTCAGTATTGAATCCTGAGAATTCAGGATATTCTCTTGAGTATTGAGAATTGAGGATTGATGGTTGAGTATTGAGGATTGAGTATTGAGGATTGCAGATTGAGTATTGAGGACTGAGGATTGAGGATTGAGGATTGAGGATTGAGGATTGAGGATTGAGGATTGGGGATAGAGGATTGAGGATTGAGTATTGAGCATTGAAGATTGAGGATTGAGGATTGAGGATTGAGGATTGAGGTTGAGGATTGAAGATTGAGGATTGGGGATTGAGGATTGACGATTGAGGATTGAGTATTGAGGATTGAGTATTGAGGATTGAGGATTGAAGTTGAGTATTGAGGATTGAAGATTGAGGATTGAGGATTGAGGATTGGGGATAGAGGATTGAGGATTGAGTATTGAGGATTGAAGATTGAGGATTGAGGATTGAGGATTGAGGATTGAGGTTGAGGATTGAAGATTGAGGATTGGGGATAGAGGATTGAGGATTGAGTATTGAGGATTGAAGATTGAGGATTGAGGATTGAGGATTGAGGATTGAGGTTGAGGATTGAGGATCTAGGATTGGAGATTGATTATTGAGAATTGAAGATTGAGGATTGTGGATTGAGGATTGAGGATTGAGAATTGCGGATGAGGACTGAGGGTTGAGGATTGAGGTTTGAGGAATGAGGAATGAGGATTGAAGATTGAGGACTGGGGATTGAGGATTGAAGATTGAGGATTAAGGATTGAAGATAGGGGATTGAGGATCTAGGATTGGAGATTGATTATTGAGGATTGAAGGTTGAGGATTGAGGATTGAGGATTGAGAATTGAGAATTGAGTATGATGACTGAGGGTTGAGGGTTGAGGTTTGAGGAATGAGGATTGAGGGTTGGGGAATGAGGATTGAGGATTGGGGATTGAGGATTGAGCAATGAAGATTGAGTATTGATGCCTGAGGATTGAGGATTGAGGATTGAGTATTGAGGATCGAGGATTGAAGATTGAGAATTGAGGATTGAAGATTGAGGATTGAGGATTGAGGATTGAGGATGGAGGATGAGGGCTGAGGGTTGAGGATTGAGGTATGAGGACCGAGGATTGAGGATTGAGGATTGAGGATTGAGGATTGAGGATTGGGGATAGAGGATTGAGGATTGAGTATTGAGGATTGAAGATTGAGGATTGAGGATTGAGGATTGAGGATTGAGGTTGAGGATTGAAGATTGAGGATTGGGGATTGAGGATTGACGGTTGAGGATTGAGTATTGAGGATTGAGTATTGAGGATTGAGGATTGAAATTGAGTATTGAGGATTGAAGATTGAGGATTGAGATTTGATTATTGAATATTGTGGATTGAATATTGAATCATGAGTATTCAGAACATTCTATTGAGTATTGAGAATTGAGGATTGATGGTTGAGTAATGAGGATTGATGGCTGTGGGTAGTATCTTGAATATTGAGGATTGAGGATTGAGGATAGTGCATTGAGGATTGAAGGTTGAGTATTGATGATTGAATATTGAGGATTGAGGATTGAGGTTTGAGGATTGAGGACGAGGACTGACGGTTGAGGATTGAGGTTTGAGGATTGAGGATTGAGGATTGAGGACTGAGGATTGAGGATTGAGGACTAAGCATTGAGGATTGAAGATTGATGACTAGGGATTGAGGATTGAACATTGAGGATTAAGGATTGAAGATTGGGGATTGAGGATCTAGGATTGGAGATTGATTATTGAGGATTGAAGATTGAGAATTGAGGATTGAGGATTGAGAATTGAGAATTGAGGATGAGGACTGAGGGTTGAGGATTGAGGTTTGAGAAATGAGAATTGATGATTGAGGATTGAGGATAGAGGATTGAGGATTGAGGATTCAGTATTGAAGATTGAGTATTGATCACTGAGGATTGAGGACTGAGGATTGAGGATTGAGGATTGAGGATTGAGGATTGAAGATTGAATATTGAGGATTGAGGATTGAGGATCGAGGATTGAGGGTTGAAGATTGTGGATTGGGTATTGAGGATTGAAGAATGAGGATTGATGATTGAGGATTGAGGATTGAGGATTGAAGACTGAGTATCGAGGATTGAAGATTGACGATTGAGAATTAAGGATTAAAGATTGAGGATTAAGGATTGAAGGTTGGGGACTGAGGATCTAGGGTTGGAGATTGATTATTGAGGATTGAAGATTGAGAACTGAGGATTGAGGATTGAGAATTGAGAATTGAGGATGAGGACTGAGGGTTGAGGATTGAGGTTTGAGAAATGAGAATTGACGATTGAGGATTGAGGATAGAGGATTGAGGATTGAGGATTCAGTATTGAAGATTGAGTATTGATCACTGAGGATTGAGGACTGAGGATTGAGGATTGAGGATTGAGGATTGACGCTTGAGGATTGAGTGTTGAGGATGTAGGGTTGAAGAGAGAGTACTGAGTGTTGAGGATTGAGTGTTGAGAATTGATGTTTGAGGATTGAGATTTGATTATTGAATATTGTGGATTGAGTATTGAACCATAAGAATTCAGGATGTTCTATTGAGTATTGAGAATTGAGTATTGATGGTTGAGTATTGAGTATTGAGGGTTGAGGATTGAAGATTGAGTATTGATGATTGAAGATTGAGGATTGAGAATTGAGGGTTGAGAATTGAGGTTTGAGGACTGAGGATTGAGGATTGATGATTGAGGCTTGAGGATCGAGGATTGAGGATTGAGGGTTGAGGACTGAGGATTGAGGATGAGGGCTGAGGTTCGGGGATTGAGGTTTGACGACTGAGGACTGAGGATTGAGGATTGAGGATTGAGGATCTAGGATTGGAGATTGATTATTGGGGATTGAATATTGAGGATTGAGAATTGAGGATTGAGAATTGAGAATTGAGGATGAGGACTGAAGGTTGAGGATTGTGGTTTGAGGAACGAGGATTGAGGATTCAGGACTGAGTATTGACGATTGAGTATTGAAGATTGAGTATTGATGCCTGAGGATTGAGGATTGAGGATTGAGGATTGAGGATTGAGGATTGAAGATTGAGGATTGAGGGTTGAGGATTCAGAATTGAGGATTGACGCTTGAGGATTGAGGATTGAAGATTGAGAATTGGGTATTGAGGATTGTACGTTGATGATTGAGGATTGAGGATTGAAGGTTGAATATTGATGAATGAAGATTGGGGATTGATGATTGAGGGTTGTGTATTGAGGACGAGGACTGAGGGTTGAGTATTGATACTTGAGGTCTGAGGATTGAGGATTGAGGATTGCGAATTGAGGATTGAGGATTGAAGATTGAGGATTGAGTATTAAGGATTGAAGAATGAGTATTAAGGATTGAGGATTGAGGATTGAGGATTGAAGATTGAAGATTGAGTATTGAGGATTGCACATTGAGAATTGAGGATTGAGAATTGGGGATTGGGGATTGAAGATTGAGTGTTGAGGATTGAAGATTGAGGATTGAGTATTGGCGATTGAGGATTGAGTATTGAGTATTGAGAATTGAGGATTGAGGATTGAAGATTGACTATTGAGGGTTGAAGCTTGAGGATTGAGGATTGAGGATCGATGATTGAGGGTTGAAGATTGAGGATTGAGGATTGAGGATTGAGGATTGAGGATTGAGGATTGAAGATTGAATATTGATGATTGAAGATTGAGGATTGAGTATTGAGGGTTGTGGATTGAGGACGAGGACTGAGGGTTGAATATTGATGTTTGAGGTCTGAGGATTGAGGATTGAGGATTGAGAATTGATGATTGAGGATTGAGGATGGAGGATTGAGGATTGGGTATTGAGGATTCAAGAATGACGATTGGGGATTGAGGATTGAGGGTTGAGGATTGTAGATTGAGTATTGAGGATTGAAGGTTGAGGATTAAGGATTGAGGATTGGGGATTGAGGATCTAGGATTGGAGATTGATTATTGGGGATTGAATATTGAGGATCGAGAATTGAGGATTGAGAATTGAGAATTGAGGATGAGGACTGAAGGTTGAGGATTGTGGTTTGAGGAACGAGGATTGAGGATTCAGGACTCAGTATTGACGATTGAGTATTGAAGATTGAGGATTTATGACTGAGGATTGAGGATTGGGGATTGAGGATTGAGGATTGAGGATTGAAGATTGAGTATTGAGGATTGAATATTGAGGATTGAGGATTGAGGATTGAGGATTGAGAATGAGGGCTGAGGGTTGAGGATTGAGGTTTGAGTATAGAATCCTGTGAATTCAGGATATTCTATTGAGCATTGGGAATTGAGGATTGATGGTTGAGTATTGAGAATTGAGGTTTGAGGATTGAGGATTGAGTATTGAAGATTGAGGATTAATGATTGAGGATTGAATATTGAGGATTGAGGATTGAGGATTGAGGATTGAAGATTGAGTATTGAGGATTGAAGGTTGAAGGTTGAGGATCGAGGATTGAGGATTGAGTATTGAGGATTGACGCTTGAAGATTGAGGGTTGAGGATGTAGGATTGAAGAGAGAGGTCTGAGTGTTGAGGATTGAGTGTTGAGAATTGATGCTTGAGGTTTGGGATTTGATTATTGAATATTGTGGATCGCTTATTCAACCATGAGAATTCAGGATGTTCTATTGAGTATTGAGAATTGAGGATTGATGGTTGAGTATTGAGGATTGATGGTTGAGGGTTGAGTGTTGAATATTGAGGATTGAGGATTGGGGATTGAGGATTGATGATTGGGGATTGAAGATTGATTATTGATGATTGAAGATTGAGGATTGAGGATTGCGGGTTGAGGATTGAGGACGAGGACTGACGGTTGAGGATTGAGGTTTGAGGATTGAGGATTGAGGATTGAGGACTGAGGCTTGAGGATTGAGGATTGAGCATTCAGGATTGAAGATTGAGGACTGGCGATTGAGGATTGAAGATTGAGGATTATGGATTGAGGATTGGGGATTGAGGATGTAGGATTGGAGATTGATTATTGAGGATTGATGATTGAGGATTGAGGATTGAGGATTGAGGTTTGGGAATTGAGAATTGAGGATGAAGACTGAGGGTTGAGGATTGAGGTTTGAGGAACGAGGATTGAGGATTGAGGATTGAGGACCGAGGATTGGCGATTGAGAATTGACGATTGAGGATTGATGACTGAGGATTGACGACTGAGAATTGAGGATTGAGGATTGATGATTGAAGATTGAGTATTGAGGATTGAATATTGAGGATTGAGTATTGAGGATTGAAGATTGAGGATCGAGGATTAAGGATTGAAGATTGACTATTGAGTATTGAAGGTTGAGGATTGTGGATTGAGGATTGAGGATTGAGGATTGAGGATTGAGGACTGAAGATTGAGTATTGATGATTGAATATTGAGGATTGAGGATTGAGGTTTGAGGATTGAGGACGAGGGCTGACGGTAGAGGGTTTAGGCTTGAGGATTGAGGGTTGACGACTGAGGACTGAGGATTGAGGATTGAGAATTGAGGATTGATGATTGAGGATTGAAGATTGAGGATTGGGTATTGAGGATTGAAGAATGAGGACTGAGGATTGAGGATTGAGGATTGAGGATTGAGGATCTAGGATTGGAGATTGATTATTGAGTATTGAAGGTTGAGCATTGTGGACTGAGGATTGAGGATTTTGGATTGAAAATTGAAGATTGAGTATTGATGCCTGAGTATTGAGGATTGAGGATTGAGGATTGAGGATTGAGGATTGAGGATTGAGTATTGAGGATTGAAGATTGAGGATTGAGGATTGAGGATTGAGGATGGAGGATTGAAGATTGAAGACTGGGGATTGAGGATTGAAGATTGAGGATTAAGGATTGAAGATTGGGGATTGAGGATCTAGGATTGGAGGTTGATTATTGAGGATTGAAAATTGAGGATTGAGGATTGAGGATTGAAGATTGAGAATTGAGAATTGAGGATGAGGACTGAAGGTTGAGGATTGTGGTTTGAGGAACGAGGATTGAGGATTCAGGACTCAGTATTGACGATTGAGTATTGAAGATTGAGGATTTATGACTGAGTATTGAGGATTGGGGATTGAGGATTGAGGATTGAGGATTGAAGATTGAGTATTGAGGATTGAATATTGAGGATTGAGGATTGAGGATTGAGGATTGAGAATGAGGGCTGAGGGTTGAGGGTTGAGGATTGAGGATTGAGGATTGAGGACTGAGGATTGACGATTGAGAATTGACGATTGAGGATTGGTGACTGAGGATTGACGACTGAGAATTGAGGATTGAGGATTGATGATTGAAGATTGAGTTTTGAGGATTGAATATTGAGGATTGAGTATTGAGGATTGAAGATTGAGGATCGAGGATTAAGGATTGAAGATTGACTATTGAGTATTGAAGGTTGAGGATTGTGGACTGAGGATTGAGGATTGAGGATTGAGGATTGAGGATTGAAGATTGAGTATTGATGATTGAATATTGAGGATTGAGGATTGAGGTTTGAGGATTGAGGACGAGGGCTGACGGTAGAGGATTTAGGTTTGAGGATTGAGGATTGAGGACTGAGGATTGAGGATGGGGGCTGAGGGTCGGGGATTGAGGTTTGACGACTGAGGACTGAGGATTGAGGATTGAGAATTGAGGATTGATGATTGAGGATTGAAGATTGAGGATTGGGTATTGAGGATTGAAGAATGAGGACTGAGGATTGAGGATTGAGGATTGAGGATTGAGGATCTAGGATTGGAGATTGGGGATTGAGGATCTAGGATTGGAGGTTGATTATTGAGGATTGAAAATTGAGGATTGAGGATTGAGGATTGAAGATTGAGAATTGAGAATTGAGTATGAGGACTGAGGGTTGAGCATAGAGGTTTGAGGAACGAGGATTGAGGGTTGGGGAATGAGGATTGAGGATTGAGGATTGAGGGTTGAGCATTGAAGGCTGAATATTGATGCCTGAGGATTGAGGATTGATGAATGAGGATCGAGGATTGAAGATTGAGAATTGAGGATTGAAGATTGAGGATTGACGATTGAGGATTGAGGATGGAGGATGAGGGCTGAGGGTTGAGGATTGAGATTTGAGGACTGAGGACTGAGGATTGAGGATTGAGAATTGAGGATTGAGGATTGAGGGTTAAAGTTGAGGATTGGGTATTGAGGATTGAGGAATGAGGATTGGGGAATTAGGATTGAGGATTGAGGATTGAGGATTGAAGATTGAGGATTGGGTATTGAGGATTGAAGAATGAGGCTTGAGGATTAAGGATTGAGGATTGAGGAATGAAGATTGAGTATTGAGGATTGAAGATTGAGGATTGAGGATTGAGGATTGAGGATTGAGGATTGAAGATTGAGGATTAAGGATTGAAGATTGGGGATTGAGGATCTAGGATTGGAGATTGATTACTGAGGATTGACGATTGAGGATTGAGGATTGAGGATTGAGGACGGAGGATGAGTGCTGAGGGTTGAGGATTGAGGTTTGAGGATTGAGGATTGAGGATTGAGGATTGAGGATTGAGGATTGAGGATTGATGATTGAGTATTGATGATTGAATATTGAGGATTGAGGATTGAGGTTTGAGGATTGAGGACGAGGACTGACGGTAGAGGATTGATGTTTGAGGATTGAGGATTGAGGACTGAGGATTGAGGGTGAGGGCTGAGGGTCAGGGATTGAGGTTTGCCGGCTGAGGACTGAGGATTGAGGATTGAGAGTTGAGGATTGAGGATTGAGAATTGAGAATTGAGTATGAGGACTGAGGGTTGAGGATTGAGGTTTGAGGAACGAGGATTGAGGGTTGGGGAATGAGGATTGAGGATTGAGGATTGAGGGTTGAGCATTGAAGATTGAGTATTGATGCCTGAGGATTGAGGATTGATGATTGAGGGTCGAGGATTGAAGATTGAGAATTGAGGATTGAAGATTGAGGATTGAGTATTGAAGATTGAGTATTGATCACTGAGGATTGAGGATTGAGGATTGAGGATTGAGGATTGAGGATTGGGGATAGAGGATTGAGGATTGAGTATTGAGGATTGAAGATTGAGGATTGAGGATTGAGGATTGAGGATTGAGGTTGAGGATTGAAGATTGAGGATTGGGGGATTGAGGATTGACGATTGAGGATTGAGTATTGAGGATTGAGTATTGAGGATTGAGGATTGAAATTGAGTATTGAGGATTGAAGATTGAGGATTGAGATTTGATTATTGAATATTGTGGATTGAATATTGAACCATGAGTATTCAGAATATTCTATTGAGTATTGAGAATTGAGGATTGATGGTTGAGTATTGATGATTGAATATTGAGGATTGAGGATTGAGGTTTGAGGATTGAGGACGAGGACTGACGGTTGAGGATTGAGGTTTGAGGATTGAGGATTGAGGATTGAGGACTGAGGATTGAGGATTGAGGACTAAGCATTGAGGATTGAAGATTGATGACTAGGGATTGAGGATTGAACATTGAGGATTAAGGATTGAAGATTGGGGATTGAGGATCTAGGATTGGAGATTGATTATTGAGAATTGAAGATTGAGGATTGTGGATTGAGGATTGAGGATTGAGAATTGCGGATGAGGACTGAGGGTTGAGGATTGAGGTTTGAGGAATGAGGAATGAGGATTGAAGATTGAGGACTGGGGATTGAGGATTGAAGATTGAGGATTAAGGATTGAAGATAGGGGATTGAGGATCTAGGATTGGAGATTGATTATTGAGGATTGAAGGTTGAGGATTGAGGATTGAGGATTGAGAATTGAGAATTGAGTATGATGACTGAGGGTTGAGGGTTGAGGTTTGAGGAATGAGGATTGAGGGTTGGGGAATGAGGATTGAGGGTTGGGGATTGAGGATTGAGCATTGAGGATTGAGTATTGATGCCTGAGGATTGAGGATTGAGGATTGAGTATTGAGGACCGAGGATTGAAGATTGAGAATTGAGGATTGAAGATTGAGGATTGAGGATAGAGGATTGAGGATTGAAGATTGAATATTGAGGATTGAACATTGAGGATTGAGGATTGAGAATTGATGATTGGGGATTGAAGATTGTGTGTTGAGGATTGAAGATTGAGGATTGAGGATTGGCGATTGAGGAATGAGTATTGAGTATTGAGAATTGAGTATTGAGGATTGAAGATTGAGTATTGAGGATTGAAGATTGAGGATTGAGGATTGAGGATCGAGGGTTGAGGGTTGATGATTGAGGATTGAGGATTGAGGGTTGAGGATTGAGGATTGAGGATTGAAGATTGAATATTGAGGATTGAGGATTGAGGATCGAGGATTGAGGGTTGAAGATTGAGGATTGGGTATTGAGGATTGAAGAATGAGGATTGATGATTGAGGATTGAGGATTGAGGATTGAAGACTGAGTATTGAGGATTGAAGATTGACGATTGAGAATTAAGGATTAAAGATTGAGGATTAAGGATTGAAGGTTGGGGACTGAGGATCTAGGGTTGGAGATTGATTATTGAGGATTGAAGATTGAGAACTGAGGATTGAGGATTGAGAATTGAGAATTGAGGATGAGGACTGAGGGTTGAGGATTGAGGTTTGAGAAATGAGGATTGATGATTGAGGATTGAGGATAGAGGATTGAGGATTGAGGATTCAGTATTGAAGATTGAGTATTGATCACTGAGGATTGAGGACTGAGGATTGAGGATTGAGGATTGAGGATTGACGCTTGAGGATTGAGTGTTGAGGATGTAGGGTTGAAGAGAGAGGACTGAGTGTTGAGGATTGAGTGTTGAGAATTGATGTTTGAGGATTGAGATTCGATTATTGAATATTGTGGATTGAGTATTGAACCATAAGAATTCAGGATGTTCTATTGAGTATTGAGAATTGAGTATTGATGGTTGAGTATTGAGTATTGAGGATTGAGGATTGAAGATTGAGTATTGATGATTGAAGATTGAGGATTGAGAATTGAGGGTTGAGAATTGAGGTTTGAGGACTGAGGATTGAGGATTGAGGATTGAGGCTTGAGGATTGAGGTTTGAGGATTGAGGATTGAGGACTGAGGATTGAGGATGAGGGCTGAGGTTCGGGGATTGAGGTTTGACGACTGAGGACTGAGGATTGAGGATTGAGGATTGAGGATCTAGGATTGGAGATTGATTATTGGGGATTGAATATTGAGGATTGAGAATTGAGGATTGAGAATTGAGAATTGAGGATGAGGACTGATGGTTGAGGATTGTGGTTTGAGGAACGAGGACTGAGGATTCAGGACTGAGTATTGACGATTGAGTATTGAAGATTGAGTATTGATGCCTGAGGATTGAGGATTGAGGATTGAGGTTTGAGGATTGAGGATTGAAGATTGAGGATTGAGGGTTGAGGATTCAGGATTGAGGATTGACGCTTGAGGATTGAGGATTGAAGATTGAGAATTGGTTATTGAGGATTGAACATTGATGATTGAGGATTGAGGATTGAAGGTTGAATATTGATGAATGAAGATTGGGGATTGATAATTGAGGGTTGTGTATTGAGGACGAGGACTGAGGGTTGAGTATTGATACTTGAGGTCTGAGGATTGAGGATTAAGGATTGCGAATTGAGGATTGAGGATTGAAGATTGAGGATTGAGTATTAAGGATTGAAGAATGAGTATTGAGGATTGAGGATTGAGGATTGAGGATTGAAGATTGAAGATTGAGTATTGAGGATTGCACATTGAGGATTGAGGATTGAGAATTGGGGATTGGGGATTGAAGATTGAGTGTTGAGGATTGAAGATTGAGGATTGAGTATTGGCGATTGAGGATTGAGTATTGAGTATTGAGAATTGAGGATTGAGGATTGAAGATTGACTATTGAGGGTTGAAGATTGAGGATTGAGGATTGAGGATCGAGGATTGAGGGTTGAAGATTGAGGATTGAGGATTGAGGATTGAGGATTGAGGATTGAGGATTGAAGATTGAATATTGATGATTGTAGATTGAGGATTGAGTATTGAGGGTTGTGGATTGAGGACGAGGACTGAGGGTTGAATATTGATGTTTGAGGTCTGAGGATTGAGGATTGAGGATTGAGAATTCATGATTGAGGATTGAGGATGGAAGATTGAGGATTGGGTATTGAGGATTCAAGAATGAGGATTGGGGATTGAGGATTGAGGGTTGAGGATTGTAGATTGAGTATTGAGGATTGAAGGTTGAGGATTAAGGATTGAGGATTGGGGATTGAGGATCTAGGATTGGAGATTGATTATTGGGGATTGAATAATGAGGATCGAGAATTGAGGATTGAGAATTGAGAATTGAGGATGAGGACTGAAGGTTGAGGATTGTGGTTTGAGGAACGAGGATTGAGGATTCAGGACTCAGTATTGACGATTGAGTATTGAAGATTGAGGATTTATGACTGAGGATTGAGGATTGGGGATTGAGGATTGAGGATTGAGGATTGAAGATTGAGTATTGAGGATTGAATATTGAGGATTGAGGATTGAGGATTGAGGATTGAGAATGAGGGCTGAGGGTTGAGGATTGAGGTTTGAGTATAGAATCCTGTGACTTCAGGATATTCTATTGAGCATTGGGAATTGAGGATTGATGGTTGAGTATTGAGAATTGAGGTTTGAGGATTGAGGATTGAGTATTGAAGATTGAGGATTAATGATTGAGGATTGAATATTGAGGATTGAGGATTGAGGATTGAGGATTGAAGATTGAGTATTGAGGATTGAAGATTGAAGGTTGAGGATCGAGGATTGAGGATTGAGTATTGAGGATTGACGCTTGAAGATTGAGGGTTGAGGATGTAGGATTGAAGAGAGAGGACTGAGTGTTGAGGATTGAGTGTTGAGAATTGATGCTTGAGGTTTGGGATTTGATTATTGAATATTGTGGATCGCTTATTCAACCATGAGAATTCAGGATGTTCTATTGAGTATTGAGAATTGAGGATTGATGGTTGAGTATTGAGGATTGATGGTTGAGGGTTGAGTGTTGAATATTGAGGATTGAGGATTGAGGATTGAGGATTGATGATTGGGGATTGAAGATTGATTATTGATGATTGAAGATTGAGGATTGAGGATTGAGGGTTGAGGATTGAGGACGGGGACTGACGGTTGAGGATTGAGGTTTGAGGATTGAGGATTGAGGGTTGAGGACTGAGGCTTGAGGATTGAGGATTGAGCATTCAGGATTGAAGATTGAGGACTGGCGATTGAGGATTGAAGATTGAGGATTATGGATTGAGGATTGGGGATTGAGGATGTAGGATTGAGGATTGATTATTGAGGATTGATGATTGAGGATTGAGGATTGAGGATTGAGGATCTAGGATTGGAGATTGATTATTGAATATTGAAGGTTGAGGATTGTGGACTGAGGATTGAGGATTTTGGATTGAACATTGAAGATTGGGTATTGATGCCTGAGGATTGAGGATTGAGGATTGAGGATTGAGGTTTGAGGATTGAGGATTGAGGATTGGTGATTGAGTATTGATGATTGAATATTGAGGATTGAGGATTGAGGTTTGAGGATTGAGGACGAGGACTGACGGTAGAGGATTGAGGTTTGAGGATTGAGGATTGAGGACTGAGGATTGAGGATGAGGGCTGAGGGTCGGGTTTGAGGTTTGACGACTGAGGACTGAGGATTGAGGATTGAGAATTGAGGGTTGAGGATTGAGAATTGAGAATTGAGTATGAGGACTGAGGGTTGAGGATTGAGGTTTGAGGAACGAGGATTGAGGGTTGGGGAATGAGGATTGAGGATTGAGGATTGAGGGTTGAGCATTGAAGATTGAGTATTGATGCCTGAGGATTGAGGATTGATGATTGAGGATCGAGGGTTGAAGATTGAGAATTGAGGATTGAAGATTGAGGATTGAGGATTGAGGATTGAGGATATAGGATTGGAGATTGATTATTGAGGATTGAATATTGAGGATTGATAGTTGAGGATTGAGAATTGAGAATTGAGGATGGGGACTGAGGGTTGAGGATTGAGGTTTGAGAAATGAGGATCGAGGATTGAGGACTGAGGATTGAGGATTGAGGATTGAGGATTGAAGATTGAGGATTAATGATTGAGGATTGAATATCGAGGATTGAGGATTGAGGATTGAGGATTGAAGATTGAGTATTGAGTATTGAAGATTGAAGATTGAGGATCGAGGATTGAGGATTGAGTATTGAGGATTGACGCTTGAAGATTGAGGGTTGAGGATGTAGGATTGAAGAGAGAGGACTGAGTGTTGAGGATTGAGTGTTGAGAATTGATGCTTCAGGTTTGGGATTTGATTATTGAATATTGTGGATCGCTTATTCAACCATGAGAATTCAGGATGTTCTATTAAGTATTGAGAATTGAGGATTGATGGTTGAGTATTGAGGATTGATGGTTGAGGGTTGAGTGTTGAATATTGAGGATTGAGGATTGAGGATTGAGGATTGATGATTGAGCATTGAGGATTCAAGATTGAGGACTGGCGATTGAGGATTGAAGATTGAGGATTATGGATTGAGGATTGGGGATTGAGGATGTAGGATTGGAGATTGATTATTGAGGATTGATGATTGAGGATTGAGGATTGAGGATTGAGGTTTGAGAATTGAGAATTGAGGATGAAGACTGAGGGTTGAGGATTGAGGATTGAGGAACGAGGATTGAGGATTGAGGATTGAGGACTGAGGACTGACGATTGAGTATTGACGATTGAGGATTGATGACTGAGGATTGACGACTGAGGATTGGGTATTGAGGATTGAGGAATGAGGATTGAGGATTGAGGATTGAAGATTGAGTATTGAGGATTGAGGACTGAGGATTGAGGATTGAGGATTGAGGATTGAGGATTGAAGATTGAGTATTGAGGATTGAAGGTTGAGGATTGAATATTGAGGATTGAGGATTGAGGATTGAAGATTGAGGATTGGTTATTGAGGATTGAAGAATGAGGATTGAGGATTGAGGATTGAGGATTGAGGATTGAGAGTTGAGGATTGAAGATTGAGGGTTGGGTATTGAGGATTGAAGAATGAGGATTGAGGGTTGAGGATTGAGGATTGAGGATTGATGATTGAGGATTGGGTATTGAGGATTGAAGAATGAGGATTGAGGATTGAGGATTGAGGATTGAGGATTGAAGATTGAGTATTGAGGATTGAGGATTGAGGATTGAGGATTGAGGATTGAGGATTGAGGATTGAAGATTGAGTATTGAGGATTGAAGGTTGAGGATTGAGTATTGAGGATTGAGGATTGAGGATTGAAGATTGAGGATTGGTTATTGAGGATTGAAGAATGAGGATTGAGGATTGAGGATTGAGGATTGAGGATTGAGGGTTGAGGATTGAGGATTGAGGATTGAAGATTGAGGGTTGGGTATTGAGGCTTGAAGAATGAGGATTGAGGATTGAGGATTGAGGATTGAGGATTGAAGATTGAGTATTGAGGATTGAGGATTGAGGATTGAGGATTGAGGATTGAGGATTGAGGATTGAGTATTGAAGATTGAGTATTGAGGATTGAAGATTGAGGATTGAGGATTGAGTACTGAGGAGTGAGGATTGAGGATTGAGTATTGAAGATTGAGTATTGATCACTGAGGTTTGAGGATTGAGGATTGAGGATTGAGGATTGAGGATTGAAGATTAAATATTGAGGATTGAAGAGTCAGGATTGAGGATTGAGGATGGAGGATGAGGGCTGAGGGTTGAGGATTGAGGTTTGAGGACTGAGGACTGAGGATTGAGGATTGAGAATTGAGGATTGAGGATGGAGTATTGAAGATTGAGGATTGGGTATTGAGGATGGAAGAATGAGGATTGAGGATTGAGGATTGAGGATTGAGGATTGAAGATTGAGTATTGAGTATTGAAGATTGACGATTGAGGATTAAGGATTGAGGATTGAGGACTGAGGATTGAGGATTGAGGATTGAAGATTGAGTATTGAAGATTGAGTATTGATCACTGAGGTTTGAGGATTGAGGATTGAGGATTGAGGATTGAGGATTGAAGATTGAATATTGAGGATTGAAGATTCAGGATTGAGGATTGAGGATTGACGATGGAGGATGAGGGCACAGGGTTGAGGATTGAGGTTTCAGTATTGAATCCTGAGAATTCAGGATATTCTATTGAGTATTGAGAATTGAGGATTGATGGTTGAGTACTGAGGATTGAGGATTGAGGATTGAGTATTGAAGATTGAGGATTGATGATTGAGGATTGAGGATTGGGGATTGAGGATTGAGGAATGAGTACTGAAGATTCAGGATTGATGATTGAGGATTGAAGATTGAGGATTGAGGATTGGGGATTGAGGATTGAGCATTGAGGTTTGAGGACTGAGGGCTGAGGATTGAGGATTGACGATTGAGGATTGAGGATGAGGGCTGAGGGCTGAGGATTGAGGTTTGAGGACTGAGGACTGAGGATCGACGATTGAGAATTGAGGATTGAGGATTGAGGATTGAAGATTGAGGATTGGGCATTGAGGATTGAGGATTGAGGATTGGGGATTGAGGATTGAGCATTGAGGTTTGAGGACTGAGGGCTGAGGATTGAGGATTGACGATTGAGGATTGAGGATGAGGGCTGAGGGTTGAGGATTGAGGTTTGAGGACTGAGGACTGAGGATTGACGATTGAGAATGGAGGATTGATGATTGAGGATTGAAGATTGAGGATTGGGTATTGAGGATTGAAGTATGAGGATTGAGGATTGAGGATTGAGGATTGAGGATTGAGGATTGAAGATTGAAGATTGAGGATTGGGTATTGAGGATTGAAGAATGAGGATTGAGGATTGAGGATTGAGGATTGAGGATTGAGGATTGATGATCGAGGATTGAAGATTGAGGATTGGGTATTGAGGATTGAAGAATGAGTATTGATGATTGAAGACTGAGGATTGAGGATTGAGGATTGAGGATCTAGGATTGGAGATTGATTATTGAGGATAGAAGATTGGGGATTGAGTATTGAGGATTGAGGATCTAGGATTGGAGATTGATTATTGAGGATGAAGATTGAGAATTGAGGATTGAGGATTGAGAACTGAGAATGGAGGATGAGGACTGAGGGTTGAGGATTCAGGTTTGAGAAATGAGGATTGAGGATTGAGGACTGAGGATTGAGGATTGAGGATTGAGGATTGAGTATTGAAGATTGAGTATTGATCACTGAGGATTGAGGATTGAGGATTGAGGATTGAGGATTCAGGATTGAGGATTGAGGATTGAGGATTGAAGATTGAATATTGAGGATTGAATATTGAGGATTGAGGATTGAGGATTGAGGATTGAGGATTGAGGATTGAGAATGAGGGCTGAGGGTTGAGGATTGAGGTTTGAGTATAGAATCCTGTGAATTCAGGATATTCTATTGAGCATTGGGAATTGAGGATTGATGGTTGAGTATTGAGAATTGAGGTTTGAGGATTGAGGATTGAGTATTGAAGATTGAGGATTGATGATTGAGGATTGAGGATTGGGGATTGAGGATTGATGATTGAGTATTGATGATTGAATATTGAGGATTGAGGATTGAGGTTTGAGGATTGAGGACGAGGACTGACGGTAGAGGATTGATGTTTGAGGATTGAGGATTGAGGACTGAGGATTGAGGGTGAGGGCTGAGGGTCAGGGATTGAGGTTTGCCGGCTGAGGACTGAGGATTGAGGATTGAGAGTTGAGGATTGAGGATTGAGAATTGAGAATTGAGTATGAGGACTGAGGGTTGAGGATTGAGGTTTGAGGAACGAGGATTGAGGGTTGGGGAATGAGGATTGAGGATTGAGGATTGAGGGTTGAGCATTGAAGATTGAGTATTGATGCCTGAGGATTGAGGATTGATGATTGAGGGTCGAGGATTGAAGATTGAGAATTGAGGATTGAAGATTGAGGATTGAGTATTGAAGATTGAGTATTGATCACTGAGGATTGAGGATTGAGGATTGAGGATTGAGGATTGAGGATTGGGGATAGAGGATTGAGGATTGAGTATTGAGGATTGAAGATTGAGGATTGAGGATTGAGGATTGAGGATTGAGGTTGAGGATTGAAGATTGAGGATTGGGGGATTGAGGATTGACGATTGAGGATTGAGTATTGAGGATTGAGTATTGAGGATTGAGGATTGAAATTGAGTATTGAGGATTGAAGATTGAGGATTGAGATTTGATTATTGAATATTGTGGGTTGAATATTGAACCATGAGTATTCAGAATATTCTATTGAGTATTGAGAATTGAGGATTGATGGTTGAGTATTGATGATTGAATATTGAGGATTGAGGATTGAGGTTTGAGGATTGAGGACGAGGACTGACGGTTGAGGATTGAGGTTTGAGGATTGAGGATTGAGGATTGAGGACTGAGGATTGAGGATTGAGGACTAAGCATTGAGGATTGAAGATTGATGACTAGGGATTGAGGATTGAACATTGAGGATTAAGGATTGAAGATTGGGGATTGAGGATCTAGGATTGGAGATTGATTATTGAGAATTGAAGATTGAGGATTGTGGATTGAGGATTGAGGATTGAGAATTGCGGATGAGGACTGAGGGTTGAGGATTGAGGTTTGAGGAATGAGGAATGAGGATTGAAGATTGAGGACTGGGGATTGAGGATTGAAGATTGAGGATTAAGGATTGAAGATAGGGGATTGAGGATCTAGGATTGGAGATTGATTATTGAGGATTGAAGGTTGAGGATTGAGGATTGAGGATTGAGAATTGAGTATTCAGTATGATGACTGAGGGTTGAGGGTTGAGGTTTGAGGAATGAGGATTGAGGGTTGGGGAATGAGGATTGAGGGTTGGGGATTGAGGATTGAGCATTGAGGATTGAGTATTGATGCCTGAGGATTGAGGATTGAGGATTGAGTATTGAGGACCGAGGATTGAAGATTGAGAATTGAGGATTGAAGATTGAGGATTGAGGATAGAGGATTGAGGATTGAAGATTGAATATTGAGGATTGAACATTGAGGATTGAGGATTGAGAATTGATGATTGGGGATTGAAGATTGTGTGTTGAGGATTGAAGATTGAGGATTGAGGATTGGCGATTGAGGAATGAGTATTGAGTATTGAGAATTGAGTATTGAGGATTGAAGATTGAGTATTGAGGATTGAAGATTGAGGATTGAGGATTGAGGATCGAGGGTTGAGGGTTGATGATTGAGGATTGAGGATTGAGGGTTGAGGATTGAGGATTGAGGATTGAAGATTGAATATTGAGGATTGAGGATTGAGGATCGAGGATTGAGGGTTGAAGATTGAGGATTGGGTATTGAGGATTGAAGAATGAGGATTGATGATTGAGGATTGAGGATTGAGGATTGAAGACTGAGTATTGAGGATTGAAGATTGACGATTGAGAATTAAGGATTAAAGATTGAGGATTAAGGATTGAAGGTTGGGGACTGAGGATCTAGGGTTGGAGATTGATTATTGAGGATTGAAGATTGAGAACTGAGGATTGATGATTGAGAATTGAGAATTGAGGATGAGGACTGAGGGTTGAGGATTGAGGTTTGAGAAATGAGGATTGATGATTGAGGATTGAGGATAGAGGATTGAGGATTGAGGATTCAGTATTGAAGATTGAGTATTGATCACTGAGGATTGAGGACTGAGGATTGAGGATTGAGGATTGAGGATTGACGCTTGAGGATTGAGTGTTGAGGATGTAGGGTTGAAGAGAGAGGACTGAGTGTTGAGGATTGAGTGTTGAGAATTGATGTTTGAGGATTGAGATTCGATTATTGAATATTGTGGATTGAGTATTGAACCATAAGAATTCAGGATGTTCTATTGAGTATTGAGAATTGAGTATTGATGGTTGAGTATTGAGTATTGAGGATTGAGGATTGAAGATTGAGTATTGATGATTGAAGATTGAGGATTGAGAATTGAGGGTTGAGAATTGAGGTTTGAGGACTGAGGATTGAGGATTGAGGATTGAGGCTTGAGGATTGAGGTTTGAGGATTGAGGATTGAGGACTGAGGATTGAGGATGAGGGCTGAGGTTCGGGGATTGAGGTTTGACGACTGAGGACTGAGGATTGAGGATTGAGGATTGAGGATCTAGGATTGGAGATTGATTATTGGGGATTGAATATTGAGGATTGAGAATTGAGGATTGAGAATTGAGAATTGAGGATGAGGACTGAAGGTTGAGGATTGTGGTTTGAGGAACGAGGACTGAGGATTCAGGACTGAGTATTGACGATTGAGTATTGAAGATTGAGTATTGATGCCTGAGGATTGAGGATTGAGGATTGAGGTTTGAGGATTGAGGATTGAAGATTGAGGATTGAGGGTTGAGGATTCAGGATTGAGGATTGACGCTTGAGGATTGAGGATTGAAGATTGAGAATTGGTTATTGAGGATTGAACATTGATGATTGAGGATTGAGGATTGAAGGTTGAATATTGATGAATGAAGATTGGGGATTGATAATTGAGGGTTGTGTATTGAGGACGAGGACTGAGGGTTGAGTATTGATACTTGAGGTCTGAGGATTGAGGATTAAGGATTGCGAATTGAGGATTGAGGATTGAAGATTGAGGATTGAGTATTAAGGATTGAAGAATGAGTATTGAGGATTGAGGATTGAGGATTGAGGATTGAAGATTGAAGATTGAGTATTGAGGATTGCACATTGAGGATTGAGGATTGAGAATTGGGGATTGGGGATTGAAGATTGAGTGTTGAGGATTGAAGATTGAGGATTGAGTATTGGCGATTGAGGATTGAGTATTGAGTATTGAGAATTGAGGATTGAGGATTGAAGATTGACTATTGAGGATTGAAGATTGAGGATTGAGGATTGAGGATCGAGGATTGAGGGTTGAAGATTGAGGATTGAGGATTGAGGATTGAGGATTGAGGATTGAGGATTGAAGATTGAATATTGATGATTGTAGATTGAGGATTGAGTATTGAGGGTTGTGGATTGAGGACGAGGACTGAGGGTTGAATATTGATGTTTGAGGTCTGAGGATTGAGGATTGAGGATTGAGAATTCATGATTGAGGATTGAGGATGGAAGATTGAGGATTGGGTATTGAGGATTCAAGAATGAGGATTGGGGATTGAGGATTGAGGGTTGAGGATTGTAGATTGAGTATTGAGGATTGAAGGTTGAGGATTAAGGATTGAGGATTGGGGATTGAGGATCTAGGATTGGAGATTGATTATTGGGGATTGAATAATGAGGATCGAGAATTGAGGATTGAGAATTGAGAATTGAGGATGAGGACTGAAGGTTGAGGATTGTGGTTTGAGGAACGAGGATTGAGGATTCAGGACTCAGTATTGACGATTGAGTATTGAAGATTGAGGATTTATGACTGAGGATTGAGGATTGGGGATTGAGGATTGAGGATTGAGGATTGAAGGTTGAGTATTGAGGATTGAATATTGAGGATTGAGGATTGAGGATTGAGGATTGAGAATGAGGGCTGAGGGTTGAGGATTGAGGTTTGAGTATAGAATCCTGTGACTTCAGGATATTCTATTGAGCATTGGGAATTGAGGATTGATGGTTGAGTATTGAGAATTGAGGTTTGAGGATTGAGGATTGAGTATTGAAGATTGAGGATTAATGATTGAGGATTGAATATTGAGGATTGAGGATTGAGGATTGAGGATTGAAGATTGAGTATTGAGGATTGAAGATTGAAGGTTGAGGATCGAGGATTGAGGATTGAGTATTGAGGATTGACGCTTGAAGATTGAGGGTTGAGGATGTAGGATTGAAGAGAGAGGACTGAGTGTTGAGGATTGAGTGTTGAGAATTGATGCTTGAGGTTTGGGATTTGATTATTGAATATTGTGGATCGCTTATTCAACCATGAGAATTCAGGATGTTCTATTGAGTATTGAGAATTGAGGATTGATGGTTGAGTATTGAGGATTGATGGTTGAGGGTTGAGTGTTGAATATTGAGGATTGAGGATTGAGGATTGAGGATTGATGATTGGGGATTGAAGATTGATTATTGATGATTGAAGATTGAGGATTGAGGATTGAGGGTTGAGGATTGAGGACGGGGACTGACGGTTGAGGATTGAGGTTTGAGGATTGAGGATTGAGGGTTGAGGACTGAGGCTTGAGGATTGAGGATTGAGCATTCAGGATTGAAGATTGAGGACTGGCGATTGAGGATTGAAGATTGAGGATTATGGATTGAGGATTGGGGATTGAGGATGTAGGATTGAGGATTGATTATTGAGGATTGATGATTGAGGATTGAGGATTGAGGGTTGAGGTTTGAGAATTGAGAACTGAGGATGAAGACTGAGGGTTGAGGATTGAGGTTTGAGGAACGAGGATTGAGGATTGAGGATTGACGACTGAGGATTGACGATTGAGTATTGACGATTGAGGATTGATGACTGAGGATTGACGACTGAGAATTGAGGATTGAGGATTCATGATTGAAGATTGAGTATTGAGGATTGAATATTGAGGATTGAGTATTGAGGATAGAAGATTGAGGATCGAGGATTAAGGATTGAAGATTGACTATTGATTATTGAAGGTTGAGGATTGTGGATTGAGGATTGAGGACTGAGGATTGTGGATTGAGAATTGAGGATTGATGATTGAGGACTGAAGATTGAGGATTGGGTATTGAGGATTGAAGAATGAGCATTGAGGATTGATGATTGAGGATTGAGGATTGAGGATTGAGGATCTAGGATTGGAGATTGATTATTGAATATTGAAGGTTGAGGATTGTGGACTGAGGATTGAGGATTTTGGATTGAACATTGAAGATTGGGTATTGATGCCTGAGGATTGAGGATTGAGGATTGAGGATTGAGGTTTGAGGATTGAGGATTGAGGATTGGTGATTGAGTATTGATGATTGAATATTGAGGATTGAGGATTGAGGTTTGAGGATTGAGGACGAGGACTGACGGTAGAGGATTGAGGTTTGAGGATTGAGGATTGAGGACTGAGGATTGAGGATGAGGGCTGAGGGTCGGGTTTGAGGTTTGACGACTGAGGACTGAGGATTGAGGATTGAGAATTGAGGGTTGAGGATTGAGAATTGAGAATTGAGTATGAGGACTGAGGGTTGAGGATTGAGGTTTGAGGAACGAGGATTGAGGGTTGGGGAATGAGGATTGAGGATTGAGGATTGAGGGTTGAGCATTGAAGATTGAGTATTGATGCCTGAGGATTGAGGATTGATGATTGAGGATCGAGGGTTGAAGATTGAGAATTGAGGATTGAAGATTGAGGATTGAGGATTGAGGATTGAGGATATAGGATTGGAGATTGATTATTGAGGATTGAATATTGAGGATTGATAGTTGAGGATTGAGAATTGAGAATTGAGGATGGGGACTGAGGGTTGAGGATTGAGGTTTGAGAAATGAGGATCGAGGATTGAGGACTGAGGATTGAGGATTGAGGATTGAGGATTGAAGATTGAGGATTAATGATTGAGGATTGAATATCGAGGATTGAGGATTGAGGATTGAGGATTGAAGATTGAGTATTGAGTATTGAAGATTGAAGATTGAGGATCGAGGATTGAGGATTGAGTATTGAGGATTGACGCTTGAAGATTGAGGGTTGAGGATGTAGGATTGAAGAGAGAGGACTGAGTGTTGAGGATTGAGTGTTGAGAATTGATGCTTCAGGTTTGGGATTTGATTATTGAATATTGTGGATCGCTTATTCAACCATGAGAATTCAGGATGTTCTATTAAGTATTGAGAATTGAGGATTGATGGTTGAGTATTGAGGATTGATGGTTGAGGGTTGAGTGTTGAATATTGAGGATTGAGGATTGAGGATTGAGGATTGATGATTGAGCATTGAGGATTCAAGATTGAGGACTGGCGATTGAGGATTGAAGATTGAGGATTATGGATTGAGGATTGGGGATTGAGGATGTAGGATTGGAGATTGATTATTGAGGATTGATGATTGAGGATTGAGGATTGAGGATTGAGGTTTGAGAATTGAGAATTGAGGATGAAGACTGAGGGTTGAGGATTGAGGATTGAGGAACGAGGATTGAGGATTGAGGATTGAGGACTGAGGACTGACGATTGAGTATTGACGATTGAGGATTGATGACTGAGGATTGACGACTGAGGATTGGGTATTGAGGATTGAGGAATGAGGATTGAGGATCGAGGATTGAAGATTGAGTATTGAGGATTGAGGACTGAGGATTGAGGATTGAGGATTGAGGATTGAGGATTGAAGATTGAGTATTGAGGATTGAAGGTTGAGGATTGAATATTGAGGATTGAGGATTGAGGATTGAAGATTGAGGATTGGTTATTGAGGATTGAAGAATGAGGATCGAGGATTGAGGATTGAGGATTGAGGATTGAGAGTTGAGGATTGAAGATTGAGGGTTGGGTATTGAGGATTGAAGAATGAGGATTGAGGGTTGAGGATTGAGGATTGAGGATTGATGATTGAGGATTGGGTATTGAGGATTGAAGAATGAGGATTGAGGATTGAGGATTGAGGATTGAGGATTGAAGATTGAGTATTGAGGATTGAGGATTGAGGATTGAGGATTGAGGATTGAGGATTGAGGATTGAAGATTGAGTATTGAGGATTGAAGGTTGAGGATTGAGTATTGAGGATTGAGGATTGAGGATTGAAGATTGAGGATTGGTTATTGAGGATTGAAGAATGAGGATTGAGGATTGAGGATTGAGGATTGAGGATTGAGGGTTGAGGATTGAGGATTGAGGATTGAAGATTGAGGGTTGGGTATTGAGGCTTGAAGAATGAGGATTGAGGATTGAGGATTGAGGATTGAGGATTGAAGATTGAGTATTGAGGATTGAGGATTGAGGATTGAGGATTGAGGATTGAGGATTGAGGATTGAGTATTGAAGATTGAGTATTGAGGATTGAAGATTGAGGATTGAGGATTGAGTACTGAGGAGTGAGGATTGAGGATTGAGTATTGAAGATTGAGTATTGATCACTGAGGTTTGAGGATTGAGGATTGAGGATTGAGGATTGAGGATTGAAGATTAAATATTGAGGATTGAAGAGTCAGGATTGAGGATTGAGGATGGAGGATGAGGGCTGAGGGTTGAGGATTGAGGTTTGAGGACTGAGGACTGAGGATTGAGGATTGAGAATTGAGGATTGAGGATGGAGTATTGAAGATTGAGGATTGGGTATTGAGGATGGAAGAATGAGGATTGAGGATTGAGGATTGAGGATTGAGGATTGAAGATTGAGTATTGAGTATTGAAGATTGACGATTGAGGATTAAGGATTGAGGATTGAGGACTGAGGATTGAGGATTGAGGATTGAAGATTGAGTATTGAAGATTGAGTATTGATCACTGAGGTTTGAGGATTGAGGATTGAGGATTGAGGATTGAGGATTGAAGATTGAATATTGAGGATTGAAGATTCAGGATTGAGGATTGAGGATTGACGATGGAGGATGAGGGCACAGGGTTGAGGATTGAGGTTTCAGTATTGAATCCTGAGAATTCAGGATATTCTATTGAGTATTGAGAATTGAGGATTGATGGTTGAGTACTGAGGATTGAGGATTGAGGATTGAGTATTGAAGATTGAGGATTGATGATTGAGGATTGAGGATTGGGGATTGAGGATTGAGGAATGAGTACTGAAGATTCAGGATTGATGATTGAGGATTGAAGATTGAGGATTGAGGATTGGGGATTGAGGATTGAGCATTGAGGTTTGAGGACTGAGGGCTGAGGATTGAGGATTGACGATTGAGGATTGAGGATGAGGGCTGAGGGCTGAGGATTGAGGTTTGAGGACTGAGGACTGAGGATCGACGATTGAGAATTGAGGATTGAGGATTGAGGATTGAAGATTGAGGATTGGGCATTGAGGATTGAGGATTGAGGATTGGGGATTGAGGATTGAGCATTGAGGTTTGAGGACTGAGGGCTGAGGATTGAGGATTGACGATTGAGGATTGAGGATGAGGGCTGAGGGTTGAGGATTGAGGTTTGAGGACTGAGGACTGAGGATTGACGATTGAGAATGGAGGATTGATGATTGAGGATTGAAGATTGAGGATTGGGTATTGAGGATTGAAGTATGAGGATTGAGGATTGAGGATTGAGGATTGAGGATTGAGGATTGAAGATTGAAGATTGAGGATTGGGTATTGAGGATTGAAGAATGAGGATTGAGGATTGAGGATTGAGGATTGAGGATTGAGGATTGATGATCGAGGATTGAAGATTGAGGATTGGGTATTGAGGATTGAAGAATGAGTATTGATGATTGAAGACTGAGGATTGAGGATTGAGGATTGAGGATCTAGGATTGGAGATTGATTATTGAGGATAGAAGATTGGGGATTGAGTATTGAGGATTGAGGATCTAGGATTGGAGATTGATTATTGAGGATGAAGATTGAGAATTGAGGATTGAGGATTGAGAACTGAGAATGGAGGATGAGGACTGAGGGTTGAGGATTCAGGTTTGAGAAATGAGGATTGAGGATTGAGGACTGAGGATTGAGGATTGAGGATTGAGGATTGAGTATTGAAGATTGAGTATTGATCACTGAGGATTGAGGATTGAGGATTGAGGATTGAGGATTCAGGATTGAGGATTGAGGATTGAGGATTGAAGATTGAATATTGAGGATTGAATATTGAGGATTGAGGATTGAGGATTGAGGATTGAGGATTGAGGATTGAGAATGAGGGCTGAGGGTTGAGGATTGAGGTTTGAGTATAGAATCCTGTGAATTCAGGATATTCTATTGAGCATTGGGAATTGAGGATTGATGGTTGAGTATTGAGAATTGAGGTTTGAGGATTGAGGATTGAGTATTGAAGATTGAGGATTGATGATTGAGGATTGAGGATTGGGGATTGAGGATTGAGGAATGAGTACTGAAGATTGAGGATTGACGATTGAGGATTGAAGATTGAGGATTGAGGATTGGGGATTGAGGATTGAGCATTGAGGTTTGAGGACTGAGGGCTGAGGATTGAGGATTGACGATTGAGGATTGAGGATGAGGGCTGAGGGTTGAGGATTGAGGTTCGAGGACTGAGGACTGAGGATCGACGATTGAGAATTGAGGATTGAGGATTGAGGATTGAAGATTGAGGATTGGGTATTGAGGATTGAGGATTGAGGATTGGGGATTGAGGATTGAGCATTAAGGTTTGAGGACTGAGGGCTGAGGATTGAGGATTGTCGATTGAGGATTGAGGATGAGGGCTGAGGGTTGAGGATTGAGGTTTGAGGACTGAGGACTGAGGATTGATGATTGAGGATTGAAGATTGATTATTGATGATTGAAGACTGAGGATTGAGGATTGAGGGTTGAGGATTGAGGACGAGGACTGACGGTTGAGGATTGAGGTTTGAGGATTGAGGATTGAGGATTGAGGACTGAGGCTTGAGGATTGAGGATGGAGCACTGAGGATTGAAGATTGAGGACTGGCGATTGAGGATTGAAGATTGAGTATTATGGATTGAGGATTGGGGATTGATGATGTAGGATTGGAGATTGATTATTGAGGATTGATGATTGAGGATTGAGGATTGAGGATTGAGGATTGAGAATTGAGAATTGTGGATGAAGACTGAGGGTTGAGGATTGAGGTTTGAGGAACGAGGATTGAGAATTGAGGATTGAGGACTGAGGATTGACTATTGAGTATTGACGATTGAGGATTGATGACTGAGGATTGACGACTGAGAATTGAGGATTGAGGATTGATGATTGAAGATTGAGTATTGAGGATTGAATATGGAGGATTGAGGATTGAGGATTGAGGATTGAAGATTGAGGATCGAGGATTAAGGATTGAAGATTGACTATTGAGTATTGAAGGTTGAGGATTGTGGATTGAGGATTGAGGATTGAGGATTGAGGATTGAGGATTGAAGATTGAGTATTGATGATTGAATATTGAGGATTGAGGGTTGAGGTTTGAGGATTGAGGACGAGGGCTTACGGTAGAGGATTTAGGTTTGAGGATTGAGGATTGAGGACTGAGGACTGAGGATTGAGGATTGAGGGTTAAAGTTGAGGATTGGGTATTGAGGATTGAAGAATGAGGATTGATTAATTAGGATTGAGGATTGAGGATTGAGGATTGAAGATTGAGGATTGGGTATTGAGGATTGAAGAATGAGGCTTGAGGATTGAGGATTGAGGATTGAGGAATGAAGATTGAGTATTGAGGATTGAAGACTGAGGATTGAGGATTGAGGATTGAGGATTGAGGATTGAAGATTGAGGATTAAGGATTGAAGATTGCGGATTGAGGATCTAGGATTGGAGACTGATTACTGAGGATTGACGATTGAGGATTGAGGATTGAGGATTGAGGATGGAGGATGAGGGCTGAGGGTTGAGGACTGAGGTTTGAGGATTGAAGATTGAGGATTGAAATTGAGGATTGGGTATTGATGACTGAGAATTAAGGATTAAAGATTGAGGATTAAGGATTGAAGATTGAGGATTGGGTATTGCGGATTGAACATTGAGGATTGAGGATTGAGGATTGAGGATTGAGGATTGAGGACAGAAGATTGAATATTGATGATCGAAGATTGAGGACTGAGGATTGAGTGTTGTGGATTGAGGACGAGGACTGAGGGTTGAGTATTGATGTTTGAGGTCTGAGGATTTAGGATTGAGGATTGAAAATTGAGGATTGAGGATTGAAGATTGAGCATTGAGTATTAAGGATTGAAGAGTGAGTATTGAGGATTGAGGATTGAGGATTGAGGATTGAAGATTGAGTATTGAGGATTGAACATTGAGGATTGAGGATTGAGAATTGGGGATTGGGGATTGAAGATTGTGTATTGAGGATTGAAGATTGAGGATTGAGGATTGGCGATTGTGGATTGAGTATTGAGTATTGAGAATTGAGGATTGAGGATTGAGGATTGAGGATTGAGAATTGAGAATTGTGGATGAAGACTGAGGGTTGAGGATTGAGGTTTGAGGAACGAGGATTGAGGATTGAGGATTGAGGACTGAGGATTGACTATTGAGTATTGACGATTGAGGATTGATGACTGAGGATTGACGACTGAGAATTGAGGATTGAGGATTGATGATTGAAGATTGAGTATTGAGGATTGAATATTGAGTATTGGCGATTGAGGATTGAGTATTGAGTATTGAGAATTGAGGATTGAGGTTTGAAGATTGACTATTGAGGGTTGAAGCTTGAGGATTGAGGATAGAGAATCGAGGATTGAGGGTTGAAGATTGAGGATTGAGGATTGAGGATTGAGGATTGAGGATTGAGGATTGAAGATTGAATATTGATGATTGAAGATTGAGGATTGAGTATTGAGGGTTGTGGATTGAGGACGAGGACTGAGGGTTGAATATTGATGTTTGAGGTCTGAGGATTGAGGATTGAGGATTGAGAATTGATGATTGAGGATTGAGGATGGAGGATTGAGGATTGGGTATTGAGGATTCAAGAATGACGATTGGGGATTGAGGATTGAGGGTTGAGGATTGTAGATTGAGTATTGAGGATTGAAGGTTGAGGATTAAGGATTGAGGATTGGGGATTGAGGATCTAGGATTGGAGATTGATTATTGGGGATTGAATATTGAGGATCGAGAATTGAGGATTGAGAATTGAGAATTGAGGATGAGGACTGAAGGTTGAGGATTGTGGTTTGAGGAACGAGGATTGAGGATTCAGGACTCAGTATTGACGATTGAGTATTGAAGATTGAGGATTTATGACTGAGGATTGAGGATTGGGGATTGAGGATTGAGGATTGAGGATTGAAGATTGAGTATTGAGGATTGAATATTGAGGATTGAGGATTGAGGATTGAGGATTGAGAATGAGGGCTGAGGGTTGAGGATTGAGGTTTGAGTATAGAATCCTGTGAATTCAGGATATTCTATTGAGCATTGGGAATTGAGGATTGATGGTTGAGTATTGAGAATTGAGGTTTGAGGATTGAGGATTGATGATTGAATATTGAGGATTGAGGATTGAGGTTTGAGGATTGAGGACGAGGGCTGACGGTAGAGGATTTAGGTTTGAGGATTGAGGATTGTGGACTGAGGATTGAGGATGGGGGCTGAGGGTCGGGGATTGAGGTTTGACGACTGAGGACTGAGGATTGAGGATTGAGAATTGAGGATTGATGATTGAGGATTGAAGATTGAGGATTGGGTATTGAGGATTGAAGAATGAGGACTGAGGATTGAGGATTGAGGATTGATGATTGAGGATCTAGGATAGGAGATTGATTATTGAGTATTGAAGGTTGAGCATTGTGGACTGAGGATTGAGGATTTTGGATTGAAAATTGAAGATTGAGTATTGATGCCTGAGTATTGAGGATTGAGGATTGAGGATTGAGGATTGAGGATTGAGGATTGAGTATTGAGGATTGAAGATTGAGGATTGAGGATTGAGGATTGAGGATGGAGGATTGAAGATTGAAGACTGGGGATTGAGGATTGAAGATTGAGGATTAAGGATTGAAGATTGGGGATTGAGGATCTAGGATTGGAGGTTGATTATTGAGGATTGAAAATTGAGGATTGAGGATTGAGGATTGAAGATTGAGAGTTGAGAATTGAGGATTGAGGATTGAGGATTGAGGATTGAGGATGGAGGATGAGTGCTGAGGGTTGAGGATTGAGGTTTGAGGATTGAGGATTGAGGATTGAGGATTGAGGATTGAGGATTGAGGATTGATGATTGAGTATTGATGATTGAATATTGAGGATTGAGGATTGAGGTTTGAGGATTGAGGACGAGGACTGACGGTAGAGGATTGATGTTTGAGGATTGAGGATTGAGGACTGAGGATTGAGGGTGAGGGCTGAGGGTCAGGGATTGAGGTTTGCCGGCTGAGGACTGAGGATTGAGGATTGAGAGTTGAGGATTGAGGATTGAGAATTGAGAATTGAGTATGAGGACTGAGGGTTGAGGATTGAGGTTTGAGGAACGAGGATTGAGGGTTGGGGAATGAGGATTGAGGATTGAGGATTGAGGGTTGAGCATTGAAGATTGAGTATTGATGCCTGAGGATTGAGGATTGATGATTGAGGATCGAGGATTGAAGATTGAGAATTGAGGATTGAAGATTGAGGATTGAGTATTGAAGATTGAGTATTGATCACTGAGGATTGAGGATTGAGGATTGAGGATTGAGGATTGAGGATTGGGGATAGAGGATTGAGGATTGAGTATTGAGGTTTGAAGATTGAGGATTGAGGATTGAGGATTGAGGATTGAGGTTGAGGATTGAAGATTGAGGATTGGGGGATTGAGGATTGGGGATTGAGGATCTAGGATTGGAGATTGATTACTGAGGATTGACGATTGAGGATTGACGATTGAGTATTGAAGATTGAGGATTTATGACTGAGTATTGAGGATTGGGGATTGAGGATTGAGGATTGAGGATTGAAGATTGAGTATTGAGGATTGAATATTGAGGATTGAGGATTGAGGATTGAGGATTGAGAATGAGGGCTGAGGGTTGAGGGTTGAGGTTTGAGTATAGAATCCTGTGAATTCAGGATATTCTATTGAGCATTGGGAATTGAGGATTGATGGTTGAGTATTGAGAATTGAGGTTTGAGGATTGAGGATTGAGTATTGAAGATTGAGGATTAATGATTGAGGATTGAATATTGAGGATTGAGGATTGAGGATTGAGGATTGAAGATTGAGTATTGAGGATTGAAGGTTGAAGGTTGAGGATCGAGGATTGAGGATTGAGTATTGAGGATTGACGCTTGAAGATTGAGGGTTGAGTATGTAGGATTGAAGAGAGAGGACTGAGTGTTGAGGATTGAGTGTTGAGAATTGATGCTTGAGGTTTGGGATTTGATTATTGAATATTGTGGATCGCTTATTCAACCATGAGAATTCAGGATGTTCTATTGAGTATTGAGAATTGAGGATTGATGGTTGAGTATTGAGGATTGATGGTTGAGGGTTGAGTTTTGAATATTGAGGATTGAGGATTGAGGATTGAGGATTGATGATTGGGGATTGAAGATTGATTATTGATGATTGAAGATTGAGGATTGAGGATTGAGGGTTGAGGATTTAGGACGAGGACTGACGGTTGAGGATTGAGGTTTGAGGATTGAGGATTGAGGATTGAGGACTGAGGCTTGAGGATTGAGGATTGAGCATTCAGGATTGAAGATTGAGGACTGGCGATTGAGGATTGAAGATTGAGGATTATGGATTGACGATTGGGGATTGAGGATGTAGGATTGGAGATTGATTATTGAGGATTGATGATTGAGGATGGAGGATTGAGGATTGAGGTTTGAGAATTGAGAATTGAGGATGAAGGCTGAGGGTTGAGGATTGAGGTTTGAGGAACGAGGATTGAGGATTGAGGATTGAGGACTGAGGATTGACGATTGAGAATTGACGATTGAGGATTGATGACTGAGGATTGACGACTGAGAATTGAGGATTGAGGATTGATGATTGAAGATTGAGTTTTGAGGATTGAATATTGAGGATTGAGTATTGAGGATTGAAGATTGAGGATCGAGGATTAAGGATTGAAGATTGACTATTGAGTATTGAAGGTTGAGGATTGTGGACTGAGGATTGAGGATTGAGGATTGAGGATTGAGGATTGAAGATTGAGTATTGATGATTGAATATTGAGGATTGAGGATTGAGGTTTGAGGATTGAGGACGAGGGCTGACGGTAGGGGATTTAGGTTTGAGGATTGAGGATTGAGGACTGAGGATTGAGGATGGGGGCTGAGGGTCGGGGATTGAGGTTTGACGACTGAGGACTGAGGATTGAGGATTGAGAATTGAGGATTGATGATTGAGGATTGAAGATTGAGGATTGGGTATTGAGGATTGAAGAATGAGGACTGAGGATTGAGGATTGAGGATTGAGGATTGAGGATCTAGGATTGGAGATTGATTATTGAGTATTGAAGGTTGAGGATTGTGGACTGAGGATTGAGGATTTTGGATTGAAAATTGAAGATTGAGTATTGATGCCTGAGTATTGAGGATTGAGGATTGAGGATTGAGGACTGAGGATTGAGGATTGAGTATTGAGGATTGAAGATTGAGGATTGAGGATTGAGGATTGAGGATGGAGGATGAGGACTGACGGTTGACGATTGAGGTTTGAGGATTGAGGATTGAGGATTGAGGACTGAGGATTGAGGATTGAGGATTGAGCATTGAGGATTGAAGATTGAGGACTGGGGATTGAGGATTGAAGATTGATGATTAAGGATTGAAGATTGGGGATTGAGGATCTAGGATTGGAGGTTGATTATTGAGGATTGAAAATTGAGGATTGAGGATTGAGGATTGAAGATTGAGAATTGAGAATTGAGTATGAGGACTGAGGGTTGAGCATAGAGGTTTGAGGAACGAGGATTGAGGGTTGGGGAATGAGGATTGAGGATTGAGGATTGAGGGTTGAGCATTGAAGACTGAATATTGATGCCTCAGGATTGAGGATTGATGAATGAGGATCGAGGATTGAAGATTGAGAATTGAGGATTGAAGATTGAGGATTGACGATTGAGGATTGAGGATGGAGGATGAGGGCTGAGGGTTGAGGATTGAGATTTGAGGACTGAGGACTGAGGATTGAGGATTGAGAATTGAGGATTGAGGATTGAGGGTTAAAGTTGAGGATTGGGTATTGAGGATTGAGGAATGAGGATTGAGGAATTAGGATTGAGGATTGAGGATTGAGGATTGAAGATTGAGGATTGGGTATTGAGGATTGAAGAATGAGACTTGAGGATTAAGGATTGAGGATTGAGGAATGAAGATTGAGTATTGAGGATTGAAGATTGAGGATTGAGGATTGAGGATTGAGGATTGAGGATTGAAGATTGAGGATTAAGGATTGAAGGTTGGGGATTGAGGATCTAGGATTGGAGATTGATTACTGAGGATTGACGATTGAGGATTGAGGATTGAGGATTGAGGATGGAGGATGAGTGCTGAGGGTTGAGGATTGAGGTTTGAGGATTGAGGATTGAGGATTGAGGATTGAGGATTGAGGATTGAGGATTGATGATTGAGTATTGATGATTGAATATTGAGGATTGAGGATTGAGGTTTGAGGATTGAGGACGAGGACTGACGGTAGAGGATTGATGTTTGAGGATTGAGGATTGAGGACTGAGGATTGAGGGTGAGGGCTGAGGGTCAGGGATTGAGGTTTGCCGGCTGAGGACTGAGGATTGAGGATTGAGAGTTGAGGATTGAGGATTGAGAATTGAGAATTGAGTATGAGGACTGAGGGTTGAGGATTGAGGTTTGAGGAACGAGGATTGAGGGTTGGGGAATGAGGATTGAGGATTGAGGATTGAGGGTTGAGCATTGAAGATTGAGTATTGATGCCTGAGGATTGAGGATTGATGATTGAGGATCGAGGATTGAAGATTGAGAATTGAGGATTGAAGATTGAGGATTGAGTATTGAAGATTGAGTATTGATCACTGAGGATTGAGGATTGAGGATTGAGGATTGAGGATTGAGGATTGGGGATAGAGGATTGAGGATTGAGTATTGAGGTTTGAAGATTGAGGATTGAGGATTGAGGATTGAGGATTGAGGTTGAGGATTGAAGATTGAGGATTGGGGGATTGAGGATTGGGGATTGAGGATCTAGGATTGGAGATTGATTACTGAGGATTGACGATTGAGGATTGAGGATTGAGGATTGAGGATGGAGGATGAGTGCTGAGGGTTGAGGATTGAGGTTTGAGGATTGAGGATTGAGGATTGAGGATTGAGGATTGAGGATTGAGGATTGATGATTGAGTATTGATGATTGAATATTGAGGATTGAGGATTGAGGTTTGAGGATTGAGGACGAGGACTGACGGTAGAGGATTGATGTTTGAGGATTGAGGATTGAGGACTGAGGATTGAGGGTGAGGGCTGAGGGTCAGGGATTGAGGTTTGCCGGCTGAGGACTGAGGATTGAGGATTGAGAGTTGAGGATTGAGGATTGAGAATTGAGAATTGAGTATGAGGACTGAGGGTTGAGGATTGAGGTTTGAGGAACGAGGATTGAGGGTTGGGGAATGAGGATTGAGGATTGAGGATTGAGGGTTGAGCATTGAAGATTGAGTATTGATGCCTGAGGATTGAGGATTGATGATTGAGGATCGAGGATTGAAGATTGAGAATTGAGGATTGAAGATTGAGGATTGAGTATTGAAGATTGAGTATTGATCACTGAGGATTGAGGATTGAGGATTGAGGATTGAGGATTGAGGATTGGGGATAGAGGATTGAGGATTGAGTATTGAGGATTGAAGATTGAGGATTGAGGATTGAGGATTGAGGATCGAGGATTGAGGGTTGAAGATTGAGGATTGAGGATTGAGGATTGAGGATTGAGGATTGAGGATTGAAGATTGAATATTGATGATTGTAGATTGAGGATTGAGTATTGAGGGTTGTGGATTGAGGACGAGGACTGAGGGTTGAATATTGATGTTTGAGGTCTGAGGATTGAGGATTGAGGATTGAGAATTCATGATTGAGGATTGAGGATGGAAGATTGAGGATTGGGTATTGAGGATTCAAGAATGAGGATTGGGGATTGAGGATTGAGGGTTGAGGATTGTAGATTGAGTATTGAGGATTGAAGGTTGAGGATTAAGGATTGAGGATTGGGGATTGAGGATCTAGGATTGGAGATTGATTATTGGGGATTGAATAATGAGGATCGAGAATTGAGGATTGAGAATTGAGAATTGAGGATGAGGACTGAAGGTTGAGGATTGTGGTTTGAGGAACGAGGATTGAGGATTCAGGACTCAGTATTGACGATTGAGTATTGAAGATTGAGGATTTATGACTGAGGATTGAGGATTGGGGATTGAGGATTGAGGATTGAGGATTGAAGATTGAGTATTGAGGATTGAATATTGAGGATTGAGGATTGAGGATTGAGGATTGAGAATGAGGGCTGAGGGTTGCGGATTGAGGTTTGAGTATAGAATCCTGTGAATTCAGGATATTCTATTGAGCATTGGGAATTGAGGATTGATGGTTGAGTATTGAGAATTGAGGTTTGAGGATTGAGGATTGAGTATTGAAGATTGAGGATTAATGATTGAGGATTGAATATTGAGGATTGAGGATTGAGGATTGAGGATTGAAGATTGAGTATTGAGGATTGAAGATTGAAGGTTGAGGATCGAGGATTGAGGATTGAGTATTGAGGATTGACGCTTGAAGATTGAGGGTTGAGGATGTAGGATTGAAGAGAGAGGACTGAGTGTTGAGGATTGAGTGTTGAGAATTGATGCTTGAGGTTTGGGATTTGATTATTGAATATTGTGGATCGCTTATTCAACCATGAGAATTCAGGATGTTCTATTGAGTATTGAGAATTGAGGATTGATGGTTGAGTATTGAGGATTGATGGTTGAGGGTTGAGTGTTGAATATTGAGGATTGAGGATTGAGGATTGAGGATTGATGATTGGGGATTGAAGATTGATTATTGATGATTGAAGATTGAGGATTGAGGATTGAGGGTTGAGGATTTAGGACGAGGACTGACGGTTGAGGATTGAGGTTTGAGGATTGAGGATTGAGGATTGAGGACTGAGGCTTGAGGATTGAGGATTGAGCATTCAGGATTGAAGATTGAGGACTGGCGATTGAGGATTGAAGGTTGAGGATTATGGATTGAGGATTGGGGATTGAGGATGTAGGATTGGAGATTGATTATTGAGGATTGATGATTGAGGATGGAGGATTGAGGATTGAGGTTTGAGAATTGAGAATTGAGGATGAAGGCTGAGGGTTGAGGATTGAGGTTTGAGGAACGAGGATTGAGGATTGAGGATTGAGGACTGAGGATTGACGATTGAGAATTGACGATTGAGGATTGATGACTGAGGATTGACGACTGAGAATTGAGGATTGAGGATTGATGATTGAAGATTGAGTTTTGAGGATTGAATATTGAGGATTGAGTATTGAGGATTGAAGATTGAGGATCGAGGATTAAGGATTGAAGATTGACTATTGAGTATTGAAGGTTGAGGATTGTGGACTGAGGATTGAGGATTGAGGATTGAGGATTGAGGATTGAAGATTGAGTATTGATGATTGAATATTGAGGATTGAGGATTGAGGTTTGAGGATTGAGGACGAGGGCTGACGGTAGAGGATTTAGGTTTGAGGATTGAGGATTGAGGACTGAGGATTGAGGATGGGGGCTGAGGGTCGGGGATTGAGGTTTGACGACTGAGGACTGAGGATTGAGGATTGAGAATTGAGGATTGATGATTGAGGATTGAAGATTGAGGATTGGGTATTGAGGATTGAAGAATGAGGACTGAGGATTGAGGATTGAGGATTGAGGATTGAGGATCTAGGATTGGAGATTGATTATTGAGTATTGAAGGTTGAGGATTGTGGACTGAGGATTGAGGATTTTGGATTGAAAATTGAAGATTGAGTATTGATGCCTGAGTATTGAGGATTGAGGATTGAGGATTGAGGACTGAGGATTGAGGATTGAGTATTGAGGATTGAAGATTGAGGATTGAGGATTGAGGATTGAGGATGGAGGATGAGGACTGACGGTTGACGATTGAGGTTTGAGGATTGAGGATTGAGGATTGAGGACTGAGGATTGAGGATTGAGGATTGAGCATTGAGGATTGAAGATTGAGGACTGGGGATTGAGGATTGAAGATTGATGATTAAGGATTGAAGATTGGGGATTGAGGATCTAGGATTGGAGGTTGATTATTGAGGATTGAAAATTGAGGATTGAGGATTGAGGATTGAAGATTGAGAATTGAGAATTGAGTATGAGGACTGAGGGTTGAGCATAGAGGTTTGAGGAACGAGGATTGAGGGTTGGGGAATGAGGATTGAGGATTGAGGGTTGAGGGTTGAGCATTGAAGACTGAATATTGATGCCTCAGGATTGAGGATTGAGGGTTGAGCATTGAAGACTGAATATTGATGCCTCAGGATTGAGGATTGATGAATGAGGATCGAGGATTGAAGATTGAGAATTGAGGATTGAAGATTGAGGATTGACGATTGAGGATTGAGGATGGAGGATGAGGGCTGAGGGTTGAGGATTGAGATTTGAGGACTGAGGACTGAGGATTGAGGATTGAGAATTGAGGATTGAGGATTGAGGGTTAAAGTTGAGGATTGGGTATTGAGGATTGAGGAATGAGGATTGAGGAATTAGGATTGAGGATTGAGGATTGAGGATTGAAGATTGAGGATTGGGTATTGAGGATTGAAGAATGAGACTTGAGGATTAAGGATTGAGGATTGAGGAATGAAGATTGAGTATTGAGGATTGAAGATTGAGGATTGAGGATTGAGGATTGAGGATTGAGGATTGAAGATTGAGGATTAAGGATTGAAGATTGGGGATTGAGGATCTAGGATTGGAGATTGATTAATGAGGATTGACGATTGAGGATTGAGGATTGAGGATTGAGGATGGAGGATGAGTGCTGAGGGTTGAGGATTGAGGTTTGAGGATTGAGGATTGAGGATTGAGGATTGAGGATTGAGGATTGAGGATTGATGATTGAGTATTGATGATTGAATATTGAGGATTGAGGATTGAGGTTTGAGGATTGAGGACGAGGACTGACGGTAGAGGATTGATGTTTGAGGATTGAGGATTGAGGACTGAGGATTGTGGGTGAGGGCTGAGGGTCAGGGATTGAGGTTTGCCGGCTGAGGACTGAGGATTGAGGATTGAGAGTTGAGGATTGAGGATTTTGAATTGAGAATTGAGTATGAGGACTGAGGGTTGAGGATTGAGGTTTGAGGAACGAGGATTGAGGGTTGGGGAATGAGGATTGAGGATTGAGGATTGAGGGTTGAGCATTGAAGATTGAGTATTGATGCCTGAGGATTGAGGATTGATGATTGAGGATCGAGGATTGAAGATTGAGAATTGAGGATTGAAGATTGAGGATTGAGTATTGAAGATTGAGTATTGATCACTCAGGATTGAGGATTGAGGATTGAGGATTGAGGATTGAGGATTGGGGATAGAGGATTGAGGATTGAGTATTGAGGATTGAAGATTGAGGATTGAGGATTGAGGATTGAGGATTGAGGTTGAGGATTGAAGATTGAGGATTGGGGGATTGAGGATTGACGATTGAGGATTGAGTATTGAGGATTGAGTATTGAGGATTGAGGATTGAAATTGAGTATTGAGGATTGAAGATTGAGGATTGAGATTTGATTATTGAATATTGTGGATTGAATATTGAACCATGAGTATTCAGAATATTCTATTGAGTATTGAGAATTGAGGCTTGATGGTTGAGTATTGATGATTGAATATTGAGGATTGAGGATTGAGGTTTGAGGATTGAGGACGAGGACTGACGGTTGAGGATTGAGGATTGAGGATTGAGGATTGAGGATTGAGGACTGAGGATTGAGGATTGAGGACTAAGCATTGAGGATTGAAGATTGATGACTAGGGATTGAGGATTGAACATTGAGGATTAAGGATTGAAGATTGGGGATTGAGGATCTAGGATTGGAGATTGATTATTGAGAATTGAAGATTGAGGATTGTGGATTGAGGATTGAGGATTGAGAATTGCGGATGAGGACTGAGGGTTGAGGATTGAGGTTTGAGGAATGAGGAATGAGGATTGAAGATTGAGGACTGGGGATTGAGGATTGAAGATTGAGGATTAAGGATTGAAGATAGGGGATTGAGGACCTAGGATTGGAGATTGATTATTGAGGATTGAAGGTTGAGGATTGAGGATTGAGGATTGAGAATTGAGAATTGAGTATGATGACTGAGGGTTGAGGGTTGAGGTTTGAGGAATGAGGATTGAGGGTTGGGGAATGAGGATTGAGGATTGGGGATTGAGGATTGAGCATTGAGGATTGAGTATTGATGCCTGAGGATTGAGGATTGAGGATTGAGTATTGAGGACCGAGGATTGAAGATTGAGAATTGAGGATTGAAGATTGAGGATTGAGGATAGAGGATTGAGGATTGAAGATTGAATATTGAGGATTGAACATTGAGGATTGAGGATTGAGAATTGATGATTGGGGATTGAAGATTGTGTGTTGAGGATTGAAGATTGAGGATTGAGGATTGGCGATTGAGGAATGAGTATTGAGTATTGAGAATTGAGTATTGAGGATTGAAGATTGAGTATTGAGGATTGAAGATTGAGGATTGAGGATTGAGGATCGAGGGTTGAGGGTTGATGATTGAGGATTGAGGATTGAGGGTTGAGGATTGAGGATTGAGGATTGAAGATTGAATATTGAGGATTGAGGATTGAGGATCGAGGATTGAGGGTTGAAGATTGAGGATTGGGTATTGAGGATTGAAGAATGAGGATTGATGATTGAGGATTGAGGATTGAGGATTGAAGACTGAGTATTGAGGATTGAAGATTGACGATTGAGAATTAAGGATTAAAGATTGAGGATTAAGGATTGAAGGTTGGGGACTGAGGATCTAGGGTTGGAGATTGATTATTGAGGATTGAAGATTGAGAACTGAGGATTGAGGATTGAGAATTGAGAATTGAGGATGAGGACTGAGGGTTGAGGATTGATGTTTGAGAAATGAGGATTGATGATTGAGGTTTGAGGATTGAGGATTGAGGACTGAGGATTGAGGATGAGGGCTGAGGTTCAGGGATTGAGGTTTGACGACTGAGGACTGAGGATTGAGGATTGAGGATTGAGGATCTAGGATTGGAGATTGATTATTGGGGATTGAATATTGAGGATTGAGAATTGAGGATTGAGAATTGAGAATTGAGGATGAGGACTGAAGGTTGAGGATTGTGGTTTGAGGAACGAGGACTGAGGATTCAGGACTGAGTATTGACGATTGAGTATTGAAGATTGAGTATTGATGCCTGAGGATTGAGGATTGAGGATTGAGGTTTGAGGATTGAGGATTGAAGATTGAGGATTGAGGGTTGAGGATTCAGGATTGAGGATTGACGCTTGAGGATTGAGGATTGAAGATTGAGAATTGGTTATTGAGGATTGAACGTTGATGATTGAGGATTGAGGATTGAAGGTTGAATATTGATGAATGAAGATTGGGGATTGATAATTGAGGGTTGTGTATTGAGGACGAGGACTGAGGGTTGAGTATTGATACTTGAGGTCTGAGGATTGAGGATTGAGGATTGCGAATTGAGGATTGAGGATTGGAGATTGAGGATTGAGTATTAAGGATTGAAGAATGAGTATTGAGGATTGAGGATTGAAGATTGAGGATTGAAGATTGAAGATTGAGTATTGAGGATTGCACATTGAGGATTGAGGATTGAGAATTGGGGATTGGGGATTGAAGATTGAGTGTTGAGGATTGAAGATTGAGGATTGAGTATTGGCGATTGAGGATTGAGTATTGAGTATTGAGAATTGAGGATTGAGGATTGAAGATTGACTATTGAGGGTTGAAGATTGAGGATTGAGGATTGAGGATCGAGGATTGAGGGTTGAAGATTGAGGATTGAGGATTGAGGATTGAGGATTGAGGATTGAGGATTGAAGATTGAATATTGATGATTGTAGATTGAGGATTGAGTATTGAGGGTTGTGGATTGAGGACGAGGACTGAGGGTTGAATATTGATGTTTGAGGTCTGAGGATTGAGGATTGAGGATTGAGAATTCATGATTGAGGATTGAGGATGGAAGATTGAGGATTGGGTATTGAGGATTCAAGAATGAGGATTGGGGATTGAGGATTGAGGGTTGAGGATTGTAGATTGAGTATTGAGGATTGAAGGTTGAGGATTAAGGATTGAGGATTGGGGATTGAGGATCTAGGATTGGAGATTGATTATTGGGGATTGAATAATGAGGATCGAGAATTGAGGATTGCGAATTGAGAATTGAGGATGAGGACTGAAGGTTGAGGATTGTGGTTTGAGGAACGAGGATTGAGGATTCAGGACTCAGTATTGACGATTGAGTATTGAAGATTGAGGATTTATGACTGAGGATTGAGGATTGGGGATTGAGGATTGAGGATTGAGGATTGAAGATTGAGTATTGAGGATTGAATATTGAGGATTGAGGATTGAGGATTGAGGATTGAGAATGAGGGCTGAGGGTTGAGGATTGAGGTTTGAGTATAGAATCCTGTGAATTCAGGATATTCTATTGAGCATTGGGAATTGAGGATTGATGGTTGAGTATTGAGAATTGAGGTTTGAGGATTGAGGATTGAGTATTGAAGATTGAGGATTAATGATTGAGGATTGAATATTGAGGATTGAGGATTGAGGATTGAGGATTGAGGATTGAAGATTGAGTATTGAGGATTGAAGATTGAAGGTTGAGGATCGAGGATTGAGGATTGAGTATTGAGGATTGACGCTTGAAGATTGAGGGTTGAGGATGTAGGATTGAAGAGAGAGGACTGAGTGTTGAGGATTGAGTGTTGAGAATTGATGCTTGAGGTTTGGGATTTGATTATTGAATATTGTGGATCGCTTATTCAACCATGAGAATTCAGGATGTTCTATTGAGTATTGAGAATTGAGGATTGATGGTTGAGTATTGAGGATTGATGGTTGAGGGTTGAGTGTTGAATATTGAGGATTGAGGATTGAGGATTGAGGATTGATGATTGGGGATTGAAGATTGATTATTGATGATTGAAGATTGAGGATTGAGGATTGAGGGTTGAGGATTGAGGACGGGGACTGACGGTTGAGGATTGAGGTTTGAGGATTGAGGATTGAGGGTTGAGGACTGAGGCTTGAGGATTGAGGATTGAGCATTCAGGATTGAAGATTGAGGACTGGCGATTGAGGATTGAAGATTGAGGATTATGGATTGAGGATTGGGGATTGAGGATGTAGGATTGGAGATTGATTATTGAGGATTGATGATTGAGGATTGAGGATTGAGGGTTGAGGTTTGAGAATTGAGAACTGAGGATGAAGACTGAGGGTTGAGGATTAAGGTTTGAGGAACGAGGATTGAGGATTGAGGATTGAGGACTGAGGATTGACGATTGAGTATTGACGATTGAGGATTGATGACTGAGGATTGACGACTGAGAATTGAGGATTGAGGATTCATGATTGAAGATTGAGTATTGAGGATTGAATATTGAGGATTGAGTATTGAGGATAGAAGATTGAGGATCGAGGATTAAGGATTGAAGATTGACTATTGATTATTGAATGTTGAGGATTGTGGATTGAGGATTGAGGACTGAGGATTGTGGATGGGGGCTGAGGGTCGGGGATTGAGGTTTGACGACTGAGGACTGAGGATTGAGGATTGAGAATTGAGGATTGATGATTGAGGACTGAAGATTGAGGATTGGGTATTGAGGATTGAAGAATTAGCATTGAGGATTGATGATTGAGTATTGAGGATTGAGGATTGAGGATCTAGGATTGGAGATTGATTATTGAATATTGAAGGTTGAGGATTGTGGACTGAGGATTGAGGATTTTGGATTGAACATTGAAGATTGAGTATTGATGCCTGAGGATTGAGGATTGAGGATTGAGGATTGAGGTTTGAGGATTGAGGATTGAGGATTGGTGATTGAGTATTGATGATTGAATATTGAGGATTGAGGATTGAGGTTTGAGGATTGAGGACGAGGACTGACGGTAGAGGATTGAGGTTTGAGGATTGAGGATTGAGGACTGAGGATTGAGGATGAGGGCTGAGGGTCGGGTTTGAGGTTTGACGACTGAGGACTGAGGATTGAGGATTGAGAATTGAGGGTTGAGGATTGAGAATTGAGAATTGAGTATGAGGACTGAGGGTTGAGGATTGAGGTTTGAGGAACGAGGATTGAGGGTTGGGGAATGAGGATTGAGGATTGAGGATTGAGGGTTGAGCATTGAAGATTGAGTATTGATGCCTGAGGATTGAGGATTGATGATTGAGGATCGAGGGTTGAAGATTGAGAATTGAGGATTGAAGATTGAGGATTGAGGATTGAGGATTGAGGATATAGGATTGGAGATTGATTATTGAGGATTGAATATTGAGGATTGATAGTTGAGGATTGAGAATTGAGAATTGAGGATGGGGACTGAGGGTTGAGGATTGAGGTTTGAGAAATGAGGATCGAAGATTGAGGACTGAGGATTGAGGATTGAGGATTGAGGATTGAAGATTGAGGATTAATGATTGAGGATTGAATATCGAGGATTGAGGATTGAGGATTGAGGATTGAAGATTGAGTATTGAGTATTGAAGATTGAAGATTGAGGATCGAGGATTGAGGATTGAGTATTGAGGATTGACGCTTGAAGATTGAGGGTTGAGGATGTAGGATTGAAGAGAGAGGACTGAGTGTTGAGGATTGAGTGTTGAGAATTGATGCTTGAGGTTTGGGATTTGATTATTGAATATTGTGGATCGCTTATTCAACCATGAGAATTCAGGATGTTCTATTAAGTATTGAGAATTGAGGATTGATGGTTGAGTATTGAGGATTGATGGTTGAGGGTTGAGTGTTGAATATTGAGGATTGAGGATTGAGGATTGAGGATTGATGATTGAGCATTGAGGATTCAAGATTGAGGACTGGCGATTGAGGATTGAAGATTGAGGATTATGGATTGAGGATTGGGGATTGAGGATGTAGGATTGGAGATTGATTATTGAGGATTGATGATTGAGGATTGAGGATTGAGGATTGAGGTTTGAGAATTGAGAATTGAGGATGAAGACTGAGGGTTGAGGATTGAGGATTGAGGAACGAGGATTGAGGATTGAGGATTGAGGACTGAGGACTGACGATTGAGTATTGACGATTGAGGATTGATGACTGAGGATTGACGACTGAGGATTGGGTATTGAGGATTGAGGAATGAGTATTGAGGATTGAGGATTGAAGATTGAGTATTGAGGATTGAGGACTGAGGATTGAGGATTGAGGATTGAGGATTGAGGATTGAAGATTGAGTATTGAGGATTGAAGGTTGAGGATTGAGTATTGAGGATTGAGGATTGAGGATTGAAGATTGAGGATTCGTTATTGAGGATTGAAGAATGAGGATTGAGGATTGAGGATTGAGGATTGAGGATTGAGAGTTGAGGATTGAAGATTGAGGGTTGGGTATTGAGGATTGAAGAATGAGGATTGAGGGTTGAGGATTGAGGATTGAGGATTGATGATTGAGGATTGGGTATTGAGGATTGAAGAATGAGGATTGAGGATTGAGGATTGAGGATTGAGGATTGAAGATTGAGTATTGAGGATTGAGGATTGAGGATTGAGGATTGAGGATTGAGGATTGAGGATTGAAGATTGAGTATTGAGGATTGAAGGTTGAGGATTGAGTATTGAGGATTGAGGATTGAGGATTGAAGATTGAGGATTGGTTATTGAGGATTGAAGAATGAGGATTGAGGATTGAGGATTGAGGATTGAGGATTGAGAGTTGAGGATTGAGGATTGAGGATTGAAGATTGAGGGTTGGGTATTGAGGCTTGAAGAATGAGGATTGAGGATTGAGGATTGAGGATTGAGGATTGAAGATTGAGTATTGAGGATTGAGGATTGAGGATTGAGGATTGAGGATTGAGGATTGAGGATTGAGTATTGAAGATTGAGTATTGAGGATTGAAGATTGAGGATTGAGGATTGAGTACTGAGGAGTGAGGATTGAGGATTGAGTATTGAAGATTGAGTATTGATCACTGAGGTTTGAGGATTGAGGATTGAGGATTGAGGATTGAGGATTGAAGATTAAATATTGAGGATTGAAGAGTCAGGATTGAGGATTGAGGATGGAGGATGAGGGCTGAGGGTTGAGGATTGAGGTTTGAGGACTGAGGACTGAGGATTGAGGATTGAGAATTGAGGATTGAGGATGGAGTATTGAAGATTGAGGATTGGGTATTGAGGATGGAAGAATGAGGATTGAGGATTGAGGATTGAGGATTGAGGATTGAAGATTGAGTATTGAGTATTGAAGATTGACGATTGAGGTTTAAGGATTGAGGATTGAGGATTGAGGATTGAAGATTCAGTATTGAGGATTGAAGGTTGAGGATTGTGGATTGAGGATGGAGGATTGAGGATTGGGGATTGGGTATTGAGGATTGAAGAATGAGGATTGAGGATTGAGGATTGAGGATCTAGGATTGGAGATTGATTATTGAGGACTGAAGATTGGGGATTGAGGATTGAGTATTGAGGATCTAGTATTGGAGATTGATTATTGAGGATGAAGGTTGAGAATTGAGGATTGAGGATTGAGCATTGAGAATTCAGGATGAGGACTGAGGGTTGAGGATTGAGGTTTGAGATATGAGGATTGAGGATTGAGGACTGAGGATTGAGGATTGAGGATTGAAGATTGAGTATTGAAGATTGAATATTGATCACTGAGGTTTGAGGATTGAGGATTGAGGATTGAGGATTGAAGATTGAATATTGAGGATTGAAGATTCAGGATTGAGGATTGAGGATTGACGATGGAGGATGAGGGCACAGGGTTGAGGATTGAGGTTTCAGTATTGAATCCTGAGAATTCAGGATATTCTATTGAGTATTGAGAATTGAGGATTGATGGTTGAGTACTGAGGATTGAGGATTGAGGATTGAGTATTGAAGATTGAGGATTGATGATTGAGGATTGAGGATTGGGGATTGAGGATTGAGGAATGAGTACTGAAGATTGAGGATTGATGATTGAGGATTGAAGATAGAGGATTGAGGATTGGGGATTGAGGATTGAGCATTGAGGTTTGAGGACTGAGGGCTGAGGATTGAGGATTGACGATTGAGGATTGAGGATGAGGGCTGAGGGCTGAGGATTGAGGTTTGAGGACTGAGGACTGAGGATCGACGATTGAGAATTGAGGATTGAGGATTGAGAATTGAAGATTGAGGATTGGGAATTGAGGATTGAGGATTGAGGATTGGGGATTGAGGATTGAGCATTGAGGTTTGAGGACTGAGGGCTGAGGATTGAGGATTGACGATTGAGGATTGAGGATGAGGGCTGAGGGTTGAGGATTGAGGTTTGAGGACTGAGGACTGAGGATTGACGATTGAGAATGGAGGATTGAGGATTGAGGATTGAAGATTGAGGATTGGGTATTGAGGATTGAAGTATGAGGATTGAGGATTGAGGATTGAGGATTGAGGATTGAGGATTGAAGATTGAAGATTGAGGATTGGGTATTGAGGATTGAAGAATGAGTATTGAGGATTGAAGACTGAGGATTGAGGATTGAGGATTGAGGATCTAGGATTGGAGATTGATTATTGAGGATAGAAGATTGGGGATTGAGTATTGAGGATTGAGGATCTAGGATTGGAGATTGATTATTGAGGATGAAGATTGAGAATTGAGGATTGAGGATTGAGAATTGAGAATGGAGGAAGAGGACTGAGGGTTGAGGATTCAGGTTTGAGAAATGAGGATTGAGGATTGAGGACTGAGGATTGAGGATTGAGGATTGAGGATTGAGTATTGATGATTGAGTATTGGTCACTGAGGATTGAGGATTGAGGATTGAGGATTGAGGATTGAAGATTGAGGATTGAGGATTGGGGATTGAGGATTGAGCATTGAGGTTTGAGGACTGAGGGCTGAGGATTGAGGATTGACGATTGAGGATTGAGGATGAGGGCTGAGGGCTGAGGATTGAGGTTTGAGGACTGAGGACTGAGGATCGACGATTGAGAATTGAGGATTGAGGATTGAGAATTGAAGATTGAGGATTGGGAATTGAGGATTGAGGATTGAGGATTGGGGATTGAGGATTGAGCATTGAGGTTTGAGGACTGAGGGCTGAGGATTGAGGATTGACGATTGAGGATTGAGGATGAGGGCTGAGGGTTGAGGATTGAGGTTTGAGGACTGAGGACTGAGGATTGACGATTGAGAATGGAGGATTGAGGATTGAGGATTGAAGATTGAGGATTGGGTATTGAGGATTGAAGTATGAGGATTGAGGATTGAGGATTGAGGATTGAGGATTGAGGATTGAAGATTGAAGATTGAGGATTGGGTATTGAGGATTGAAGAATGAGTATTGAGGATTGAAGACTGAGGATTGAGGATTGAGGATTGAGGATCTAGGATTGGAGATTGATTATTGAGGATAGAAGATTGGGGATTGAGTATTGAGGATTGAGGATCTAGGATTGGAGATTGATTATTGAGGATGAAGATTGAGAATTGAGGATTGAGGATTGAGAATTGAGAATGGAGGATGAGGACTGAGGGTTGAGGATTCAGGTTTGAGAAATGAGGATTGAGGATTGAGGACTGAGGATTGAGGATTGAGGATTGAGGATTGAGTATTGATGATTGAGTATTGGTCACTGAGGATTGAGGATTGAGGATTGAGGATTGAGGATTCAGGATTGAGGATTGAGGATTGAGGATTGAAGATTGAATATTGAGGATTGAATATTGAGGATTGAGGATTGAGGATTGAGGATTGAGGATTGAGGATTGAGAATGAGGGCTGAGGGTTGAGGATTGAGGTTTGAGTATAGAATCCTGTGAATTCAGGATATTCTATTGAGCATTGGGAATTGAGGATTGATGGTTGAGTATTGAGAATTGAGGTTTGAAGATTGAGGATTGAGTATTGAAGATTGAGGATTGATGATTGAGGATTGAGGATTGGGGATTGAGGATTGAGGAATGAGTACTGAAGATTGAGGATTGATGATTGAGGATTGAAGATTGAGGATTGAGGATTGGGGATTGAGGATTGAGCATTGAGGTTTGAGGACTGAGGGCTGAGGATTGAGGATTGACGATTGAGGATTGAGGATGAGGGCTGAGGGTTGAGGATTGAGGTTCGAGGACTGAGGACTGAGGATCGACGATTGAGAATTGAGGATTGAGGATTGAGGATTGAAGATTGAGGATTGGGTATTGAGGATTGAGGATTGAGGATTGGGGATTGAGGATTGAGCATCAAGGTTTGAGGACTGAGGGCTGAGGATTGAGGATTGACGATTGAGGATTGAGGATGAGGGCTGAGGGTTGAGGATTGAGGTTTGAGGACTGAGGACTGAGGATTGATGATTGAGGATTGAAGATTGATTATTGATGATTGAAGATTGAGGATTGAGGATTGAGGGTTGAGGATTGAGGACGAGGACTGACGGTTGAGGATTGAGGTTTGAGGATTGAGGATTGAGGATTGAGGACTGAGGCTTGAGGATTGAGGATTGAGCACTGAGGATTGAAGATTGAGGACTGGCGATTGAGGATTGAAGATTGAGTATTATGGATTGAGGATTGGGGATTGAGGATGTAGGATTGGAGATTGATTATTGAGGATTGATGATTGAGGATTGAGGATTGAGGATTGAGGATTGAGAATTGAGAATTGTGGATGAAGACTGAGGGTTGAGGATTGAGGTTTGAGGAACGAGGATTGAGAATTGAGGATTGAGGACTGAGGATTGACTATTGAGTATTGACGATTGAGGATTGATGACTGAGGATTGACGACTGAGAATTGAGGATTGAGGATTGATGATTGAAGATTGAGTATTGAGGATTGAATATGGAGGATTGAGGATTGAGGATTGAGGATTGAAGATTGAGGATCGAGGATTAAGGATTGAAGATTGACTATTGAGTATTGAAGGTTGAGGATTGTCGATTGAGGATTGAGGATTGAGGATTGAGGATTGAGGATTGAAGATTGAGTATTGATGATTGAATATTGAGGATTGAGGGTTGAGGTTTGAGGATTGAGGACGAGGGCTTACGGTAGAGGATTTAGGTTTGAGGATTGAGGATTGAGGACTGAGGGCTGAGGATTGAGGATTGAGGGTTAAAGTTGAGGATTGGGTATTGAGGATTGAAGAATGAGGATTGATTAATTAGGATTGAGGATTGAGGATTGAGGATTGAAGATTGAGGATTGGGTATTGAGGATTGAAGAATGAGGCTTGAGGATTGAGGATTGAGGATTGAGGAATGAAGATTGAGTATTGAAGATTGAAGACTGAGGATTGAGGATTGAGGATTGAGGATTGAGGATTGAAGATTGAGGATTAAGGATTGAAGATTGCGGATTGAGGATCTAGGATTGGAGACTGATTACTGAGGATTGACGATTGAGGATTGAGGATTGAGGATTGAGGATGGAGGATGAGGGCTGAGGGTTGAGGACTGAGGTTTGAGGATTGAAGATTGAGGATTGAAATTGAGGATTGGGTATTGATGATTGAGATTTAAGGATTAAAGATTGAGGATTAAGGATTGAAGATTGAGGATTGGGTATTGCGGATTGAACATTGAGGATTGAGGATTGAGGATTGAGGATTGAGGATTGAGGACAGAAGATTGAATATTGATGATCGAAGATTGAGGACTGAGGATTGAGTGTTGTGGATTGAGGACGAGGACTGAGGGTTGAGTATTGATGTTTGAGGTCTGAGGATTTAGGATTGAGGATTGAGAATTGAGGATTGAGGATTGAGGATTGAAGATTGAGGATTGGGTATTGTGGATTGAAGAATGAGGATTGAGGATTGAGGTTTGAGGATTGAGGATTGCAGATTGAGTATTAAGGATTGAAGATTGAGGATTGAGGATTGAGGATTGAAGATTGAGGATTGAGGGTTGAGGATGAGGGCTGAGAGTTGAGGGTTGAGGTTTGAGGTCTGAGGACTGAGGATTGAGGATTGAGAATTGACGATTGAGGATTGAGGATTGAAGATTGAGGATTGAGGATTGAGAATTGAGGATTGAGGATTGAGGATTGAAATTGAGTATTGAGGATTGAAGATTGAGGATTGAGATTTGATTATTGAATTTTGTGGATTGAGTATTGAACCATGAGTATTCAGAATATTCTCTTGAGTATTGAGAATTGAGGATTGATGGTTGAGTATTGAGGATTGATGGCTGAGGTTTGTGTCATGAATATTGAGGATTGAGGATTGAGGATTGAGGACTGAGAATTGAGGATTGAAGGCTGAGTACTGATCATTGAATATTGAGGATTCAGGATTGAGGATTGAGGTTTGAGGATTGAGGACGAGGACTGACGGTTGAGGATTGAGGTTTGAGGATTGAGGATTGAGGATTGAGGACTGAGGATTGAGGATTGAGGATTGAGCATTGAGGATAGTAGATTGATGACTGGGGATTGAGGATTGAAGATTGAGGATTAAGGATTGAAGGTTGGGGATTGAGGATCTAGGATTGGAGATTGATTATTGAGGATTGAAGATTGAGGATTGAGGATTGAGGATTGAGGATTGAGAATTGAGAATTGAGTATGAGGACTGAGGGTTGAGGATTCAGGTTTGAGGAACGAGGATTGAGGGTTGGGGAATGAGGATTGAGGATTGAGGATTGAGGGTTGAGCATTGAAGATTGAGTATTGATGCCTGAGGATTGAGGATTGATGATTGAGGATCGAGGATTGAAGATTGATAATTGAGGATTGAAGATTGAGGATTGAGGATTGAGGATTGAGGATGGAGGATGAGGGCTGAGGGTTGAGGATTGAGGTTTGAGGACTGAGGACTGAGGATTGAGGATTGAGAATTGAGGATTGAGGATTGAGGGTTAAAGTTGAGGATTGGGTATTGAGGATTGAAGAATGAGGATTGAGGAATTAGGATTGAGGATTGAGGATTGAGGATTGAAGATTGAGGATTGGGTATTGAGGATTGAAGAATGAGGCTTGAGGTTTGAGGATTGAGGATTGAGGAATGAAGATTGAGTATTGAGGATTGAAGATTGAGGATTGAGGATTGAGGATTGAGGACTGAGGATTGAAGATTGAGGATTAAGGATTGAAGATTGGGGATTGAGGATCTAGGATTGGAGATTGATTACTGAGGATTGACGATTGAGGATTGAGGATTGAGGATTGAGGATTGAGGATGAGGGCTGAGAGTTGAGGATTGAGGTTTGAGGTATGAGGACTGAGGATTGAGGATTGAGAATTGACGATTGAGGATTGAGGATTGAAGATTGAGGATTGAGATTTGATTATTGAATATTGTGGATTGAGTATTGAACCATGAGTATTCAGAATATTCTAATGAGTATTGAGAATTGAGGATTGATGGTTGAGTATTGAGGATTGATGGCTGAGGTTTGTGTCATGAATATTGAGGATTGAGGATTGAGGATTGAGGACTGAGAATTGAGGATTGAAGGCTGAGTATTGATGATTGAATATTGAGGATTCAGGATTGAGGATTGAGGGTTGAGGATTGAGGGTTGAGGATTGAGGATCTAGGATTGGAGATTGATTATTGAGTATTGAAGGTTGAGGATTGTGGACTGAGGATTGAGGATTTTGGATTGAACATTGAAGATTGAGTATTGATGCCTGAGGATTGAGGATTGAGGATTGAGTATTGAGGATTGAGGATTGAGGATTGGGTATTGAGGATTGAAGATTGAGGATTGAGGATTGTGTATTGAGGATGGAGGATGAGGACTGACGGTTGAGGATTGAGGTTTGAGGATTGAGGATTGAGGATTGAGGACTGAGGAGTGAGGATTGAGGATTGAGCATTGAGGATTGAAGATTGAGGACTGGGGATTGAGGATTGAAGGTTGAGGATTAAGGATTGAAGATTGGGGATTGAGGATCTAGGATTGGAGATTGATTATTGGGGATTGAATATTGAGGATTGAGAATTGAGGATTGAGAATTGAGAATTGAGGATGAGGACTGAAGGTTGAGGATTGTGGTTTGAGGAACGAGGATTGAGGATTCAGGACTGAGTATTGACGATTGAGTATTGAAGATTGACGATTTATGACTGAGGATTGAGGATTGGGGATTGAGGATTGAGGATTGAGGATTGAATATTGCGTATTGAGGATTGAATATTGAGGATTGAGGATTGAGGATTGAGGATTGAGAATGAGGGCTGAGGGTTGAGGATTGAGGTTTGAGTATAGAATCCTGTGAATTCAGGATATTCTATTGAGCATTGGGAATTGAGGATTGATGGTTGAGTATTGAGAATTGAGGTTTGAGGATTGAGTATTGAAGATTGAGGATTAATGATTGAGGATTGAATATTGAGGATTGAGGATTGAGGATTGAGGATTGAAGATTGAGGGTTGAGGATTGAAGGTTCAATATAGATGATTGAATATTGAGGACTGAGGATTGAGGGTTGTGGATTGAGGACGAGGACTGAGGGTTGAATATTGATGTTTGAGGTCTGAGGATTAAGGATTGAGGATTGAGAATTGAGGATTGAGGATTGAGGATTGAAGATTGAGGATTGGGTATTGTGGATTGAAGAATGAGGATTGAGGATTGAGGTTTGAGGATTGAGGATTGCAGATTGAGTATTAAGGATTGAAGATTGAGGATTGAGGATTGAGGATTGAAGATTGAGGATTGAGGGTTGAGGATTCAGGATTGAGGATTGACGCTTGAGGATTGAGGATTGAAGATTCAGAATTGGGTATTGAGGATTGAACATTGAGGATTGAGGATTGAGGATTGAAGGTTGAATATTGATGAATGAAGATTGACGATTTATGATTGAGTGTTGTGTATTGAGGACGAGGACTGAGGGTTGAGTATTGATACTTGAGGTCTGAGGATTGAGGATTGAGGATTGCGAATTGAGGATTGAGGATTGAAGATTGAGGATTGGGTATTGAGGATTGAAGAATGAGTATTGAGGATTGAGGACTGAGGATTGAGGATTGAAGATTGAATATAGAGGATTGAACATTGAGGATTGAGGATTGAGAATTGAGGATTGGGGATTGAAGATTGAGTGTTGAGGATTGAAGATTGAGGATTGAGGATTGGCGATTGAGGAATGAGTATTGAGTATTGAGAATTGAGTATTGAGGATTGAAGATTGAGTATTGAGGATTGAAGATTGAGGATTGAGGATTGAGGATCGAGGGTTGAGGTTTGATGATTGAGGATTGAGGATTGAGGGTTGAGGATTGAGGATTGAGGATTGAAGATTGAATATTGAGGATTGAGGATTGAGGATCGAGGATTGAGGGTTGAAGATTGAGGATTGGGTATTGAGGATTGAAGAATGAGGATTGATGATTGAGGATTGAGGATTGAGGATTGAAGACTGAGTATTGAGGATTGAAGATTGACGATTGAGAATTAAGGATTAAAGATTGAGGATTAAGGATTGAAGGTTGGGGACTGAGGATCTAGGGTTGGAGATTGATTATTGAGGATTGAATATTGAGAACTGAGGATTGAGGATGGAGAATTGAGAATTGAGGATGAGGACTGATGGTTGAGGATTGAGGTTTGAGAAATGAGGATTGATGATTGAGGATTGAGGATAGAGGATTGAGGATTGAGGATTCAGTATTGAAGATTGAGTATTGATCACTGAGGATTGAGGACTGAGGATTGAAGATTGAGGATTGAGGATTGACGCTTGAGGATTGAGTGTTGAGGATGTAGGGTTGAAGAGAGAGTACTGAGTGTTGAGGATTGAGTGTTGAGAATTGACGTTTGAGGATTGAGATTTGATTATTGAATATTGTGGATTGAGTATTGAACCATAAGAATTCAGGATGTTCTATTGAGTATTGAGAATTGAGTATTGATGGTTGAGTATTGAGTATTGAGGATTGAGGATTGACGATTGAGTATTGATGATTGGAGATTGAGGATTGAGAATTGAGGGTTGAGAATTGAGGTTTGAGGACTGAGGATTGAGGATTGATGATTGAGGCTTGAGGATTGAGGATTGAGGATTGAGGATTGAGGACTGAGGATTGAGGATGAGGGCTGAGGTTCGGGGATTGAGGTTTGACGACTGAGGACTGAGGATTGAGGATTGAGGATTGAGGATCTAGGATTGGAGATTGATTATTGGGGATTGAATATTGAGGATTGAGAATTGAGGATTGAGAATTGAGAATTGAGGATGAGGACTGAAGGTTGAGGATTGTGGTTTGAGGAACGAGGATTGAGGATTCAGGACTGACTATTGACGATTGAGTATTGAAGATTGAGTATTGATGCCTGAGGATTGAGGATTGAGGATTGAGGATTGAGGATTGAGGATTGAAGATTGAGGATTGAGGGCTGAGGATTGAGGATTGAGAATTGAGGATTGATGATTGAGGATTGAAGATTGAGGATTGGGTATTGAGGATTGAGGAATGAGGATTGAGGATTGAGGATTGAGGATTGAGGATTGAGGATCTAGGATTGGAGATTGATTATTGAGGATTGAAGATTGGGGATTGAGGATTGAGTATTGAGGATCTAGGATTGGAGATTGATTATTGAGGATGAAGATTGAGAATTGAGGATTGAGGATTGAGCATTGAGAATTCAGGATGAGGACTGAGGGTTGAGGATTGAGGTTTGAGAAATGAGGATTGAGGATTGAGGATTGAAGATTGAGGATTAGGTATTGAGGATTGAGGATTGAAGAATGAGTATTGAGGATTGCGGACTGAGTATTGACGATTGAGTATTGAAGATTGAGGATTTATGACTGAGGATTTAGGATTGAGGATTGAGGATTGAGGATTGAGGATTGAAGATTGAGTATTGAGGATTGAATGTTGAGGATTGAGGATTGAGGATTGACGCTTGAAGATTGAGGGTTGAGGATGTAGGATTTAAGAGAGGGGACTGAGTGTTGAGGATTGAGTGTTGAGAATTGATGCTTGAGGTTTGGGATTTGATTATTGAACATTGTGGATCGCGTATTCAACCATGAGAATTCAGGATGTTCTATTGAGTATTGAGAATTGAGGATTGATGGTTGAGTATTGAGGATTGATGGTTGAGGGTTGAGTGTTGAATATTGTGGATTGAGGATTGAGGATTGAGGATTGATGATTGAGGATTGAAGATTGATTATTGATGATTGAAGATTGAGGATTGAGGATTGAGGGTTGAGGATTGAGGACGAGGACTGACAGTTGAGGATTGAGGTTTGAGGATTGAGGATTGAGGATTGAGGACTGAGGCTTGAGGATTGAGGATTGAGCACTGAGGATTGAAGATTGAGGACTGGCGATTGAGGATTGAAGATTGAGGATTATGGATTGAGGATTGTGGATTGAGGATGTAGGATTGGAGATTGATTATTGAGGATTGATGATTGAGGATTGAGGATTGAGGATTGAGGATTGAGAATTGTGGATGAAGACTGAGGGTTGAGGATTGAGGTTTGAGGAACGAGGATTGAGGATTGAGGATTGAGGACTGAGGATTGACTATTGAGTATTGAAGGTTGAGGATTGTGGATTGAGGATTGAGGATTGAGGATTGAGGATTGAGGATTGAAGATTGAGTATTGATGATTGAATATTGAGGATTGAGGATTGAGGTTTGAGGATTGAGGACGAGGGCTGACGGTAGAGGATTTAGGTTTGAGGATTGAGGATTGAGGACTGAGGATTGAGGATGGGGGCTGAGGGTCGGGGATTGAGGTTTGACGACTGAGGACTGAGGATTGAGGATTGAGAATTGAGGATTGATGATTGAGGATTGAAGATTGAGGATTGGGTATTGAGGATTGAAGAATGAGGACTGAGGATTGAGGATTGAGGATTGAGGATTAAGGATTGAGGATCTAGGATTGGAGATTGATTATTGAGTATTGAAGGTTGAGGATTGTGGACTGAGGATTGAGGATTTTGGATTGAAAATTGAAGATTGAGTATTGATGCCTGAGGATTGAGGATTGAGGATTTAGGATTGAGGATTGAGGATTGAGGATTGAGTATTGAGGATTGAAGATTGAGGATTGAGGATTGAGGATTGAGGATGGAGGATGAGGACTGACGGTTGACGATTGAGGTTTGAGGATTGAGGATTGAGGATTGAGGACTGAGGATTGAGGATTGAGGATTGAGCATTGAGGATTGAAGATTGAGGACTGGGGATTGAGGATTGAAGATTGAGGATTAAGGATTGAAGATTGGGGATTGAGGATCTAGGATTGGAGGTTGATTATTGAGGATTGAAAATTGAGGATTGAGGATTGAGGATTGAAGATTGAGTATTGAGAATTGAGTATGAGGACTGAGGGTTGAGGATTGAGGTTTGAGGAACGAGGATTGAGGGTTGGGGAATGCGGACTGAGGATTGAGGATTGAGGGTTGAGCATTGAAGACTGAGTATTGGTGCCTGAGGATTGAGGATTGATGATTGAGGATCGAGGATTGAAGATTGAGAATTGAGGATTGAAGATTGAGGATTGACGATTGAGGATTGAGGATGGAGGATGAGGGCTGAGGGTTGAGGATTGACGTTTGAGGACTGAGGACTGAGGATTGAGGATTGAGAGTTGAGGATTGAGGATTGAGGGTTAAAGTTGAGGATTGGGTATTGAGGATTGAAGAATGGGGATTGAGGAATTAGGATTGAGGATTGAGGATTGAGGATTGAAGATTGAGGATTGGGTATTGAGGATTGAAGAATGAGGCTTGAGGATTGAGGATTGAGGACTGAGGAATGAAGATTGAGTATTGAGGATTGAAGATTGAGGATTGAGGATTGAGGATTGAGGATTGAGGATTGAAGATTGAGGATTAAGGATTGATGATTGGGGATTGAGGATCTAGGATTGGAGATTGATTACTGAGGATTGACGATTGAGGATTGGGGATTGAGGATTGAGGGTGGAGGATGAGTTCTGAGGGTTGAGGATTGAGGTTTGAGGATTGAGGACTGAGGATTGAGGATTGAGGGTTGAGGATTGATGATTGAGTATTGATGATTGAATATTGAGGGTTGAGGATTGAGGTTTGAGGATTGAGGACGAGGACTGACGGTAGAGGATTGAGGTTTGAGGATTGAGGATTGAGGACTGAGGATTGAGGGTGAGGGCTGAGGGTCAGGGATTGAGGTTTGCCGACTGAGGACTGAGGATTGAGGATTGAGAGTTGAGGATTGAGGATTGAGAATTGAGAATTGAGTATGAGGACTGAGGGTTGAGGATTGAGGTTTGAGGAACGAGGATTGAGGGTTGGGGAATGAGGATTGAGGATTGAGGATTGAGGGTTGAGCATTGAAGATTGAGTATTGATGCCTGAGGATTGAGGATTGATGATTGAGGATCGAGGATTGAAGATTGAGAATTGAGGATTGAAGATTGAGGATTGAGTATTGAAGATTGAGTATTGATCACTGAGGATTAAGGATTGAGGACTGAGGATTGAGGATTGAGGATTGAAGATTGAATACTGAGGATTTAAGACTCAGGATTGAGGATTGAGGATTGAGGATGGAGGATGGGGGCTGAGGGTTGAGGATTGAGGGTTCAGTATTGAATCCTGAGAATTCAGGATATTCTCTTGAGTATTGAGAATTGAGGATTGATGGTTGAGTATTGAGGATTGAGTATTGAGGATTGCAGATTGAGTATTGAGGACTGAGGATTGAGGATTGAGGATTGAGGATTGAGGATTGAGGATTGAGGATTGGGGATAGAGGATTGAGGATTGAGTATTGAGGATTGAAGATTGAGGATTGAGGATTGAGGATTGAGGATTGAGGTTGAGGATTGAAGAATGAGGATTGGGGATTGAGGATTGACGATTGAGGATTGAGTATTGAGGATTGAGTATTGAGGATTGAGGATTGAAATTGAGTATTGAGGATTGAAGATTGAGGATTGAGATTTGATTATTGAATATTGTGGATTGAATATTGAACCATGAGTATTCAGAATATTCTATTGAGTATTGAGAATTGAGGATTGATGGTTGAGTATTGATGATTGAATGTTGAGGATTGAGGATTGAGGGTTGAGGATTGAGGACGAGGACTGACGGTTGAGGATTGAGGTTTGAGGATTGAGGATTGAGGATTGAGGACTGAGGATTGAGGATTGAGGACTAAGCATTGAGGATTGAAGATTGATGACTAGGGATTGAGGATTGAACATTGAGGATTAAGGATTGAAGATTGGGGATTGAGGATCTAGGATTGGAGATTGATTATTGAGAATTGAAGACTGAGGATTGTGGATTGAGGATTGAGGATTGAGAATTGCGGATGAGGACTTAGGGTTGAGGATTGAGGTTTGAGGAATGAGGAATGAGGATTGAAGATTGAGGACTGGGGATTGAGGATTGAAGATTGAGGATTAAGGATTGAAGATAGGGGATTGAGGATCTAGGATTGGAGATTGATTATTGAGGATTGAAGGTTGAGGATTGAGGATTGAGGATTGAGAATTGAGAATTGAGTATGATGACTGAGGGTTGAGGGTTGAGGTTTGAGGTATGAGGATTGAGGGTTGGGGAATGAGGATTGAGGATTGGGGATTGAGGATTGAGCATTGAAGATTGAGTATTGATGCCTGAGGATTGAGGATTGCGGATTGAGTATTGAGGATCGAGGATTGAAGATTGAGAATTGAGGATTGAAGATTGAGGATTGAGGATTGAGGATTCAGGATGGAGGATGAGGGCTGAGGGTTGAGGATTGAGGTATGAGGACTGAGGATTGAGGATTGAGGATTGAAGATTGAGTGTTGAGGATTGAAGATTGAGGATTGAATATCGAGGATTGAGGATTGTGGATTGAAGATTGAGGGTTGAGGATTGAAGATTCAATATAGATGATTGAATATTGAGGACTGAGGATTGAGGGTTGTGGATTGAGGACGAGGACTGAGGGTTGAATATTGATGTTTGAGGTCTGAGGATTAAGGATTGAGGATTGAGAATTGAGGATTGAGGATTGAGGATTGAAGATTGAGGATTGGGTATTGTGGATTGAAGAATGAGGATTGAGGATTGAGGTTTGAGGATTGAGGATTGCAGATTGAGTATTAAGGATTGAAGATTGAGGATTGAGGATTGAGGATTGAAGATTGAGGATTGAGGGTTGAGGATTCAGGATTGAGGATTGACGCTTGAGGATTGAGGATTGAAGATTGAGAATTGGGTATTGAGGATTGAACATTGAGGATTGAGGATTGAGGATTGAAGGTTGAATATTGATGAATGAAGATTGACGATTGATGATTGAGTGTTGTGTATTGAGGACAAGGACTGAGGGTTGAGTATTGATACTTGAGGTCTGAGGATTGAGGATTGAGGATTGCGAATTGATGATTGAGGATTGAAGATTGAGGATTGGGTATTGAGGATTGAAGAATGAGTATTGAGGATTGAGGATTGAGGATTGAGGATTGAAGATTGAATATTGAGGATTGAACATTGAGGATTGAGGATTGAGAATTGAGGATTGGGGATTGAAGATTGTGTGTTGAGGATTGAAGATTGAGGATTGAGGATTGGCGATTGAGGAATGAGTATTGAGTATTGAGAATTGAGTATTGAGGATTGAAGATTGAGTATTGAGGATTGAAGATTGAGGATTGAGGATTGAGGATCGAGGGTTGAGGGTTGATGATTGTGGATTGAGGATTGAGGGTTGAGGATTGAGGATTGAGGATTGAAGATTGAATATTGAGGATTGAGGATTGAGGATCGAGGATTGAGGGTTGAAGATTGAGGATTGGGTATTGAGGATTGAAGAATGAGGATTGATGATTGAGGATTGAGGATTAAGGATTGAAGACTGAGTATTGAGGATTGAAGATTGACGATTGAGAATTAAGGATTAAAGATTGAGGATTAAGGATTGAAGGTTGGGGACTGAGGATCTAGGGTTGGAGATTGATTATTGAGGATTGAAGATTGAGAACTGAGGATTGAGGATTGAGAATTGAGAATTGAGGATGAGGACTGAGGGTTGAGGATTGAGGTTTGAGAAATGAGGATTGATGATTGAGGATTGAGGATAAAGGATTGAGAATGGAGGATTCAGTATTGAAGATTGAGTATTGATCACTGAGGATTGAGGACTGAGGATTGAGGATTGAGGATTGAGGATTGACGCTTGATGATTGAGTGTTGAGGATGTAGGGTTGAAGAGAGAGGACTGAGTGTTGAGGATTGAGTGTTGAGAATTGATGTTTGAGGATTGAGATTTGATTATTGAATATTGTGGATTGAGTATTGAACCATGAGAATTCCGGATGTTCTATTGAGTATTGAGAATTGAGTATTGATGGTTGAGTATTGAGTATTGAGGATTGAGGACTGAAGATTGAGTATTGATGATTGAAGATTGAGGATTGAGAATTGAGGGTTGAGAATTGAGGTTTGAGGACTGAGGATTGAGGATTGAGGATTGAGGCTTGAGGATTGAGGATTGAGGACTGAGGATTGAGGATGAGGGCTGAGGTTCGGGGATTGAGGTTTGACGACTGAGGACTGAGGATTGAGGATTGAGGATTGAGGATTGAAGATTGAATATTGAGGATTGAACATTGAGGATTGAGGATTGAGAATTGAGGATTGGGGATTGAAGATTGTGTGTTGAGGATTGAAGATTGAGGATTGAGGATTGGCGATTGAGGATTGAGTATTGAGTATTGAGAATTGAGGATTGAGGATTGAAGATTGACTATTGAGGGTTGAAGCTTGAGGATTGAGGATTGAGGATCGAGGATTGAGGGTTGAGATTGAGGATTGAGGATTGAGGATTGAGGATTGAGGATTGAGGATTGAAGATTGAATATTGATGATTGAAGATTGAGGATTGAGTATTGAGGGTTGTGGATTGAGGACGAGGACTGAGGGTTGAATATTGATGTTTGAGGTCTGAGGATTGAGGATTGAGGATTGAGAATTGATGATTGAGGATTGAGGATGGAAGATTGAGGATTGGGTATTGAGGATTCAAGAATGAGGATTGGGGATTGAGGATTGAGGGTTGAGGATTGTAGATTGAGTATTGAGGATTGAAGGTTGAGGATTAAGGATTGAGGATTGGGGTTGAGGATCTAGGATTGGAGATTGATTATTGGGGATTGAATATTGAGGATCGAGAATTGAGGATTGAGAATTGAGAATTGAGGATGAGGACTGAAGGTTGAGGATTGTGGTTTGAGGAACGAGGATTGAGGATTCAGGACTCAGTATTGACGATTGAGTATTGAAGATTGAGGATTTATGACTGAGGATTGAGGATTGGGGATTGAGGATTGAGGATTGAGGATTGAAGATTGAGTATTGAGGATTGAATATTGAGGATTGAGGATTGAGGATTGAGGATTGAGAATGAGGGCTGAGGGTTGAGGATTGAGGTTTGAGTATAGAATCCTGCGAATTCAGGATATTCTATTGAGCATTGGGAATTGAGGATTGATGGTTGAGTATTGAGAATTGAGGTTTGAGGATTGAGGATTGAGTATTGAAGATTGAGGATTAATGATTGAGGATTGAATATTGAGGATTGAGGATTGAGGATTGAGGATTGAAGATTGAGTATTGAGGATTGAAGGTTGAAGGTTGAGGATCGAGGATTGAGGACTGAGTATTGAGGATTGACGCTTGAAGATTGAGGGTTGAGGATGTAGGATTGAAGAGAGAGGACTGAGTGTTGAGGATTGACTGTTGAGAATTGATGCTTGAGGTTTGGGATTTGATTATTGAATATTGTGGATCGCTTATTCAACCATGAGAATTCAGGATGTTCTATTGAGTATTGAGAATTGAGGATTGATGGTTGAGTATTGAGGATTGATGGTTGAGGGTTGAGTGTTGAATATTGAGGATTGAGGATTGAGGATTGAGGATTGATGATTGGGGATTGAAGATTGATTATTGATGATTGAAGATTGAGGATTGAGGATTGAGGGTTGAGGATTGAGGACGAGGACTGACGGTTGAGGATTGAGGTTTGAGGATTGAGGATTGAGGATTGAGGACTGAGGCTTGAGGATTGAGGATTGAGCATTCAGGATTGAAGATTGAGGACTGGCGATTGAGGATTGAAGATTGAGGATTATGGATTGAGGATTGGGGATTGAGGATGTAGGATTGGAGATTGATTATTGAGGATTGATGATTGAGGATTGAGGATTGAGGATTGAGGTTTGAGAATTCAGAATTGAGGATGAAGACTGAGGGTTGAGGATTGAGGTTTGAGGAACGAGGATTGAGGATTGAGGATTGAGGACTGAGGATTGACGATTGAGAATTGAAGATTGAGGATTGATGACTGAGGATTGACGACTGAGAATTGAGGATTGAGGATTGATGATTGAAGATTGAGTATTGATGATTGAATATTGAGGATTGAGGATTGAGGTTTGAGGATTGAGGACGAGGGCTGACGGTAGAGGATTTAGGTTTGAGGATTGAGGATTGAGGACTGAGGATTGTGGATGGGGGCTGAGGGTCGGGGATTGAGGTTTGACGACTGAGGACTGAGGATTGAGGATTGAGAATTGAGGATTGATGATTGAGGATTGAAGATTGAGGATTGGGTATTGAGGATAGAAGAATGAGGACTGAGGATTGAGGATTGAGGATTGAGGATTGAGGATCTAGGATTGGAGATTGATTATTGAGTATTGAAGGTTGAGGATTGTGGACTGAGGATTGAGGATTTTGGATTGAAAATTGAAGATTGAGTATTGATGCCTGAGTATTGAGGATTGAGGATTGAGGATTGAGGATTGAGGATTGAGGATTGAGGATTGAGTATTGAGGATTGAAGATTGAGGATTGAGGATTGAGCATTGAGGATGGAGGATTGAAGATTGAGGACTGGGGATTGAGGATTGAAGGTTGAGGATTAAGGATTGAAGATTGGGGATTGAGGATCTAGGATTGGAGGTTGATTATTGAGGATTGAGGATTGAGGATTGAAGATTGCAAATTGAGAATTGAGGATGAGGACTGAAGGTTGAGGATTGTGGTTTGAGGAACGAGGATTGAGGATTCAGGACTCAGTATTGACGATTGAGTATTGAAGATTGAGGATTTATGACTGAGGATTGAGGATTGGGGATTGAGGATTGAGGATTGAGGAATGAAGATTGAGTATTGAGGATTGAATATTGAGGATTGAGGACTGAGGATTGAGGATTGAGAATGAGGGCTGAGGGTTGAGGGTTGAGGTTTGAGTATAGAATCTTGTGAATTCAGGATATTCTATTGAGCATTGGGAATTGAGGATTGATGGTTGAGTATTGAGAATTGAGGTTTGAGGATTGAGGATTGAGTATTGAAGATTGAGGATTAATGATTGAGGATTGAATATTGAGGATTGAGGATTGAGGATTGAGGATTGAAGATTGAGTATTGAGGATTGAAGGTTGAAGGTTGAGGATCGGGGATTGAGGATTGAGTATTGAGGATTGACGCTTGAAGATTGAGGGTTGAGGATGTAGGATTGAAGAGAGAGGACTGAGTGTTGAGGATTGAGTGTTGAGAATTGATGCTTGAGGTTTGGGATTTGATTATTGAATATTGTGGATCGCTTATTCAACCATGAGAATTCAGGATGTTCTATTGAGTACTGAGAATTGAGGATTGATGGTTGAGTATTGAGGATTGATGGTTGAGGGTTGAGTTTTGAATATTGAGGATTGAGGTTTGAGGATTGAGGATTGATGATTGGGGATTGAAGATTGATTATTGATGATTGAAGATTGAGGATTGAGGATTGAGGGTTGAGGATTGAGGACGAGGACTGACGGTTGAGGATTGAGGTTTGAGGATTGAGGATTGAGGATTGAGGACTGAGGCTTGAGGATTGAGGATTGAGCATTCAGGATTGAAGATTGAGGACTGGCGATTGAGGATTGAAGATTGAGGATTATGGATTGACGATTGGGGATTGAGGATGTAGGATTGGAGATTGATTATTGAGGATTGATGATTGAGGATTGAGGATTGAGGATTGAGGTTTGAGAATTGAGAATTGAGGATGAAGACTGAGGGTTGAGGATTGAGGTTTGAGGAACGAGGATTGAGGATTGAGGATTGAGGACTGAGGATTGACGATTGAGAATTAACGATTGAGGATTGATGACTGAGGATTGACGACTGAGAATTGAGGATTGAGGATTGATGATTGAAGATTGAGTATTGAGGATTGAATATTGAGGATTGAGTATTGAGGATTGAAGATTGAGGATCGAGGATTAAGGATTGAAGATTGACTATTGAGTATTGAAGGTTGAGGATTGTGGATTGAGGATTGAGGATTGAGGATTGAGGATTGAGGATTGAAGATTGAGTATTGATGATTGAATATTGAGGATTGAGGATTGAGGTTTGAGGATTGAGGACGAGGGCTGACGGTAGAGGATTTAGGTTTGAGGATTGAGGATTGAGGACTGAGGATTGAGGATGGGGGCTGAGGGTCGGGGATTGAGGTTTGAAGACTGAGGACTGAGGATTGAGGATTGAGAATTGAGGATTGATGATTGAGGACTGAAGATTGAGGATTGGGTATTGAGGATTGAAGAATGAGGCGTGAGGATTGAGGATTGAGTATTGAGGATTGAGGATCTAGGATTGGAGATTGATTATTGAGTATTGAAGGTTGAGGATTGTGGACTGAGGATTGAGGATTTTGGATTGAAAATTGAAGATTGAGTATTGATGCCTGAGTATTGAGGATTGAGGATTGAGGATTGACGACTGAGGATTGAGGATTGAGTATTGAGGATTGAAGATTGAGGATTGAGGATTGAGGTTTGAGGATTGAGGATTGCAGATTGAGTATTAAGGATTGAAGATTGAGGATTGAGGATTGAGGATTGAAGATTGAGGATTGAGGGTTGAGGATTCAGGATTGAGGATTGACGCTTGAGGATTGAGGATTGAAGATTGAGAATTGGGTATTGAGGATTGAACATTGAGGACTGAGGATTGAGGATTGAAGGTTGAATATTGATGAATGAAGATTGACGATTGATGATTGAGTGTTGTGTATTGAGGACAAGGACTGAGGGTTGAGTATTGATACTTGAGGTCTGAGGATTGAGGATTGAGGATTGCGAATTGAGGATTGAGGATTGAAGATTGAGGATTGGGTATTGAGGATTGAAGAATGAGTATTGAGGATTGAGGATTGAGGATTGAGGATTGAAGATTGAATATTGAGGATTGAACATTGAGGATTGAGGATTGAGAATTGAGGATTGGGGATTGAAGATTGTGTGTTGAGGATTGAAGATTGAGGATTGAGGATTGGCGATTGAGGAATGAGTATTGAGTATTGAGAATTGAGTATTGAGGATTGAAGATTGAGTATTGAGGATTGAAGATTGAGGATTGAGGATTGAGGATCGAGGGTTGAGGGTTGATGATTGTGGATTGAGGATTGAGGGTTGAGGATTGAGGATTGAGGATTGAAGATTGAATATTGAGGATTGAGGATTGAGGATCGAGGATTGAGGGTTGAAGATTGAGGATTGGGTATTGAGGATTGAAGAATGAGGATTGATGATTGAGGATTGAGGATTAAGGATTGAAGACTGAGTATTGAGGATTGAAGATTGACGATTGAGAATTAAGGACTAAAGATTGAGGATTAAGGATTAAAGGTTGGGGACTGAGGATCTAGGGTTGGAGATTGATTATTGAGGATTGAAGATTGAGAACTGAGGATTGAGGATTGAGAATTGAGAATTGAGGATGAGGACTGAGGGTTGAGGATTGAGGTTTGAGAAATGAGGATTGATGATTGAGGATTGAGGATAGAGGATTGAGGATGGAGGATTCAGTATTGAAGATTGAGTATTGATCACTGAGGATTGAGGACTGAGGATTGAGGATTGAGGATTGAGGATTGACGCTTGAGGATTGAGTGTTGAGGATGTAGGGTTGAAGAGAGAGGACTGAGTGTTGAGGATTGAGTGTTGAGAATTGATGTTTGAGGATTGAGATTTGATTATTGAATATTGTGAATTGAGTATTGAACCATGAGAATTCCGGATGTTCTATTGAGTATTGAGAATTGAGTATTGATGGTTGAGTATTGAGTATTGAGGATTGAGGATTGAAGATTGAGTATTGATGATTGAAGATTGAGGATTGAGAATTGAGGGTTGAGAATTGAGGTTTGAGGACTGAGGATTGAGGATTGAGGATTGAGGCTTGAGGATTGAGGATTGAGGATTGAGGATTGAGGACTGAGGATTGAGGATGAGGGCTGAGGTTCGGGGATTGAGGTTTGACGACTGAGGACTGAGGATTGAGGATTGAGGATTGAGGATCTAGGATTGGAGATTGATTATTGGGGATTGAATATTGAGGATTGAGAATTGAGGATTGAGAATTGAGAATTGAGGATCAGGACTGAAGGTTGAGGATTGTGGTTTGAGGAACGAGGATTGAGGATTCAGGACTGAGTATTGACGATTGAGTATTGAAGATTGAGTATTGATGCCTGAGGATTGAGGATTGAGGATTGAGGATTGAGGATTGAGGATTGAAGATTGAGGATTGAGGGTTGAGGATTCAGGATTGAGGATTGACGCTTGAGGATTGAGGATTGAAGATTGAGAATTGGGTATTGAGGATTGAACGTTGATGATTGAGGATTGAGGATTGAAGGTTGAATATTGATGAATGAAGATTGGGGATTGATGATTGAGGGTTGTGTATTGAGGACGAGGACTGAGGGTTGAGTATTGATACTTGAGGTCTGAGGATTGAGGATTGAGGATTGCGAATTGAGGATTGAGGATTGAAGATTGAGGATTGAGTATTAAGGATTGAAGAATGAGTATTGAGGATTGAGGATTGAGGATTGAGGATTGAAGATTGAAGATTGAGTATTGAGGATTGCACATTGAGGCTTGAGGATTGAGAATTGGGGATTGGGGATTGAAGATTGAGTGTTGAGGATTGAAGATTGAGGATTGAGTATTGGCGATTGAGGATTGAGTATTGAGTATTGAGAATTGAGGATTGAGGATTGAAGATTGACTATTGAGGGTTGAAGCTTGAGGATTGAGGATTGAGGATCGAGGATTGAGGGTTGAGATTGAGGATTGAGGATTGAGGATTGAGGATTGAGGATTGAGGATTGAAGATTGAATATTGATGATTGAAGATTGAGGATTGAGTATTGAGGGTTGTGGATTGAGGACGAGGACTGAGGGTTGAATATTGATGTTTGAGGTCTGAGGATTGAGGATTGAGGATTGAGAATTGATGATTGAGGATTGAGGATGGAAGATTGAGGATTGGGTATTGAGGATTCAAGAATGAGGATTGGGGATTGAGGATTGAGGGTTGAGGATTGTAGATTGAGTATTGAGGATTGAAGGTTGAGGATTAAGGATTGAGGAGTGGGGTTGAGGATCTAGGATTGGAGATTGATTATTGGGGATTGAATATTGAGGATCGAGAATTGAGGATTGAGAATTGAGAATTGAGGATGAGGACTGAAGGTTGAGGATTGTGGTTTGAGGAACGAGGATTGAGGATTCAGGACTCAGTATTGACGATTGAGTATTGAAGATTGAGGATTTATGACTGAGGATTGAGGATTGGGGATTGAGGATTGAGGATTGAGGAATGAAGATTGAGTATTGAGGATTGAATATTGAGGATTGAGGACTGAGGATTGAGGATTGAGAATGAGGGCTGAGGGTTGAGGGTTGAGGTTTGAGTATAGAATCTTGTGAATTCAGGATATTCTATTGAGCATTGGGAATTGAGGATTGATGGTTGAGTATTGAGAATTGAGGTTTGAGGATTGAGGATTGAGTATTGAAGATTGAGGATTAATGATTGAGGATTGAATATTGAGGATTGAGGATTGAGGATTGAGGATTGAAGATTGAGTATTGAGGATTGAAGGTTGAAGGTTGAGGATCGGGGATTGAGGATTGAGTATTGAGGATTGACGCTTGAAGATTGAGGGTTGAGGATGTAGGATTGAAGAGAGAGGACTGAGTGTTGAGGATTGAGTGTTGAGAATTGATGCTTGAGGTTTGGGATTTGATTATTGAATATTGTGGATCGCTTATTCAACCATGAGAATTCAGGATGTTCTATTGAGTACTGAGAATTGAGGATTGATGGTTGAGTATTGAGGATTGATGGTTGAGGGTTGAGTTTTGAATATTGAGGATTGAGGATTGAGGATTGAGGATTGATGATTGGGGATTGAAGATTGATTATTGATGATTGAAGATTGAGGATTGAGGATTGAGGGTTGAGGATTGAGGACGAGGACTGACGGTTGAGGATTGAGGTTTGAGGATTGAGGATTGAGGATTGAGGACTGAGGCTTGAGGATTGAGGATTGAGCATTCAGGATTGAAGATTGAGGACTGGCGATTGAGGATTGAAGATTGAGGATTATGGATTGACGATTGGGGATTGAGGATGTAGGATTGGAGATTGATTATTGAGGATTGATGATTGAGGATTGAGGATTGAGGATTGAGGTTTGAGAATTGAGAATTGAGGATGAAGACTGAGGGTTGAGGATTGAGGTTTGAGGAACGAGGATTGAGGATTGAGGATTGAGGACTGAGGATTGACGATTGAGAATTAACGATTGAGGATTGATGACTGAGGATTGACGACTGAGAATTGAGGATTGAGGATTGATGATTGAAGATTGAGTATTGAGGATTGAATATTGAGGATTGAGTATTGAGGATTGAAGATTGAGGATCGAGGATTAAGGATTGAAGATTGACTATTGAGTATTGAAGGTTGAGGATTGTGGATTGAGGATCGAGGATTGAGGATTGAGGATTGAGGATTGAAGATTGAGTATTGATGATTGAATATTGAGGATTGAGGATTGAGGTTTGAGGATTGAGGACGAGGGCTGACGGTAGAGGATTTAGGTTTGAGGATTGAGGATTGAGGACTGAGGATTGAGGACTGAGGGTTGAGGATTGAGGATTGAGCATTGAGGATTGTAGATTGAGGACTGGGGATTGAGGATTGAAGATTGAGGATTAAGGATTGAAGATTGGGGATTGAGGATCTAGGATTGGAGGTTGATTATTGAGGATTGAAAATTGAGGATTGAGGATTGAGGATTGAAGATTGAGAATTGAGAATTGAGTATGAGGACTGAGGGTTGAGCATAGAGGTTTGAGGAACAAGGATTGAGGGTTGGGGAATGAGGATTGAGGATTGAGGATTGAGTGTTGAGCATTGAAGACTGAATATTGATGCCTGAGGATTGAGGATTGATGAATGAGGATCGGGGATTGAAGATTGAGAGTTGAGGATTGAAGATTGAGGATTGACGATTGAGGATTGAGGATGGAGGATGAGGGCTGAGGGTTGAGGATTGAGATTTGAGGACTGAGGACTGAGGATTGAGGATTGAGAATTGAGGATTGAGGATTGAGGGTTAAAGTTGAGGATTGGGTATTGAGGATTGAAGAATGAGGATTGAGGAATTAGGATTGAGGATTGAGGATTGAGGATTGAAGATTGAGGATTGGGTATTGAGAATTGAAGAATGAGGCTTGAGGATTAAGTATTGAGGATTGAGGAATGAAGATTGAGTATTGAGGATTGAAGATTGAGGATTGAGGATTGAGGTTTGAGGATTGAGGACGAGGACTGACGGTAGAGGATTGAGGTTTGAGGATTGAGGATTGAGGACTGAGGATTGAGGATGAGGGCTGAGGGTCGGGGATTGAGGTATGCCGACTGAGGACTGAGGATTGAGGATTGAGAGTTGAGGATTGAGGATTGAGAATTGAGAATTGAGTGTGAGGACTGAGGGTTGAGGATTGAGTTTTGAGGAACGAGGATTGAGGGTTGGGGAATGAGGATTGAGGATTGAGGATTGAGGGTTGAGCATTGAAGATTGAGTATTGATGCCTGAGGATTGAGGATTGATGATTGGGGATCGAGGATTGAAGATTGAGAATTGAGGATTGAAGATTGAGGATTGAGTATTGAAGATTGAGTATTGATCACTGAGGATTGAGGATTGAGGACTGAGGATTGAGGATTGAGGATTGTAGATTGAATACTGAGGATTTAAGACTCAGGATTGAGGATTGAGGATTGAGGATGGAGGATGAGGGCTGAGGGTTGAGGATTGAGGTTTCAGTATTGAATCCTGAGAATTCAGGATATTCTCTTGAGTATTGAGAATTGAGGATTGATGGTTGAGTATTGAGGATTGAGTATTGAGGATTGCAGATTGAGTATTGAGGACTGAGGATTGAGGATTGAGGATTGAGGATTGAGGATTGAGGATTGAGGATTGGGGATAGAGGATTGAGGATTGAGTATTGAGGATTGAAGATTGAGGATTGAGGATTGAGGATTGAGGATTGAGGTTGAGGATTGAAGATTGAGGATTGGGGATTGAGGATTGACGATTGAGGATTGAGTATTGAGGATTGAGTATTGAGGATTGAGGATTGAAGTTGAGTATTGAGGATTGAAGATTGAGGATTGAGATTTGATTATTGAATATTGTGGATTGAATATTGAACCATGAGTATTCAGAATATTCTATTGAGTATTGAGAATTGAGGATTGATGGTTGAGTATCGAGTATTGTTGGCTGTGGGTAGTATCTTGAATATTGAGGATTGAGGATTGAGGATTGAGGGTAGTGCATTGAGGATTGAAGGTTGAGTATTGATGATTGAATATTGAGGATTGAGGATTGAGGTTTGATGATTGAGGACGAGGACTGACGGTTGAGGATTGAGGTTTGAGGATTGAGGATTGAGGATTGAGGACTGAGGATTGAGGATTGAGGACTAAGCATTGAGGATTGAAGATTGATGACTAGGGATTGAGGACTGATCATTGAGGATTAAGGATTGAAGATTGGGGATTGAGGATCTAGGATTGGAGATTGATTATTGAGAATTGAAGATTGAGGATTGTGGATTGAGGATTGAGGATTGAGAATTGCGGATGAGGACTGAGGGTTGAGGATTGAGGTTTGATGAATGAGGAATGAGGATTGAAGATTGAGGACTGGGGATTGAGGATTGAAGATTGAGGATTAAGGATTGAAGATAGGGGATTGAGGATCTAGGATTGGAGATTGATTATTGAGGATTGAAGGTTGAGGATTGAGGATTGAGGATTGAGAATTGAGAATTGAGTATGATGACTGAGGGTTGAGGGTTGAGGTTTGAGGAATGAGGATTGAGGGTTGGGGAATGAGGATTGAGGATTGGGGATTGAGGATTGAGCAATGAAGATTGAGTATTGATGCCTGAGGATTGAGGATTGAGGATTGAGTATTGAGGATCGAGGATTGAAGATTGAGAATTGAGGATTGAAGGTTGAGGATTGAGGATTGAGGATTGAGGATGGAGGATGAGGGCTGAGGGTTGAGGATTGAGGTATGAGGACTGAGGATTGAGGATTGAGGATTGAGGATTGAGGATTGAGGATTGGGGATAGAGGATTGAGGATTGAGTATTGATGATTGAAGATTGAGGATTGAAGATTGAGGATTGAGGATTGAGGTTGAGGATTGAAGATTGAGGATTGGGGATTGAGGATTGACGATTGAGGATTGAGTATTGAGGATTGAGTATTGAGGATTGAGGATTGAAATTGAGTATTGAGGATTGAAGATTGAGGATTGAGATTTGATTATTGAATATTGTGGATTGCATATTGAACCATGAGTATTCAGAACATTCTATTGAGTATTGAGAATTGAGGATTGATGGTTGAGTATTGAGGATTGATGGCTGTGGGTAGTATCTTGAATATTGAGGATTGAGGATTGAGGATAGTGCATTGAGGATTGAAGGTTGAGTATTGATGATTGAATATTGAGGATTGAGGATTGAGGTTTGAGGATTGAGGACGAGGACTGACGGTTGAGGATTGAGGTTTGAGGATTGAGGATTGAGGATTGAGGACTGAGGATTGAGGATTGAGGACTAAGCATTGAGGATTGAAGATTGATGACTAGGGATTGAGGATTGAACATTGAGGATTAAGGATTGAAGATTGGGGATTGAGGATCTAGGATTGGAGATTGATTATTGAGGATTGAAGATTGAGAACTGAGGATTGAGGATTGAGAATTGAGAATTGAGGATGAGGACTGAGGGTTGAGCATAGAGGTTTGAGGAACGAGGATTGAGGGTTGGGGAATGAGGATTGAGGATTGAGGATTGAGTGTTGAGCATTGAAGACTGAATATTGATGCCTGAGGATTGAGGATTGATGAATGAGGATCGGGGATTGAAGATTGAGAGTTGAGGATTGAAGATTGAGGATTGACGATTGAGGATTGAGGATGGAGGATGAGGGCTGAGGGTTGAGGATTGAGATTTGAGGACTGAGGACTGAGGATTGAGGATTGAGAATTGAGGATTGAGGATTGAGGGTTAAAGTTGAGGATTGGGTATTGAGGATTGAAGAATGAGGATTGAGGAATTAGGATTGAGGATTGAGGATTGAGGATTGAAGATTGAGGATTGGGTATTGAGAATTGAAGAATGAGGCTTGAGGATTAAGTATTGAGGATTGAGGAATGAAGATTGAGTATTGAGGATTGAAGATTGAGGATTGAGGATTGAGGTTTGAGGATTGAGGACGAGGACTGACGGTAGAGGATTGAGGTTTGAGGATTGAGGATTGAGGACTGAGGATTGAGGATGAGGGCTGAGGGTCGGGGATTGAGGTTTGCCGACTGAGGACTGAGGATTGAGGATTGAGAGTTGAGGATTGAGGATTGAGAATTGAGAATTGAGTGTGAGGACTGAGGGTTGAGGATTGAGTTTTGAGGAACGAGGATTGAGGGTTGGGGAATGAGGATTGAGGAGTGAGGATTGAGGGTTGAGCATTGAAGATTGAGTATTGATGCCTGAGGATTGAGGATTGATGATTGAGGATCGAGGATTGAAGATTGAGAATTGAGGATTGAAGATTGAGGATTGAGTATTGAAGATTGAGTATTGATCACTGAGGATTGAGGATTGAGGACTGAGGATTGAGGATTGAGGATTGAAGATTGAATACTGAGGATTTAAGACTCAGGATTGAGGATTGAGGATTGAGGATGGAGGATGAGGGCTGAGGGTTGAGGATTGAGGTTTCAGTATTGAATCCTGAGAATTCAGGATATTCTCTTGAGTATTGAGAATTGAGGATTGATGGTTGAGTATTGAGGATTGAGTATTGAGGATTGCAGATTGAGTATTGAGGACTGAGGATTGAGGATTGAGGATTGAGGATTGAGGATTGAGGATTGAGGATTGGGGATAGAGGATTGAGGATTGAGTATTGAGGATTGAAGATTGAGGATTGAGGATTGAGGATTGAGGATTGAGGTTGAGGATTGAAGATTGAGGATTGGGGATTGAGGATTGACGATTGAGGATTGAGTATTGAGGATTGAGTATTGAGGATTGAGGATTGAAGTTGAGTATTGAGGATTGAAGATTGAGGATTGAGATTTGATTATTGAATATTGTGGATTGAATATTGAACCATGAGTATTCAGAATATTCTATTGAGTATTGAGAATTGAGGATTGATGGTTGAGTATCGAGTATTGTTGGCTGTGGGTAGTATCTTGAATATTGAGGATTGAGGATTGAGGATTGAGGGTAGTGCATTGAGGATTGAAGGTTGAGTATTGATGATTGAATATTGAGGATTGAGGATTGAGGTTTGATGATTGAGGACGAGGACTGACGGTTGAGGATTGAGGTTTGAGGATTGAGGATTGAGGATTGAGAACTGAGGATTGAGGATTGAGGACTAAGCATTGAGGATTGAAGATTGATGACTAGGGATTGAGGACTGATCATTGAGGATTAAGGATTGAAGATTGGGGATTGAGGATCTAGGATTGGAGATTGATTATTGAGAATTGAAGATTGAGGATTGTGGATTGAGGATTGAGGATTGAGAATTGCGGATGAGGACTGAGGGTTGAGGATTGAGGTTTGAGGAATGAGGAATGAGGATTGAAGATTGAGGACTGGGGATTGAGGATTGAAGATTGAGGATTAAGGATTGAAGATAGGGGATTGAGGATCTAGGATTGGAGATTGATTATTGAGGATTGAAGGTTGAGGATTGAGGATTGAGGATTGAGAATTGAGAATTGAGTATGATGACTGAGGGTTGAGGGTTGAGGTTTGAGGAATGAGGATTGAGGGTTGGGGAATGAGGATTGAGGATTGGGGATTGAGGATTGAGCAATGAAGATTGAGTATTGATGCCTGAGGATTGAGGATTGAGGATTGAGTATTGAGGATCGAGGATTGAAGATTGAGAATTGAGGATTGAAGATTGAGGATTGAGGATTGAGGATTGAGGATGGAGGATGAGGGCTGAGGGTTGAGGATTGAGGTATGAGGACTGAGGATTGAGGATTGAGGATTGAGGATTGAGGATTGAGGATTGGGGATAGAGGATTGAGGATTGAGTATTGATGATTGAAGATTGAGGATTGAGGATTGAGGATTGAGGATTGAGGTTGAGGATTGAAGATTGAGGATTGGGGATTGAGGATTGACGATTGAGGATTGAGTATTGAGGATTGAGTATTGAGGATTGAGGATTGAAATTGAGTATTGAGGATTGAAGATTGAGGATTGAGATTTGATTATTGAATATTGTGGATTGCATATTGAACCATGAGTATTCAGAACATTCTATTGAGTATTGAGAATTGAGGATTGATGGTTGAGTATTGAGGATTGATGGCTGTGGGTAGTATCTTGAATATTGAGGATTGAGGATTGAGGATAGTGCATTGAGGATTGAAGGTTGAGTATTGATGATTGAATATTGAGGATTGAGGATTGAGGTTTGAGGATTGAGGACGAGGACTGACGGTTGAGGATTGAGGTTTGAGGATTGAGGATTGAGGATTGAGGACTGAGGATTGAGGATTGAGGACTAAGCATTGAGGATTGAAGATTGATGACTAGGGATTGAGGATTGAACATTGAGGATTAAGGATTGAAGATTGGGGATTGAGGATCTAGGATTGGAGATTGATTATTGAGGATTGAAGATTGAGAACTGAGGATTGAGGATTGAGAATTGAGAATTGAGGATGAGGACTGAGGGTTGAGGATTGTGGTTTGAGAAATTAGAATTGATGATTGAGGATTGAGGATAGAGGATTGAGGATTGAGGATTCAGTATTGAAGATTGAGTATTGATCACTGAGGATTGAGGACTGAGGATTGAGGATTGAGGATTGAGGATTGAGGATTGAAGATTGAATATTGAGGATTGAGGATTGAGGATCGAGGATTGAGGGTTGAAGATTGAGGATTGGGTATTGAGGATTGAAGAATGAGGATTGATGGTTGAGGATTGAGGATTGAGGATTGAAGACTGAGTATTGAAGATTGACGATTGAGAATTAAGGATTAAAGATTGAGGATTAAGGATTGAAGGTTGGGGACTGAGGATCTAGGGTTGGAGATTGATTATTGAGGATTGAAGATTGAGAACTGAGGATTGAGGATTGAGAATTGAGAATTGAGGATGAGGACTGAGGGTTGAGGATTGAGGTTTGAGGAATGAGAATTGATGATTGAGGATTGAGGATAGAAGATTGAGGATTGAGGATTCAGTATTGAAGATTGAGTATTGATCACTGAGGATTGAGGACTGAGGATTGAGGATTGAGGATTGAGGATTGACGCTTGAGGATTGAGTGTTGAGGATGTAGGGTTGAAGAGAGAGTACTGAGTGTTGAGGATTGAGTGTTGAGAATTGATGTTTGAGGATTGAGATTTGATTATTGAATATTGTGGATTGAGTATTGAACCATAAGAATTCAGGATGTTCTATTGAGTATTGAGAATTGAGTATTGATGGTTGAGTATTGAGTATTGAGGGTTGAGGATTGAAGATTGAGTATTGATGATTGAAGATTGAGGATTGAGAATTGAGGGTTGAGAATTGAGGTTTGCGGACTGAGGATTGAGGATTGATGATTGAGGCTTGAGGATTGAGGATTGAGGATTGAGGATTGAGGACTGAGGATTGAGGATGAGGGCTGAGGTTCGGGGATTGAGGTTTGACGACTGAGGACTGAGGATTGAGGATTGAGGATTGAGGATCTAGGATTGGAGATTGATTATTGGGGATTGAATATTGAGGATTGAGAATTGAGGATTGAGAATTGAGAATTGAGGATGAGGACTGAAGGTTGAGGATTGTGGTTTGAGGAACGAGGATTGAGGATACAGGACTGAGTATTGACGATTGAGTATTGAAGATTGAGTATTGATGCCTGAGGATTGAGGATTGAGGATTGACGATTGAGGATTGAGGATTGAGGATTGAAGATTGAGGATTGAGGGCTGAGGATTGAGGATTGAGAATTGAGGATTGAATATTGGGGATTGAGGATCTAGGATTGGAGGTTGATTACTGAGGATTGACGATTGAGGATTGAGGATTGAGGATTGAGAATGGAGGATGAGGGCTGAGGGTTGAGGATTGAGGTTTGAGGACTGAGGACTGAGGATTGAGGATTGAGAATTGAGGATTGAAGATTGAGGATTGAAATTGAGGATTGGGTATTGATGATTGAGAATTAAGGATTAATGATTGAGGATTAAGGATTGAAGATTGAGGATTGGGTATTGCGGATTGAACATTGAGGATTGAGGATTGAGGATTGAGGATTGAGGATTGAGGACTGAAGATTGAGAATTGGGTATTGAGGATTGAACATTGAGGATTGAGGATTGAGGATTGAAGGTTGAATATTGATGAATGAAGATTGACGATTGATGATTGAGTGTTGTGTATTGAGGACGAGGACTGAGGGTTGAGTATTGATACTTGAGGTCTGAGGATTGAGGATTGAGGATTGCGAATTGAGGATTGAGGATTGAAGATTGAGGATTGGGTATTGAGGATTGAAGAATGAGTATTGAGGATTGAGGATTGAGGATTGAGGATTGAAGATTGAATATTGAGGATTGAACATTGAGGATTGAGGATTGAGAATTGAGGATTGGGGATTGAAGATTGTGTGTTGAGGATTGAAGATTGAGGATTGAGGATTGGCGATTGAGGAATGAGTATTGAGTATTGAGAATTGAGTATTGGGGATTGAAGATTGAGTATTGAGGATTGAAGATTGAGGATTGAGGATTGAGGATCGAGGGTTGAGGGTTGATGATTGTGGATTGAGGATTGAGGGTTGAGGATTGAGGATTGAGGATTGAAGATTGAATATTGAGGATTGAGGATTGAGGATCGAGGATTGAGGGTTGAAGATTGAGGATTGGGTATTGAGGATTGAAGAATGAGGATTGATGATTGAGGATTGAGGATTGAGGATTGAAGACTGAGTATTGAGGATTGAAGATTGACGATTGAGAATTAAGGATTAAAGATTGAGGATTAAGGATTGAAGGTTGGGGACTGAGGATCTAGGGTTGGAGATTGATTATTGAGGATTGAAGATTGAGAACTGAGGATTGAGGATTGAGAATTGAGAATTGAGGGTGAGGACTGAGGGTTGAGGATTGAGGTTTGAGAAATGAGGATTGATGATTGAGGATTGAGGATAGAGGATTGAGGATGGAGGATTCAGTATTGAAGATTGAGTATTGATCACTGAGGATTGAGGACTGAGGATTGAGGATTGAGGATTGAGGATTGACGCTTGAGGATTGAGTGTTGAGGATGTAGGGTTGAAGAGAGAGGACTGAGTGTTGAGGATTGAGTGTTGAGAATTGATGTTTGAGGATTGAGATTTGATTATTGAATATTGTGGATTGAGTATTGAACCATGAGAATTCCGGATGTTCTATTGAGTATTGAGAATTGAGTATTGATGGTTGAGTATTGAGTATTGAGGATTGAGGATTGAAGATTGAGTATTGATGATTGAAGATTGAGGATTGAGAATTGAGGGTTGAGAATTGAGGTTTGAGGACTGAGGATTGAGGATTGAGGATTGAGGCTTGAGGATTGAGGATTGAGGATTGAGGATTGAGGACTGAGGATTGAGGATGAGGGCTGAGGTTCGGGGATTGAGGTTTGACGACTGAGGACTGAGGATTGAGGATTGAGGATTGAGGATCTAGGATTGGAGATTGATTATTGGGGATTGAATATTGAGGATTGAGAATTGAGGATTGAGAATTGAGAATTGAGGATCAGGACTGAAGGTTGAGGATTGTGGTTTGAGGAACGAGGATTGAGGATTCAGGACTGACAATTGACGATTGAGTATTGAAGATTGAGTATTGATGCCAGAGGATTGAGGATTGAGGATTGAGGATTGAGGATTGAGGATTGAAGATTGAGGATTGAGGGTTGAGGATTCAGGATTGAGGATTGACGCTTGAGGATTGAGGATTGAAGATTGAGAATTGGGTATTGAGGATTGAACGTTGATGATTGAGGATTGAGGATTGAAGGTTGAATATTGATGAATGAAGATTGGCGATTGATGATTGAGGGTTGTGTATTGAGGACGAGGACTGAGGGTTGAGTATTGATACTTGAGGTCTGAGGATTGAGGATTGAGGATTGCGAATTGAGGATTGAGGATTGAAGATTGAGGATTGAGTATTAAGGATTGAAGAATGAGTATTGAGGATTGAGGGTTGAGGATTGAGGATTGAAGATTGAAGATTGAGTATTGAGGATTGCACATTGAGAATTGAGGATTGACGATTGAGGATTGAGGATGGAGGATGAGGGCTGAGGGTTGAGGATTGAGATTTGAGGACTGAGGACTGAGGATTGAGGATTGAGAATTGAGGATTGAGGATTGAGTGTTAAAGTTGAGGATTGGGTATTGAGGATTGAAGAATGAGGATTGAGGAATTAGGATTGAGGATTGAGGATTGAGGATTGAAGATTGAGGATTGGGTATTGAGAATTGAAGAATGAGGCTTGAGGATTAAGTATTGAGGATTGAGGAATGAAGATTGAGTATTGAGGATTGAAGATTGAGGATTGAGGATTGAGGTTTGAGGATTGAGGACGAGGACTGACGGTAGAGGATTGAGGTTTGAGGATTGAGGATTGAGGACTGAGGATTGAGGATGAGGGCTGAGGGTCGGGGATTGAGGTTTGCCGACTGAGGACTGAGGATTGAGGATTGAGAGTTGAGGATTGAGGATTGAGAATTGAGAATTGAGTGTGAGGACTGAGGGTTGAGGATTGAGTTTTGAGGAACGAGGATTGAGGGTTGGGGAATGAGGATTGAGGATTGAGGATTGAGGGTTGAGCATTGAAGATTGAGTATTGATGCCTGAGGATTGAGGATTGATGATTGAGGATCGAGGATTGAAGATTGAGAATTGAGGATTGAAGATTGAGGATTGAGTATTGAAGATTGAGTATTGATCACTGAGGATTGAGGATTGAGGACTGAGGATTGAGGATTGAGGATTGAAGATTGAATACTGAGGATTTAAGACTCAGGATTGAGGATTGAGGATTGAGGATGGAGGATGAGGGCTGAGGGTTGAGGATTGAGGTTTCAGTATTGAATCCTGAGAATTCAGGATATTCTCTTGAGTATTGAGAATTGAGGATTGATGGTTGAGTATTGAGGATTGAGTATTGAGGATTGCAGATTGAGTATTGAGGACTGAGGATTGAGGATTGAGGATTGAGGATTGAGGATTGAGGATTGAGGATTGGGGATAGAGGATTGAGGATTGAGTATTGAGGATTGAAGATTGAGGATTGAGGATTGAGGATTGAGGATTGAGGTTGAGGATTGAAGATTGAGGATTGGGGATTGAGGATTGACGATTGAGGATTGAGTATTGAGGATTGAGTATTGAGGATTGAGGATTGAAGTTGAGTATTGAGGATTGAAGATTGAGGATTGAGATTTGATTATTGAATATTGTGGATTGAATATTGAACCATGAGTATTCAGAATATTCTATTGAGTATTGAGAATTGAGGATTGATGGTTGAGTATCGAGTATTGTTGGCTGTGGGTAGTATCTTGAATATTGAGGATTGAGGATTGAGGATTGAGGGTAGTGCATTGAGGATTGAAGGTTGAGTATTGATGATTGAATATTGAGGATTGAGGATTGAGGTTTGATGATTGAGGACGAGGACTGACGGTTGAGGATTGAGGTTTGAGGATTGAGGATTGAGGATTGAGGACTGAGGATTGAGGATTGAGGACTAAGCATTGAGGATTGAAGATTGATGACTAGGGATTGAGGACTGATCATTGAGGATTAAGGATTGAAGATTGGGGATTGAGGATCTAGGATTGGAGATTGATTATTGAGAATTGAAGATTGAGGATTGTGGATTGAGGATTGAGGATTGAGAATTGCGGATGAGGACTGAGGGTTGAGGATTGAGGTTTGAGGAATGAGGAATGAGGATTGAAGATTGAGGACTGGGGATTGAGGATTGAAGATTGAGGATTAAGGATTGAAGATAGGGGATTGAGGATCTAGGATTGGAGATTGATTATTGAGGATTGAAGGTTGAGGATTGAGGATTGAGGATTGAGAATTGAGAATTGAGTATGATGACTGAGGGTTGAGGGTTGAGGTTTGAGGAATGAGGATTGAGGGTTGGGGAATGAGGATTGAGGATTGGGGATTGAGGATTGAGCAATGAAGATTGAGTATTGATGCCTGAGGATTGAGGATTGAGGATTGAGTATTGAGGATCGAGGATTGAAGATTGAGAATTGAGGATTGAAGATTGAGGATTGAGGATTGAGGATTGAGGATGGAGGATGAGGGCTGAGGGTTGAGGATTGAGGTATGAGGACTGAGGATTGAGGATTGAGGATTGAGGATTGAGGATTGAGGATTGGGGATAGAGGATTGAGGATTGAGTATTGATGATTGAAGATTGAGGATTGAGGATTGAGGATTGAGGATTGAGGTTGAGGATTGAAGATTGAGGATTGGGGATTGAGGATTGACGATTGAGGATTGAGTATTGAGGATTGAGTATTGAGGATTGAGGATTGAAATTGAGTATTGAGGATTGAAGATTGAGGATTGAGATTTGATTATTGAATATTGTGGATTGCATATTGAACCATGAGTATTCAGAACATTCTATTGAGTATTGAGAATTGAGGATTGATGGTTGAGTATTGAGGATTGATGGCTGTGGGTAGTATCTTGAATATTGAGGATTGAGGATTGAGGATAGTGCATTGAGGATTGAAGGTTGAGTATTGATGATTGAATATTGAGGATTGAGGATTGAGGTTTGAGGATTGAGGACGAGGACTGACGGTTGAGGATTGAGGTTTGAGGATTGAGGATTGAGGATTGAGGACTGAGGATTGAGGATTGAGGACTAAGCATTGAGGATTGAAGATTGATGACTAGGGATTGAGGATTGAACATTGAGGATTAAGGATTGAAGATTGGGGATTGAGGATCTAGGATTGGAGATTGATTATTGAGGATTGAAGATTGAGAACTGAGGATTGAGGATTGAGAATTGAGAATTGAGGATGAGGACTGAGGGTTGAGGATTGAGGTTTGAGAAATGAGAATTGATGATTGAGGATTGAGGACTGAGGATTGAGGATTGAGGACTAAGCATTGAGGATTGAAGATTGATGACTAGGGATTGAGGACTGATCATTGAGGATTAAGGATTGAAGATTGGGGATTGAGGATCTAGGATTGGAGATTGATTATTGAGAATTGAAGATTGAGGATTGTGGATTGAGGATTCAGGATTGAGAATTGCGGATGAGGACTGAGGGTTGAGGATTGAGGTTTGAGGAATGAGGAATGAGGATTGAAGATTGAGGACTGGGGATTGAGGATTGAAGATTGAGGATTAAGGATTGAAGATAGGGGATTGAGGATCTAGGATTGGAGATTGATTATTGAGGATTGAAGGTTGAGGATTGAGGATTGAGGATTGAGAATTGAGAATTGAGTATGATGACTGAGGGTTGAGGGTTGAGGTTTGAGGAATGAGGATTGAGGGTTGGGGAATGAGGATTGAGGATTGGGGATTGAGGATTGAGCAATGAAGATTGAGTATTGATGCCTGAGGATTGAGGATTGAGGATTGAGTATTGAGGATCGAGGATTGAAGATTGAGAATTGAGGATTGAAGATTGAGGATTGAGGATTGAGGATTGAGGATGGAGGATGAGGGCTGAGGGTTGAGGATTGAGGTATGAGGACTGAGGATTGAGGATTGAGGATTGAGGATTGAGGATTGAGGATTGGGGATAGAGGATTGAGGATTGAGTATTGATGATTGAAGATTGAGGATTGAGGATTGAGGATTGAGGATTGAGGAGGAGGATTGAAGATTGAGGATTGGGGATTGAGGATTGACGATTGAGGATTGAGTATTGAGGATTGAGTATTGAGGATTGAGGATTGAAATTGAGTATTGAGGATTGAAGATTGAGGATTGAGATTTGATTATTGAATATTGTGGATTGCATATTGAACCATGAGTATTCAGAACATTCTATTGAGTATTGAGAATTGAGGATTGATGGTTGAGTATTGAGGATTGATGGCTGTGGGTAGTATCTTGAATATTGAGGATTGAGGATTGAGGATAGTGCATTGAGGATTGAAGGTTGAGTATTGATGATTGAATATTGAGGATTGAGGATTGAGGTTTGAGGATTGAGGACGAGGACTGACGGTTGAGAATTGAGGTTTGAGGATTGAGGATTGAGGATTGAGGACTGAGGATTGAGGATTGAGGACTAAGCATTGAGGATTGAAGATTGATGACTAGGGATTGAGGATTGAACATTGAGGATTAAGGATTGAAGATTGGGGATTGAGGATCTAGGATTGGAGATTGATTATTGAGGATTGAAGATTGAGAACTGAGGATTGAGGATTGAGAATTGAGAATTGAGGATGAGGACTGAGGGTTGAGGATTGAGGTTTGAGAAATGAGAATTGATGATTGAGGATTGAGGATAGAGGATTGAGGATTGAGGATTCAGTATTGAAGATTGAGTATTGATCACTGAGGATTGAGGACTGAGGATTGAGGATTGAGGATTGAGGATTGACGCTTGAGGATTGAGTGTTGAGGATGTAGGGTTGAAGAGAGAGTACTGAGTGTTGAGGATTGAGTGTTGAGAATTGATGTTTGAGGATTGAGATTTGATTATTGAATATTGTGGATTGAGTATTGAACCATAAGAATTCAGGATGTTCTATTGAGTATTGAGAATTGAGTATTGATGGTTGAGTATTGAGTATTGAGGGTTGAGGATTGAAGATTGAGTATTGATGATTGAAGATTGAGGATTGAGAATTGAGGGTTGAGAATTGAGGTTTGCGGACTGAGGATTGAGGATTGATGATTGAGGCTTGAGGATTGAGGATTGAGGATTGAGGATTGAGGACTGAGGATTGAGGATGAGGGCTGAGGTTCGGGGATTGAGGTTTGACGACTGAGGACTGAGGATTGAGGATTGAGGATTGAGGATCTAGGATTGGAGATTGATTATTGGGGATTGAATATTGAGGATTGAGAATTGAGGATTGAGAATTGAGAATTGAGGATGAGGACTGAAGGTTGAGGATTGTGGTTTGAGGAACGAGGATTGAGGATACAGGACTGAGTATTGACGATTGAGTATTGAAGATTGAGTATTGATGCCTGAGGATTGAGGATTGAGGATTGACGATTGAGGATTGAGGATTGAGGATTGAAGATTGAGGATTGAGGGCTGAGGATTGAGGATTGAGAATTGAGGATTGAATATTGGGGATTGAGGATCTAGGATTGGAGGTTGATTACTGAGGATTGACGATTGAGGATTGAGGATTGAGGATTGAGAATGGAGGATGAGGGCTGAGGGTTGAGGATTGAGGTTTGAGGACTGAGGACTGAGGATTGAGGATTGAGAATTGAGGATTGAAGATTGAGGATTGAAATTGAGGATTGGGTATTGATGATTGAGAATTAAGGATTAATGATTGAGGATTAAGGATTGAAGATTGAGGATTGGGTATTGCGGATTGAACATTGAGGATTGAGGATTGAGGATTGAGGATTGAGGATTGAGGACTGAAGATTGAGAATTGGGTATTGAGGATTGAACATTGAGGATTGAGGATTGAGGATTGAAGGTTGAATATTGATGAATGAAGATTGACGATTGATGATTGAGTGTTGTGTATTGAGGACGAGGACTGAGGGTTGAGTATTGATACTTGAGGTCTGAGGATTGAGGATTGAGGATTGCGAATTGAGGATTGAGGATTGAAGATTGAGGATTGGGTATTGAGGATTGAAGAATGAGTATTGAGGATTGAGGATTGAGGATTGAGGATTGAAGATTGAATATTGAGGATTGAACATTGAGGATTGAGGATTGAGAATTGAGGATTGGGGATTGAAGATTGTGTGTTGAGGATTGAAGATTGAGGATTGAGGATTGGCGATTGAGGAATGAGTATTGAGTATTGAGAATTGAGTATTGGGGATTGAAGATTGAGTATTGAGGATTGAAGATTGAGGATTGAGGATTGAGGATCGAGGGTTGAGGGTTGATGATTGTGGATTGAGGATTGAGGGTTGAGGATTGAGTATTGAGGATTGAAGATTGAATATTGAGGATTGAGGATTGAGGATCGAGGATTGAGGGTTGAAGATTGAGGATTGGGTATTGAGGATTGAAGAATGAGGATTGATGATTGAGGATTGAGGATTGAGGATTGAAGACTGAGTATTGAGGATTGAAGATTGACGATTGAGAATTAAGGATTAAAGATTGAGGATTAAGGATTGAAGGTTGGGGACTGAGGATCTAGGGTTGGAGATTGATTATTGAGGATTGAAGATTGAGAACTGAGGATTGAGGATTGAGAATTGAGAATTGAGGGTGAGGACTGAGGGTTGAGGATTGAGGTTTGAGAAATGAGGATTGATGATTGAGGATTGAGGATAGAGGATTGAGGATGGAGGATTCAGTATTGAAGATTGAGTATTGATCACTGAGGATTGAGGACTGAGGATTGAGGATTGAGGATTGAGGATTGACGCTTGAGGATTGAGTGTTGAGGATGTAGGGTTGAAGAGAGAGGACTGAGTGTTGAGGATTGAGTGTTGAGAATTGATGTTTGAGGATTGAGATTTGATTATTGAATATTGTGGATTGAGTATTGAACCATGAGAATTCCGGATGTTCTATTGAGTATTGAGAATTGAGTATTGATGGTTGAGTATTGAGTATTGAGGATTGAGGATTGAAGATTGAGTATTGATGATTGAAGATTGAGGATTGAGAATTGAGGGTTGAGAATTGAGGTTTGAGGACTGAGGATTGAGGATTGAGGATTGAGGCTTGAGGATTGAGGATTGAGGATTGAGGATTGAGGACTGAGGATTGAGGATGAGGGCTGAGGTTCGGGGATTGAGGTTTGACGACTGAGGACTGAGGATTGAGGATTGAGGATTGAGGATCTAGGATTGGAGATTGATTATTGGGGATTGAATATTGAGGATTGAGAATTGAGGATTGAGAATTGAGAATTGAGGATCAGGACTGAAGGTTGAGGATTGTGGTTTGAGGAACGAGGATTGAGGATTCAGGACTGACAATTGACGATTGAGTATTGAAGATTGAGTATTGATGCCAGAGGATTGAGGATTGAGGATTGAGGATTGAGGATTGAGGATTGAAGATTGAGGATTGAGGGTTGAGGATTCAGGATTGAGGATTGACGCTTGAGGATTGAGGATTGAAGATTGAGAATTGGGTATTGAGGATTGAACGTTGATGATTGAGGATTGAGGATTGAAGGTTGAATATTGATGAATGAAGATTGGCGATTGATGATTGAGGGTTGTGTATTGAGGACGAGGACTGAGGGTTGAGTATTGATACTTGAGGTCTGAGGATTGAGGATTGAGGATTGCGAATTGAGGATTGAGGATTGAAGATTGAGGATTGAGTATTAAGGATTGAAGAATGAGTATTGAGGATTGAGGGTTGAGGATTGAGGATTGAAGATTGAAGATTGAGTATTGAGGATTGCACATTGAGAATTGAGGATTGACGATTGAGGATTGAGGATGGAGGATGAGGGCTGAGGGTTGAGGATTGAGATTTGAGGACTGAGGACTGAGGATTGAGGATTGAGAATTGAGGATTGAGGATTGAGTGTTAAAGTTGAGGATTGGGTATTGAGGATTGAAGAATGAGGATTGAGGAATTAGGATTGAGGATTGAGGATTGAGGATTGAAGATTGAGGATTGGGTATTGAGAATTGAAGAATGAGGCTTGAGGATTAAGTATTGAGGATTGAGGAATGAAGATTGAGTATTGAGGATTGAAGATTGAGGATTGAGGATTGAGGTTTGAGGATTGAGGACGAGGACTGACGGTAGAGGATTGAGGTTTGAGGATTGAGGATTGAGGACTGAGGATTGAGGATGAGGGCTGAGGGTCGGGGATTGAGGTTTGCCGACTGAGGACTGAGGATTGAGGATTGAGAGTTGAGGATTGAGGATTGAGAATTGAGAATTGAGTGTGAGGACTGAGGGTTGAGGATTGAGTTTTGAGGAACGAGGATTGAGGGTTGGGGAATGAGGATTGAGGATTGAGGATTGAGGGTTGAGCATTGAAGATTGAGTATTGATGCCTGAGGATTGAGGATTGATGATTGAGGATCGAGGATTGAAGATTGAGAATTGAGGATTGAAGATTGAGGATTGAGTATTGAAGATTGAGTATTGATCACTGAGGATTGAGGATTGAGGACTGAGGATTGAGGATTGAGGATTGAAGATTGAATACTGAGGATTTAAGACTCAGGATTGAGGATTGAGGATTGAGGATGGAGGATGAGGGCTGAGGGTTGAGGATTGAGGTTTCAGTATTGAATCCTGAGAATTCAGGATATTCTCTTGAGTATTGAGAATTGAGGATTGATGGTTGAGTATTGAGGATTGAGTATTGAGGATTGCAGATTGAGTATTGAGGACTGAGGATTGAGGATTGAGGATTGAGGATTGAGGATTGAGGATTGAGGATTGGGGATAGAGGATTGAGGATTGAGTATTGAGGATTGAAGATTGAGGATTGAGGATTGAGGATTGAGGATTGAGGTTGAGGATTGAAGATTGAGGATTGGGGATTGAGGATTGACGATTGAGGATTGAGTATTGAGGATTGAGTATTGAGGATTGAGGATTGAAGTTGAGTATTGAGGATTGAAGATTGAGGATTGAGATTTGATTATTGAATATTGTGGATTGAATATTGAACCATGAGTATTCAGAATATTCTATTGAGTATTGAGAATTGAGGATTGATGGTTGAGTATCGAGTATTGTTGGCTGTGGGTAGTATCTTGAATATTGAGGATTGAGGATTGAGGATTGAGGGTAGTGCATTGAGGATTGAAGGTTGAGTATTGATGATTGAATATTGAGGATTGAGGATTGAGGTTTGATGATTGAGGACGAGGACTGACGGTTGAGGATTGAGGTTTGAGGATTGAGGATTGAGGATTGAGGACTGAGGATTGAGGATTGAGGACTAAGCATTGAGGATTGAAGATTGATGACTAGGGATTGAGGACTGATCATTGAGGATTAAGGATTGAAGATTGGGGATTGAGGATCTAGGATTGGAGATTGATTATTGAGAATTGAAGATTGAGGATTGTGGATTGAGGATTGAGGATTGAGAATTGCGGATGAGGACTGAGGGTTGAGGATTGAGGTTTGAGGAATGAGGAATGAGGATTGAAGATTGAGGACTGGGGATTGAGGATTGAAGATTGAGGATTAAGGATTGAAGATAGGGGATTGAGGATCTAGGATTGGAGATTGATTATTGAGGATTGAAGGTTGAGGATTGAGGATTGAGGATTGAGAATTGAGAATTGAGTATGATGACTGAGGGTTGAGGGTTGAGGTTTGAGGAATGAGGATTGAGGGTTGGGGAATGAGGATTGAGGATTGGGGATTGAGGATTGAGCAATGAAGATTGAGTATTGATGCCTGAGGATTGAGGATTGAGGATTGAGTATTGAGGATCGAGGATTGAAGATTGAGAATTGAGGATTGAAGATTGAGGATTGAGGATTGAGGATTGAGGATGGAGGATGAGGGCTGAGGGTTGAGGATTGAGGTATGAGGACTGAGGATTGAGGATTGAGGATTGAGGATTGAGGATTGAGGATTGGGGATAGAGGATTGAGGATTGAGTATTGATGATTGAAGATTGAGGATTGAGGATTGAGGATTGAGGATTGAGGTTGAGGATTGAAGATTGAGGATTGGGGATTGAGGATTGACGATTGAGGATTGAGTATTGAGGATTGAGTATTGAGGATTGAGGATTGAAATTGAGTATTGAGGATTGAAGATTGAGGATTGAGATTTGATTATTGAATATTGTGGATTGCATATTGAACCATGAGTATTCAGAACATTCTATTGAGTATTGAGAATTGAGGATTGATGGTTGAGTATTGAGGATTGATGGCTGTGGGTAGTATCTTGAATATTGAGGATTGAGGATTGAGGATAGTGCATTGAGGATTGAAGGTTGAGTATTGATGATTGAATATTGAGGATTGAGGATTGAGGTTTGAGGATTGAGGACGAGGACTGACGGTTGAGGATTGAGGTTTGAGGATTGAGGATTGAGGATTGAGGACTGAGGATTGAGGATTGAGGACTAAGCATTGAGGATTGAAGATTGATGACTAGGGATTGAGGATTGAACATTGAGGATTAAGGATTGAAGATTGGGGATTGAGGATCTAGGATTGGAGATTGATTATTGAGGATTGAAGATTGAGAACTGAGGATTGAGGATTGAGAATTGAGAATTGAGGATGAGGACTGAGGGTTGAGGATTGAGGTTTGAGAAATGAGAATTGATGATTGAGGATTGAGGACTGAGGATTGAGGATTGAGGACTAAGCATTGAGGATTGAAGATTGATGACTAGGGATTGAGGACTGATCATTGAGGATTAAGGATTGAAGATTGGGGATTGAGGATCTAGGATTGGTGATTGATTATTGAGAATTGAAGATTGAGGATTGTGGATTGAGGATTGAGGATTGAGAATTGCGGATGAGGACTGAGGGTTGAGGATTGAGGTTTGAGGAATGAGGAATGAGGATTGAAGATTGAGGACTGGGGATTGAGGATTGAAGATTGAGGATTAAGGATTGAAGATAGGGGATTGAGGATCTAGGATTGGAGATTGATTATTGAGGATTGAAGGTTGAGGATTGAGGATTGAGGATTGAGAATTGAGAATTGAGTATGATGACTGAGGGTTGAGGGTTGAGGTTTGAGGAATGAGGATTGAGGGTTGGGGAATGAGGATTGAGGATTGGGGATTGAGGATTGAGCAATGAAGATTGAGTATTGATGCCTGAGGATTGAGGATTGAGGATTGAGTATTGAGGATCGAGGATTGAAGATTGAGAATTGAGGATTGAAGATTGAGGATTGAGGATTGAGGATTGAGGATGGAGGATGAGGGCTGAGGGTTGAGGATTGAGGTATGAGGACTGAGGATTGAGGATTGAGGATTGAGGATTGAGGATTGAGGATTGGGGATAGAGGATTGAGGATTGAGTATTGATGATTGAAGATTGAGGATTGAGGATTGAGGATTGAGGATTGAGGAGGAGGATTGAAGATTGAGGATTGGGGATTGAGGATTGACGATTGAGGATTGAGTATTGAGGATTGAGTATTGAGGATTGAGGATTGAAATTGAGTATTGAGGATTGAAGATTGAGGATTGAGATTTGATTATTGAATATTGTGGATTGCATATTGAACCATGAGTATTCAGAACATTCTATTGAGTATTGAGAATTGAGGATTGATGGTTGAGTATTGAGGATTGATGGCTGTGGGTAGTATCTTGAATATTGAGGATTGAGGATTGAGGATAGTGCATTGAGGATTGAAGGTTGAGTATTGATGATTGAATATTGAGGATTGAGGATTGAGGTTTGAGGATTGAGGACGAGGACTGACGGTTGAGGATTGAGGTTTGAGGATTGAGGATTGAGGATTGAGGACTGAGGATTGAGGATTGAGGACTAAGCATTGAGGATTGAAGATTGATGACTAGGGATTGAGGATTGAACATTGAGGATTAAGGATTGAAGATTGGGGATTGAGGATCTAGGATTGGAGATTGATTATTGAGGATTGAAGATTGAGAACTGAGGATTGAGGATTGAGAATTGAGAATTGAGGATGAGGACTGAGGGTTGAGGATTGAGGTTTGAGAAATGAGAATTGATGATTGAGGATTGAGGATAGAGGATTGAGGATTGAGGATTCAGTATTGAAGATTGAGTATTGATCACTGAGGATTGAGGACTGAGGATTGAGGATTGAGGATTGAGGATTGAGGATTGAAGATTGAATATTGAGGATTGAGGATTGAGGATCGAGGATTGAGGGTTGAAGATTGAGGATTGGGTATTGAGGATTGAAGAATGAGGATTGATGGTTGAGGATTGAGGATTGAGGATTGAAGACTGAGTATTGAGGATTGAAGATTGACGATTGAGAATTAAGGATTAAAGATTGAGGATTAAGGATTGAAGGTTGGGGACTGAGGATCTAGGGTTGGAGATTGATTATTGAGGATTGAAGATTGAGAACTGAGGATTGAGGATTGAGAATTGAGAATTGAGGATGAGGACTGAGGGTTGAGGATTGAGGTTTGAGAAATGAGAATTGATGATTGAGGATTGAGGATAGAAGATTGAGGATTGAGGATTCAGTATTGAAGATTGAGTATTGATCACTGAGGATTGAGGACTGAGGATTGAGGATTGAGGATTGAGGATTGACGCTTGAGGATTGAGTGTTGAGGATGTAGGGTTGAAGAGAGAGTACTGAGTGTTGAGGATTGAGTGTTGAGAATTGATGTTTGAGGATTGAGATTTGATTATTGAATATTGTGGATTGAGTATTGAACCATAAGAATTCAGGATGTTCTATTGAGTATTGAGAATTGAGTATTGATGGTTGAGTATTGAGTATTGAGGGTTGAGGATTGAAGATTGAGTATTGATGATTGAAGATTGAGGATTGAGAATTGAGGGTTGAGAATTGAGGTTTGCGGACTGAGGATTGAGGATTGATGATTGAGGCTTGAGGATTGAGGATTGAGGATTGAGGATTGAGGACTGAGGATTGAGGATGAGGGCTGAGGTTCGGGGATTGAGGTTTGACGACTGAGGACTGAGGATTGAGGATTGAGGATTGAGGATCTAGGATTGGAGATTGATTATTGGGGATTGAATATTGAGGATTGAGAATTGAGGATTGAGAATTGAGAATTGAGGATGAGGACTGAAGGTTGAGGATTGTGGTTTGAGGAACGAGGATTGAGGATACAGGACTGAGTATTGACGATTGAGTATTGAAGATTGAGTATTGATGCCTGAGGATTGAGGATTGAGGATTGACGATTGAGGATTGAGGATTGAGGATTGAAGATTGAGGATTGAGGGCTGAGGATTGAGGATTGAGAATTGAGGATTGAAGATTGGGGATTGAGGATCTAGGATTGGAGGTTGATTACTGAGGATTGACGATTGAGGATTGAGGATTGAGGATTGAGAATGGAGGATGAGGGCTGAGGGTTGAGGATTGAGGTTTGAGGACTGAGGACTGAGGATTGAGGATTGAGAATTGAGGATTGAAGATTGAGGATTGAAATTGAGGATTGGGTATTGATGATTGAGAATTAAGGATTAATGATTGAGGATTAAGGATTGAAGATTGAGGATTGGGTATTGCGGATTGAACATTGAGGATTGAGGATTGAGGATTGAGGATTGAGGATTGAGGACTGAAGATTGAGAATTGGGTATTGAGGATTGAACATTGAGGATTGAGGATTGAGGATTGAAGGTTGAATATTGATGAATGAAGATTGACGATTGATGATTGAGTGTTGTGTATTGAGGACGAGGACTGAGGGTTGAGTATTGATACTTGAGGTCTGAGGATTGAGGATTGAGGATTGCGAATTGAGGATTGAGGATTGAAGATTGAGGATTGGGTATTGAGGATTGAAGAATGAGTATTGAGGATTGAGGATTGAGGATTGAGGATTGAAGATTGAATATTGAGGATTGAACATTGAGGATTGAGGATTGAGAATTGAGGATTGGGGATTGAAGATTGTGTGTTGAGGATTGAAGATTGAGGATTGAGGATTGGCGATTGAGGAATGAGTATTGAGTATTGAGAATTGAGTATTGGGGATTGAAGATTGAGTATTGAGGATTGAAGATTGAGGATTGAGGATTGAGGATCGAGGGTTGAGGGTTGATGATTGTGGATTGAGGATTGAGGGTTGAGGATTGAGGATTGAGGATTGAAGATTGAAGATTGAATATTGAGGATTGAGGATTGAGGATCGAGGATTGAGGGTTGAAGATTGAGGATTGGGTATTGAGGATTGAAGAATGAGGATTGATGATTGAGGATTGAGGATTGAGGATTGAAGACTGAGTATTGAGGATTGAAGATTGACGATTGAGAATTAAGGATTAAAGATTGAGGATTAAGGATTGAAGGTTGGGGACTGAGGATCTAGGGTTGGAGATTGATTATTGAGGATTGAAGATTGAGAACTGAGGATTGAGGATTGAGAATTGAGAATTGAGGGTGAGGACTGAGGGTTGAGGATTGAGGTTTGAGAAATGAGGATTGATGATTGAGGATTGAGGATAGAGGATTGAGGATGGAGGATTCAGTATTGAAGATTGAGTATTGATCACTGAGGATTGAGGACTGAGGATTGAGGATTGAGGATTGAGGATTGACGCTTGAGGATTGAGTGTTGAGGATGTAGGGTTGAAGAGAGAGGACTGAGTGTTGAGGATTGAGTGTTGAGAATTGATGTTTGAGGATTGAGATTTGATTATTGAATATTGTGGATTGAGTATTGAACCATGAGAATTCCGGATGTTCTATTGAGTATTGAGAATTGAGTATTGATGGTTGAGTATTGAGTATTGAGGATTGAGGATTGAAGATTGAGTATTGATGATTGAAGATTGAGGATTGAGAATTGAGGGTTGAGAATTGAGGTTTGAGGACTGAGGATTGAGGATTGAGGATTGAGGCTTGAGGATTGAGGATTGAGGATTGAGGATTGAGGACTGAGGATTGAGGATGAGGGCTGAGGTTCGGGGATTGAGGTTTGACGACTGAGGACTGAGGATTGAGGATTGAGGATTGAGGATCTAGGATTGGAGATTGATTATTGGGGATTGAATATTGAGGATTGAGAATTGAGGATTGAGAATTGAGAATTGAGGATCAGGACTGAAGGTTGAGGATTGTGGTTTGAGGAACGAGGATTGAGGATTCAGGACTGACAATTGACGATTGAGTATTGAAGATTGAGTATTGATGCCAGAGGATTGAGGATTGAGGATTGAGGATTGAGGATTGAGGATTGAAGATTGAGGATTGAGGGTTGAGGATTCAGGATTGAGGATTGACGCTTGAGGATTGAGGATTGAAGATTGAGAATTGGGTATTGAGGATTGAACGTTGATGATTGAGGATTGAGGATTGAAGGTTGAATATTGATGAATGAAGATTGGCGATTGATGATTGAGGGTTGTGTATAGAGGACGAGGACTGAGGGTTGAGTATTGATACTTGAGGTCTGAGGATTGAGGATTGAGGATTGCGAATTGAGGATTGAGGATTGAAGATTGAGGATTGAGTATTAAGGATTGAAGAATGAGTATTGAGGATTGAGGGTTGAGGATTGAGGATTGAAGATTGAAGATTGAGTATTGAGGATTGCACATTGAGAATTGAGGATTGAGAATTGGGGATTGGGGATTGAAGATTGAGTGTTGAGGATTGAAGATTGAGTATTGAGTATTGGCGATTGAGGATTGAGTATTGAGTATTGAGAATTGAGGATTGAGGATTGAAGATTGACTATTGAGGGTTGAAGCTTGAGGATTGAGGATTGAGGATCGAGGATTGAGGGTTGAAGATTGAGGATTGAGGATTGAGGATTGAGGATTGAGGATTGAGGATTGAAGATTGAATATTGATGATTGAAGATTGAGTATTGAGTATTGAGGGTTGTGGATTGAGGACGAGGACTGAGGATTGAGGATTGATGATTGAGGCTTGAGGATTGAGGATTGAGGATTGAGGATTGAGGACTGAGGATTGAGGATGAGGGCTGAGGTTCGGGGATTGAGGTTTGACGACTGAGGACTGAGGATTGAGGATTGAGGATTGAGGATCTAGGATTGGAGATTGATTATTGGGGATTGAATATTGAGGATTGAGAATTGAGGATTGAGAATTGAGAATTGAGGATGAGGACTGAAGGTTGAGGATTGTGGTTTGAGGAACGAGGATTGAGGATACAGGACTGAGTATTGACGATTGAGTATTGAAGATTGAGTATTGATGCCTGAGGATTGAGGATTGAGGATTGACGATTGAGGATTGAGGATTGAGGATTGAAGATTGAGGATTGAGGGCTGAGGATTGAGGATTGAGAATTGAGGATTGAAGATTGGGGATTGAGGATCTAGGATTGGAGGTTGATTACTGAGGATTGACGATTGAGGATTGAGGATTGAGGATTGAGAATGGAGGATGAGGGCTGAGGGTTGAGGATTGAGGTTTGAGGACTGAGGACTGAGGATTGAGGATTGAGAATTGAGGATTGAAGATTGAGGATTGAAATTGAGGATTGGGTATTGATGATTGAGAATTAAGGATTAATGATTGAGGATTAAGGATTGAAGATTGAGGATTGGGTATTGCGGATTGAACATTGAGGATTGAGGATTGAGGATTGAGGATTGAGAATTGATGATTGAGGATTGAGGATGGAGGATTGGAGATTGATTATTGAGAATTGAAGATTGAGGATTGTGGATTGAGGATTGAGGATTGAGAATTGCGGATGAGGACTGAGGGTTGAGGATTGAGGTTTGAGGAATGAGGAATGAGGATTGAAGATTGAGGACTGGGGATTGAGGATTGAAGATTGAGGATTAAGGATTGAAGATAGGGGATTGAGGATCTAGGATTGGAGATTGATTATTGAGGATTGAAGGTTGAGGATTGAGGATTGAGGATTGAGAATTGAGAATTGAGGATGAGGACTGAGGGTTGAGGGTTGAGGTTTGAGGAATGAGGATTGAGGGTTGGGGAACGAGGATTGAGGATTGGGGATTGAGGATTGAGCAATGAAGATTGAGTATTGATGCCTGAGGATTGAGGATTGAGGATTGAGTATTGAGGATCGAGGATTGAAGATTGAGAATTGAGGATTGAAGATTGAGGATTGAGGATTGAGGATTGAGGATGGAGGATGAGGGCTGAGGGTTGAGGATTGAGGTATGAGGACTGAGGATTGAGGATTGAGGATTGAGGATTGAGGATTGAGGATTGGGGATAGAGGATTGAGGATTGAGTATTGATGATTGAAGATTGAGGATTGAGGATTGAGGATTGAGGATTGAGGTTGAGGATTGAAGATTGAGGATTGGGGATTGAGGATTGACGATTGAGGATTGAGTATTGAGGATTGAGTATTGAGGATTGAGGATTGAAATTCAGTATTGAGGATTGAAGATTGAGGATTGAGATTTGATTATTGAATATTGTGGATTGCATATTGAACCATGAGTATTCAGAACATTCTAATGAGTATTGAGAATTGAGGATTGATGGTTGAGTATTGAGGATTGATGGCTGTGGGTAGTATCTTGAATATTGAGGATTGAGGATTGAGGATAGTGCATTGAGGATTGAAGGTTGAGCATTGATGATTGAATATTGAGGATTGAGGATTGAGGTTTGAGGATTGAGGACGAGGACTGACGGTTGAGGATTGAGGTTTGAGGATTGAGGATTGAGGATTGAGGACTGAGGATTGAGGATTGAGGACTAAGCATTGAGGATTGAAGATTGATGACTAGGGATTGAGGATTGAACATTGAGGATTAAGGATTGAAGATTGGGGATTGAGGATCTAGGATTGGAGATTGATTATTGAGGATTGAAGATTGAGAACTGAGGATTGAGGATTGAGAATTGAGAATTGAGGATGAGGACTGAGGGTTGAGGATTGAGGTTTGAGAAATGAGAATTGATGATTGAGGATTGAGGATAGAGGATTGAGGATTGAGGATTCAGTATTGAAGATTGAGTATTGATCACTGAGGATTGAGGACTGAGGATTGAGGATTGAGGATTGAGGATTGAGGATTGAAGATTGAATATTGAGGATTGAGGATTGAGGATCGAGGATTGAGGGTTGAAGATTGAGGAATGGGTATTGAGGATTGAAGAATGAGGATTGATGGTTGAGGATTGAGGATTGAGGATTGAAGACTGAGTATTGAGGATTGAAGATTGACGATTGAGAATTAAGGATTAAAGATTGAGGATTAAGGATTGAAGGTTGGGGACTGAGGATCTAGGGTTGCAGATTGATTATTGAGGATTGAAGATTGAGAACTGAGGATTGAGGATTGAGAATTGAGAATTGAGGATGAGGACTGAGGGTTGAGGATTGAGGTTTGAGAAATGAGAATTGATGATTGAGGATTGAGGATAGAAGATTGAGGATTGAGGATTCAGTATTGAAGATTGAGTATTGATCACTGAGGATTGAGGACTGAGGATTGAGGATTGACGCTTGAGGATTGAGTGTTGAGGATGTAGGGTTGAAGAGAGAGTACTGAGTGTTGAGGATTGAGTGTTGAGAATTGATGTTTGAGGATTGAGATTTGATTATTGAATATTGTGGATTGAGTATTGAACCATAAGAATTCAGGATGTTCTATTGAGTATTGAGAATTGAGTATTGATGGTTGAGTATTGAGTATTGAGGGTTGAGGATTGAAGATTGAGTATTGATGATTGAAGATTGAGGATTGAGAATTGAGGGTTGAGAATTGAGGTTTGCGGACTGAGGATTGAGGATTGATGATTGAGGCTTGAGGATTGAGGATTGAGGATTGAGGATTGAGGACTGAGGATTGAGGATGAGGGCTGAGGTTCGGGGATTGAGGTTTGACGACTGAGGACTGAGGATTGAGGATTGAGGATTGAGGATCTAGGATTGGAGATTGATTATTGGGGATTGAATATTGAGGATTGAGAATTGAGGATTGAGAATTGAGAATTGAGGATGAGGACTGAAGGTTGAGGATTGTGGTTTGAGGAACGAGGATTGAGGATACAGGACTGAGTATTGACGATTGAGTATTGAAGATTGAGTATTGATGCCTGAGGATTGAGGATTGAGGATTGACGATTGAGGATTGAGGATTGAGGATTGAAGATTGAGGATTGAGGGCTGAGGATTGAGGATTGAGAATTGAGGATTGAAGATTGGGGATTGAGGATCTAGGATTGGAGGTTGATTACTGAGGATTGACGATTGAGGATTGAGGATTGAGGATTGAGAATGGAGGATGAGGGCTGAGGGTTGAGGATTGAGGTTTGAGGACTGAGGACTGAGGATTGAGGATTGAGAATTGAGGATTGAAGATTGAGGATTGAAATTGAGGATTGGGTATTGATGATTGAGAATTAAGGATTAATGATTGAGGATTAAGGATTGAAGATTGAGGATTGGGTATTGCGGATTGAACATTGAGGATTGAGGATTGAGGATTGAGGATTGAGGATTGAGGACTGAAGATTGAGAATTGGGTATTGAGGATTGAACATTGAGGATTGAGGATTGAGGATTGAAGGTTGAATATTGATGAATGAAGATTGACGATTGATGATTGAGTGTTGTGTATTGAGGACGAGGACTGAGGGTTGAGTATTGATACTTGAGGTCTGAGGATTGAGGATTGAGGATTGCGAATTGAGGATTGAGGATTGAAGATTGAGGATTGGGTATTGAGGATTGAAGAATGAGTATTGAGGATTGAGGATTGAGGATTGAGGATTGAAGATTGAATATTGAGGATTGAACATTGAGGATTGAGGATTGAGAATTGAGGATTGGGGATTGAAGATTGTGTGTTGAGGATTGAAGATTGAGGATTGAGGATTGGCGATTGAGGAATGAGTATTGAGTATTGAGAATTGAGTATTGGGGATTGAAGATTGAGTATTGAGGATTGAAGATTGAGGATTGAGGATTGAGGATCGAGGGTTGAGGGTTGATGATTGTGGATTGAGGATTGAGGGTTGAGGATTGAGGATTGAGGATTGAAGATTGAATATTGAGGATTGAGGATTGAGGATCGAGGATTGAGGGTTGAAGATTGAGGATTGGGTATTGAGGATTGAAGAATGAGGATTGATGATTGAGGATTGAGGATTGAGGATTGAAGACTGAGTATTGAGGATTGAAGATTGACGATTGAGAATTAAGGATTAAAGATTGAGGATTAAGGATTGAAGGTTGGGGACTGAGGATCTAGGGTTGGAGATTGATTATTGAGGATTGAAGATTGAGAACTGAGGATTGAGGATTGAGAATTGAGAATTGAGGGTGAGGACTGAGGGTTGAGGATTGAGGTTTGAGAAATGAGGATTGATGATTGAGGATTGAGGATAGAGGATTGAGGATGGAGGATTCAGTATTGAAGATTGAGTATTGATCACTGAGGATTGAGGACTGAGGATTGAGGATTGAGGATTGAGGATTGACGCTTGAGGATTGAGTGTTGAGGATGTAGGGTTGAAGAGAGAGGACTGAGTGTTGAGGATTGAGTGTTGAGAATTGATGTTTGAGGATTGAGATTTGATTATTGAATATTGTGGATTGAGTATTGAACCATGAGAATTCCGGATGTTCTATTGAGTATTGAGAATTGAGTATTGATGGTTGAGTATTGAGTATTGAGGATTGAGGATTGAAGATTGAGTATTGATGATTGAAGATTGAGGATTGAGGATTGAGGGTTGAGAATTGAGGTTTGAGGACTGAGGATTGAGGATTGAGGATTGAGGCTTGAGGATTGAGGATTGAGGATTGAGGATTGAGGACTGAGGATTGAGGATGAGGGCTGAGGTTCGGGGATTGAGGTTTGACGACTGAGGACTGAGGATTGAGGATTGAGGATTGAGGATCTAGGATTGGAGATTGATTATTTGGGATTGAATATTGAGGATTGAGAATTGAGGATTGAGAATTGAGAATTGAGGATCAGGACTGAAGGTTGAGGATTGTGGTTTGAGGAACGAGGATTGAGGATTCAGGACTGACAATTGACGATTGAGTATTGAAGATTGAGTATTGATGCCAGAGGATTGAGGATTGAGGATTGAGGATTGAGGATTGAGGATTGAAGATTGAGGATTGAGGGTTGAGGATTCAGGATTGAGGATTGACGCTTGAGGATTGAGGATTGAAGATTGAGAATTGGGTATTGAGGATTGAACGTTGATGATTGAGGATTGAGGATTGAAGGTTGAATATTGATGAATGAAGATTGGCGATTGATGATTGAGGGTTGTGTATTGAGGACGAGGACTGAGGGTTGAGTATTGATACTTGAGGTCTGAGGATTGAGGATTGAGGATTGCGAATTGAGGATTGAGGATTGAAGATTGAGGATTGAGTATTAAGGATTGAAGAATGAGTATTGAGGATTGAGGGTTGAGGATTGAGGACTGAAGATTGAAGATTGAGTATTGAGGATTGCACATTGAGAATTGAGGATTGAGAATTGGGGATTGGGGATTGAAGATTGAGTGTTGAGGATTGAAGATTGAGTATTGAGTATTGGCGATTGAGGATTGAGTATTGAGTATTGAGAATTGAGGATTGAGGATTGAAGATTGACTATTGAGGGTTGAAGCTTGAGGATTGAGGATTGAGGATCGAGGATTGAGGGTTGAAGATTGAGGATTGAGGATTGAGGATTGAGGATTGAGGATTGAGGATTGAAGATTGAATATTGATGATTGAAGATTGAGTATTGAGTATTGAGGGTTGTGGATTGAGGACGAGGACTGAGGGTTGAATATTGATGTTTGAGGTCTGAGGATTGAGGATTGAGGATTGAGAATTGATGATTGAGGATTGAGGATGGAGGATTGAGGATTGGGTATTGAGGATTCAAGAATGACGATTGGGGATTGAGGATTGAGGGTTGAGGATTGTAGATTGAGTATTGAGGATTGAAGGTTGAGGATTAAGGATTGAGGATTGGGGATTGAGGATCTAGGATTGGAGATTGATTATTGGGGATTGAATATTGAGGATCGAGAATTGAGGATTGAGAATTGAGAATTGAGGATGAGGACTGAAGGTTGAGGATTGTGGTTTGAGGAACGAGGATTGAGGATTCAGGACTCAGTATTGACGATTGAGTATTGAAGATTGAGGATTTATGACTGAGGATTGAGGATTGGGGATTGAGGATTGAGGATTGAGGATTGAAGATTGAGTATTGAGGATTGAATATTGAGGATTGAGGATTGAGGATTGAGGATTGAGTATTGAGGATTGAAGATTGAGGATTGAGGATTGAGGATTGAGGATGGAGGATTGAAGATTGAAGACTGGGGATTGAGGATTGAAGATTGAGGATTATGGATTGACGATTGGGGATTGAGGATGTAGGATTGGAGATTGATTATTGAGGATTGATGATTGAGGATGGAGGATTGAGGATTGAGGTTTGAGAATTGAGAATTGAGGATGAAGACTGAGGGTTGAGGATTGAGGTTTGAGGAACGAGGATTGAGGATTGAGGATTGAGGACTGAGGATTGACGATTGAGAATTGACGATTGAGGATTGATGACTGAGGATTGACGACTGAGAATTGAGGATTGAGGATTGATGATTGAAGATTGAGTTTTGAGGATTGAATATTGAGGATTGAGTATTGAGGATTGAAGATTGAGGATCGAGGATTAAGGATTGAAGATTGACTATTGAGTATTGAAGGTTGAGGATTGTGGACTGAGGATTGAGGATTGAGGATTGAGGATTGAGGATTGAAGATTGAGTACTGATGATTGAATATTGAGGATTGAGGATTGAGGTTTGAGGATTGAGGACGAGGGCTGACGGTAGAGGATTTAGGTTTGAGGATTGAGGATTGAGGATTGAGGATTGAGGATTGAGGATTGAGGATTGAGGATTGGGGATAGAGGATTGAGGATTGAGTATTGAGGATTGAGGACGAGGACTGAAGGTTGAGGATTGAGGTTTGAGGATTGAGGATTGAGGATTGAGTATTGAGGATTGAGGATTGAAATTGAGTATTGAGGATTGAAGATTGAGGATTGAGATTTGATTATTGAATATTGTGGATTGAATATTGAACCATGAGTATTCAGAATATTCTATTGAGTATTGAGAATTGAGGATTGATGGTTGAGTATTGATGATTGAATATTGAGGATTGAGGATTGAGGTTTGAGGATTGAGGACGAGGACTGACGGTAGAGGATTGAGGTTTGAGGATTGAGGATTGAGGATTGAGGACTGAGGATTGAGGATTGAGGACTAAGCATTGAGGATTGAAGATTGATGACTAGGGATTGAGGATTGAACATTGAGGATTAAGGATTGAAGATTGGGGATTGAGGATCTAGGATTGGAGATTGATTATTGAGAATTGAAGATTGAGGATTGTGGATTGAGGATTGAGGATTGAGAATTGCGGATGAGGACTGAGGGTTGAGGATTGAGGTTTGAGGAATGAGGAATGAGGATTGAAGATTGAGGACTGGGGATTGAGGATTGAAGATTGAGGATTAAGGATTGAAGATAGCGGATTGAGGATCTAGGATTGGAGATTGATTATTGAGGATTGAAGGTTGAGGATTGAGGATTGAGGATTGAGAATTGAGAATTGAGTATGATGACTGAGGGTTGAGGGTTGAGGTTTGAGGATTGAAGATTGAGGATTGAGATTTGATTATTGAATATTGTGGATTGAATATTGAACCATGAGTATTCAGAATATTCTATTGAGTATTGAGAATTGAGGATTGATGGTTGAGCATTGATGATTGAATATTGAGGATTGAGGATTGAGGTTTGAGGATTGAGGACGAGGACTGACGGTTGAGGATTGAGGTTTGAGGATTGAGGATTGAGGATTGAGGACTGAGGATTGAGGATTGAGGACTAAGCATTGAGGATTGAAGATTGATGACTAGGGATTGAGGATTGAACATTGAGGATTAAGGATTGAAGATTGGGGATTGAGGATCTAGGATTGGAGATTGATTATTGAGAATTGAAGATTGAGGATTGTGGATTGAGGATTGAGGATTGAGAATTGCGGATGAGGACTGAGGGTTGAGGATTGAGGTTTGAGGAATGAGGAATGAGGATTGAAGATTGAGGACTGGGGATTGAGGATTGAAGATTGAGGATTAAGGATTGAAGATAGCGGATTGAGGATCTAGGATTGGAGATTGATTATTGAGGATTGAAGGTTGAGGATTGAGGATTGAGGATTGAGAATTGAGAATTGAGTATGATGACTGAGGGTTGAGGGTTGAGGTTTGAGGAATGAGGATTGAGGGTTGGGGAATGAGGATTGAGGATTGGGGATTGAGGATTGAGCATTGAGGATTGAGTATTGATGCCTGAGGATTGAGGATTGAGGATTGAGTATTGAGGATCGAGGATTGAAGATTGAGAATTGAGGATTGAAGATTGAGGATTGAGGATAGAGGATTGAGGATTGAAGATTGAATATTGAGGATTGAACATTGAGGATTGAGGATTGAGAATTGATGATTGGGGATTGAAGATTGTGTGTTGAGGATTGAAGATTGAGGATTGAGGATTGGCGATTGAGGAATGAGTATTGAGTATTGAGAATTGAGTATTGAGGATTGAAGATTGAGTATTGAGGATTGAAGATTGAGGATTGAGGATTGAGGATCGAGGGTTGAGGGTTGATGATTGAGGATTGAGGATTGAGGGTTGAGGATTGAGGATTGAGGATAGAAGATTGAATATTGAGGATTGAGGATTGAGGATCGAGGATTGAGGGTTGAAGATTGAGGATTGGGTATTGAGGATTGAAGAATGAGGATTGATGATTGAGGATTGAGGATGGAAGATTGAGGATTGGGTATTGAGGATTCAAGAATGAGGATTGGGGATTGAGGATTGAGGGTTGAGGATTGTAGATTGAGTATTGAGGATTGAAGGTTGAGGATTAAGGATTGAGGATTGGGGATTGAGGATCTAGGATTGGAGATTGATTATTGGGGATTGAATAATGAGGATCGAGAATTGAGGATTGAGAATTGAGAATTGAGGATGAGGACTGAAGGTTGAGGATTGTGGTTTGAGGAACGAGGATTGAGGATTCAGGACTCAGTATTGACGATTGAGCATTGAAGATTGAGGATTTATGACTGAGGATTGAGGATTGGGGATTGAGGATTGAGGATTGAGGATTGAAGATTGAGTATTGAGGATTGAATATTGAGGATTGAGGATTGAGGATTGAGGATTGAGAATGAGGGCTGCGGGTTGAGGATTGAGGTTTGAGTATAGAATCCTGTGAATTCAGGATATTCTATTGAGCATTGGGAATTGAGGATTGATGGTTGAGTATTGAGAATTGAGGTTTGAGGATTGAGGATTGAGTATTGAAGATTGAGGATTAATGATTGAGGATTGAATATTGAGGATTGAGGATTGAGGATTGAGGATTGAAGATTGAGTATTGAGGATTGAAGATTGAAGGTTGAGGATCGAGGATTGAGGATTGAGTATTGAGGATTGACGCTTGAAGATTGAGGGTTGAGGATGTAGGATTGAAGAGAGAGGACTGAGTGTTGAGGATTGAGTGTTGAGAATTGATGCTTGAGGTTTGGGATTTGATTATTGAATATTGTGGTTCGCTTATTCAACCATGAGAATTCAGGATGTTCTATTGAGTATTGAGAATTGAGGATTGAAGATTGAGTATTGAGGATTGAGGGTTGAGGATTGAGGATTGAGGATTGAGGATTGAAGATTGTGTATTGAGGATTGAAGATTGAGGATTGAGTATTGAGGATTGAGGATTGAGGATTGAAGATTGAGGATTGGGTATTGAGGATTGAAGAATGAGGATTGAGGATTGAGGATTGAGGATTGAGGATTGAGAATTGAGGATTGAGGATTGAGGATTGAAGATTGAGGATTGGGTATTGAGGATTGAAGAATGAGGATTGAGGATTGAGGTTTGAGGATTGAGGATTGCAGATTGAGTATTGAGGTGTGAAGATTGAGGATTGAGGATTGAGGATTGAGGATTGAGGATTGAGGATTGAATATTGAGTATTGAGGATTGAAGATTGAGGATT